>NC_086290.1:31477693-31793182 GCF_963924245.1 Chroicocephalus ridibundus
TAGTTGTAGTCTATTAAGCAAGGAATTCAACTGTTTAGTCTTGATATATGAACTAAGCAAGAAATCAAATATTTCAGACAGTAACCAGCCCACTGTTTTGAGTATATAACAAAAAACACTCTTTATGACAGTGTAAAGTTGATAAGTTGATAGTCTGTGGCCAGAGACTGATCTGGTCCAATTTAAAGTGATTTAGATGAAACTCTGATTTCCCCATCTTTCCCTTTCACAGGAATGTCAGTTGTTTCTTTCGTGTCCTCTTTTTGGCTAGGCAAGTGACAGAATTGCAGTTAAGAGGTCAAAGAAGAGCTCCACAAACACAGGAAGGAAGAGAGCAAGGATGGAGCTTGTTTTACCAGCGTTCTCTTGATCCTTATAAGCTAATCTTCACTAGTTGACATGGACCTTGCAAGTAACATTTTCTCCAATGACTATCAACTTTTTCACATAACTTTTTCAAAGATTTGAAGGTGTCATACAGAAAAATCTTCGTAGAAGTGCTTCAGTGAGAATGTTGCTATTTGTATGTGTTTGTGTTTTGGAGTGTGGAACAGAGAGCTTGGAGAATTAAGAAAAAGTAGAACTATTTAAAAGTGAAGTTAATGATTCAACAAGGGCAGGTTCCCTTCTAGGATAAGTCTGGTTATATATTATAATTGTACAAATAAAGCGTTCATTCCAGGTCTATCCTCCTCCTCTCTAGTCCTGCACTGTCAGGGCTGTGTTCTTTGCACAAAGATGTGGCTTTTTCTTGGGATCATCTTTTCTCTGGGGATGCTGATTCCTGGAAACCTCAGCTTGAAATTGCAATATGATGGGTGAGTGTGAATGGAGTATCATGAAGAATTGTGCATGCAGTGAAATTCCCAGGAACTGTGTAAGAATAATAATAACAATTATGAACCGAAAACCTGGAGATAGGGTTACTAAGCTGTAAGCTTTGTAAGATTTGGAAAGAAAATTTAAAGACGGGAAATGAAGAAAGAGTGAACCAAATCCGAGCCAGCAAAGATATGGCTGCAGCCATAGGAGACACAGAATGCCCCTCAAACGGACCTCAGGATGCTCTGCTTCCATTAGCTGAAATTCGTTTGTCTTAGCCTCTTTCATAATGAACTTTGAAATCAGATGCTGTAGGAATAAAATGCCTTTCCTGAGTATAAAGCAGGGGGATGACTGTGCAAAATTATATCCATTAATAAAAGACAGCTGAGGTTATGTGGAAAAGATGGTGTCTCAAAAAGCAACTTGGATACTGAACCCCTGTTGGAAATCAGTAGAAATAACAAAAAAAAAGCTAGTGAAGTTGGTCCAGAAAATCCTCACCCCAAAGTGTTCAGAGAATGAGATTATCACATTTTTTCTTACTGTTTTTGAAAAGTATGAAATGTCTAGTTTTGCTGTTTTCTCCATTCTCAGTTCTGCTTCATAAGAAACTGAGTGATATAAAATTATGCTGTTTGCCTATCTAAATTATTTTGTTTCCTTCAATCTCAACTTTACAAGGAATGGTAAGTCATTCTGCCTTTACAGCAGCTGCGATTTGCAGGAGGGGCACAAATATAGTGTGGAGGCCAGCCATCCACATATAACTTTATATATGGAATTTTCTAAAGTAAACAAAGAAAGTAGCCCAGTGCTGAATGCCTCTGAACTAATTATATCCCCAGAATATAGTTTTAAAACAGAGAGAAGACAAAGCAATACCTACCGCAAGCAAGTTCCTTCATAGTATACCTGTTCAACAACTCTCCTGGCAAAGCCCCTGGAAGAGCATACAGAGTCACCACTTCTCTCTTTAAAATGTGTTATTTCACTTGGGTAATACTTAGTCTTTAGATTTGTATCCGGGACTCAGTCAGAGCCTGTCAGTTTCACTGGATAGAATTCAACAGGCCCTTGGAAATGTAGCGTTCGTTTTTCTTTCTAATTGCTGTCCAGGACTGAACCTGTCGAGTACGCGCACGGGATTTAAAAACACACTGAATAGAATGGTCAGTGTGACTTTGGGTGGGCAGCACCTGCACAAAGATGAAATGACTAGTAAAGCCCATGATCATTGTTATTTGCTCTGTTCAACAACTTAGATGAAATTTCCGATCTATGAGCATTCAAAGAAACACAGCTTGTGCTGAGAAAAGTCCTTTAATTTGGTAAGAAAGCTTAACTGTAGCATTTTAAAAACTGTTGTTCTCACATGGTTACATGGGCTGACTTTGCACTTCTCTACTGAGAATCCTAGTCCATAATCATAAAGGAGCGTGTGCTTTCTAATCTTAGTTTACTATTAAAAATGATTTGTCTCCACACTGGCTATTGTAAAAGGTTTATCAGTAAATAAGAGCTGGCCATCTGGCAGCAATCTGACTGTCTGGCATTTCTTTCATTTGGTGTAATTAAGACATAATGTCAATGAGGATAGAAAGATATTACAGGATATTGTTTCCCTTCCTGATAGACAAAGAGCAAAGCAAGCCCAGGCATTTAGAGAGAATAAACTCTGAACTGCAGCTGAGATGTTTATTCTCCCAGCAAAGATGTTTATCCTGCATCTACAAGGTTCTATTACAAAGATATCATGGCTGTTGCAGCAAATTGTTAGCAATGCAAATGTAATCATTTTGCCCCATAGATAACGGTGCTATATGCTAACAGCATCTCCTGAACTAGTAGTAAACAGCCCATTTTAACTATCAAGTTCTACATTTCTCTATCAGCAAAGGTGATACTTTCAAGAGAGATGTAAAAAGCCCCAAATCCCCCTATTTTTCACTGCATAATATGAATGAACAGTGAATTCTATTTGCATGTATATTAAGTTGATAATTGTACATTTGTGTATGGAAGCACAAATGATAGCAGTTACAATTCAGATGATGAGAGCATATTATATTGATGACCATAATGATTCACCATACAAGACTTTTGCGACAAGAATTTCTGTTACAAAAGCGTTAAAATGTAAAATGTTCTTTTTTTGTACTTATCCTGTAAAGGCTCCAAGGCTCATTGAAGTCATTAAAGGAGATTGTAAAGCAGTGGTTATTGGTTACTAACAAATACGAGTATTTCTCAGGTTCCCCCTTCTATCACATGAGTAGTGGATAACTGCTATCTCACCTCTGAGTAATGTAATGTAGTCATCAAAATCCACTCCTCTTTATGAAACCCTTTCATTAGAGATGTCACACTTGCTATGAATTCTGGAAAATTGATTTGAACGAACACCGAAAAAGAATTAGAAAAATAATTACAGACAGGTTTTTTAATAGAACATACAGATTTGCTTTTTCTGCATTTCCAAACATTCTAATTTGTTCTTTGTAAACTTTCAATATTTTTTTTCAGATTAAGTCTGCTGTAGATGAAAGTGTCATGGGTCCTCATGAAAATATATACTCAGACACTGGATCTGTGTGTATTTTCTAGAAATAAAAAAAATCATAGATCCTGTAGTAGAAATTTTTGTTTCCTACAAATTGATTAAGAATATGCAGTTCTGGAGACCACGCTATTCATATTTGTGGAATAAATTGGCTCTTCTCGTGGCAAGTAGTTTGTGGACATCTCAAGCTCTTAGCAATGTTCATTTATCATGACTATCTAATGTTTTTGCATGCTCAAGTAGATCAGCGAAGCAACAAGTCTATCTAGAATAACTGAATAATTCCCGAACAGGAGGAAAAGAAAGTGACATCTTATCAAATAAATAGTTTATTATATATTACTGATGATCTTGTTTTGGCCCTGGTCCCGCAAAGGCAGAAACGCACACCAGGGCTCATGCAAGCAGTTGAGTTCAGTGAAGCCAGTATGGGGAATAAAGAAGGGCCACCGGCAAGGAAGCAAAGTTAACCTAATGTTCTAGCAACAGAAAACCCACATCACTTACTTCTACATGCAGCTAAACCATTCCAGAAATTCATCACTCAGATATGCTTTTGTTTGAACAGCACTCAGTTACATGCTGTGTCTTCCTTTTACATAACAAAATATCTCCTTTTGACTTTAACAGACATTAAAACTGATCCTGTTTCTCTGCTGAATTTCCAGGGATCAGGTTTTTCATATTGTGCCAGAAACATTTCAGCAAGTCCAGCATCTTCAGCAGCTTTGCAGCACTTTACTGGTGAGTAAGGATAACCATGTGTGCCCAAAAAGCGGAGCGGGGTCTTGAGCTGTAAAACAGATTTGCATGCAAATTTGGACAGGAATGAAGGTTAAAGTAAACTTGAAAAAGCTTTACCTAACTTTTTTTTTCTTAGTGTAAGGTGGAATTGCCCTTCCATTACCTGAAGGAATTTATGGGAAGAAGTTAGTTTCCTTGCATGGCTCTGTGAGGGTGCTGCTCCTTACCAGTGGTGCCCGAGTCAATGGAAACACTAAGCCTGTGTTGCATGCTCTATGAACAGATGGCCGGAGAATAGTTATAGAGAGAATTTGAAGGAAAACTTCTTTCAGTTATTGATATGCAGCTACTTTTTCTTAAATATATTTTCTCATTCTGAAAACAGAGCTTGATTTGTGCATTTCTTTCTTCTCCTCTGCACAGCTGGATTTGTGGAAGCCCCAGCTGCCTGAAGACATCAGGACTGGAGAAGACCTGCACATAAGGGTCCCAGCCCCTCTGGTGCAGGCAGTGAAAGACAGCTTAGATCATCATATGATCTCTTACAAGTATGACCTCTGATTTCCTGATGGGAAAGACTGGTTCTAACAATTTTTGCAATCACAAAAGGACCTAGCCGTTTCCAATGAACAGTCAGCAAGTACTGACGATAGGTCCCAATCTTTGTCCCAAGTGCCTCCAACTTACCTTGACCTGTCCAATGCACAGATACTATATATACCTTTGAGTTTTAAAGGCACTTCCCCCTGTGCCCTGTTTATTCACCTTCCAGCTATCCTGGACTGTGAATTTGGAGCTGGGATCTGAGACAGCCCAATTTCTCTTGTTTCTTGCCATTGCCTTCTCAGCAGTAGAGGACGGTACTCAGAATTATGACACAGTTTTTTATTTTAATGTCAGGAAGCCAAGCTTGGTATAACCACTACTTATAGGAACATGCTTTGCTCTTGGAAAGTATGGATACTTCAACACAGGGTCCTCCCTATTTTGGAAAGCCCAAAGGTTTAACCAGTATCACTGCAGAGAAGCAGTTTCTGTAGCTCTCCTTTTCCCTTCCTGTCTTTTGTTGCTCCTCTGTTTTGGAGAAGAGCCCTTTCAAAGTGAGTATCCAGACAGCTTCTTCAGAGCTGCAGTTTCCTACCCCAGTCCCAGCCCCTGCCAGGCTGGTGAGAATTTCCTGGCACCATCCATTCAGAGACATCCCAGCCTGGGACAAAGGGCCCGGTGGCAGGAGCACCCAATTGGGAGCCACGAGCTGCAAATGGCCCATGATGCTTTTACACACCTACCCAGCCACACATCTTCACTAACTGCCATGCTTCTACTTCCAACCAGAAGATCTAATCCAAATAATGTTTATAAAGACAAATGGGATTAAATAAAATTCCCACAGTCCCACTCCCATTTGGAACTGACTCTTTCATGTAACCAGTAGCCAGCTGTATTTCATATAAACAATCCTGTAGTCATTCAGGGCTGGCAACAAACAGCCAATGGACACACACTGACATTTACCAATCAAAGATAAGTTAAAGGATAATGGGTGCCACTTCAAAACCGTTTAGAATTAAAGCTGATCTTGACTTCCTGCATCTTACCTGACAAATTCTTTTTAGTAAGCATGATGCCCTGACAACCAGAGATGGAGAGAGACAAGGTAGGAGCCAGTATGAACGATCTAGCATCAGGTTCAGGTATTCACAACTTAGACCACATTCCAGAAGATATTTAACCTCTTATTTATATCAAGGCTCTTCATTTTCTAATGGTTTCAACTGATTCTATTGGACATTTAAAGACTAAACTGAAGGTAGCTTAATCTTTTTTTCCTTTCTTTCTTTTTTCTCCTTGGATTGGGGCCAGAACTGTATCCACCTTGTGTAGGGTCCTAAAGAAAGAGGTGGGTAATTTAATAGTCAAGCTGAAATTTTGGCTTTGTATCGCAAAAGGGTTGAGATGTGTACGGCAATGTTAGAGTTAAATTTCCTATAACAGATTCAAAGCAGGAACCACCTTTTAGAAGGCAGTTGACATGCAAGGAAGGTAACATGACAGTTAGGTATATAATGATAGAGACATAAATGACAAATTATAATCAGGACATCAATATTCTGACTGTGTCAGACTCCAGGATTTCAATTCTCCAGAGCTCTGATAAGGCATTTTGAATGTGCAGCTTCAGTTCATGGGAATTTGCACCGCCTAAATTTTAGTTTGAAGTTCAGATGTGAATAAACATCAAAGTTCAGAGTGAAAGTCAGCTGTAACTACTCTTGAAAGTTTCTTATGTGCAGTTTCCAGAAATGCCTATCAGTGCTACTGTCAGCAGAATAGTCTATTAGCCCTTACAGTGTTTGAAATAAACAATGTTTAATCTACCTTTGCAATTGTATTACCACAAGCATTTACAAGAAGCACAGATTTGTAACAGTGTTAGAAGGGCTGATTGCAGTGTGAAAGCACAGTGTATAATCCAAAATCCTCTGAAGCCATGGAAAAGGTCTTATTGACTCCCTTGATTGTGGAATCACACTTGTGCTATACTAATTTATGAACTAATTTGTAACTAAAAAGCAAGAAGAGCATTATGAAGGAAAGAAGCACTTTTGTTCTGACTTTTGAAAATTGCAACGAATACTTCTGTGAAGTCTTTGCAAATGAAAAATGTCTCCATAAAACACAATGAAACACTAATCTTATTTTTTTTCTCTCTTCCCAAAAGGTGATATTTTACAGTTTTGCCCAGAAGTAGAAGCGGTGAAAAAAAGAAAGCTATTGAACATTTTTTGGTAGAAAATTGTCAATCTGTAAAAAAAAAATAAATCTGGTAAAATCATTACTTTATTGTAAAAACCCAGTGAAAATCTCAGTATTTTGAAATTTCTCTTACATGAAAGTAACCACTATGCTGATGGTGATGAATTTGCCAGGCAGTTCACAACAGAAGGGGCTAAATCCTTTAATTTGTTGATGTAAGCAATGTACCCGCCATGATAGTTCTGCAGTAATTTTTATGGATTCTTTTCTTTTCTATCTCCCTCTTTCCTTGCCCCTCAGAGTCCTCGTACCTGACCTGCAGAAACTTGTGGATCAGAGCATGCCGAAGGAGAGGAGCAGCCACAGGCAGGTGCCAGAAGGTTATATCTACACCCAATATCATCCCATGGAAGAGGTAGAGGAACACAAGTCTGCTTGCTTTCTTTGTTGCTGCTATTTTGTAAATACCACAGCAAGCAATGCTGTGCTTGCAGAAAGCTCCGCAGAAAGCTCTTTCTGGCTTTCTTCTTTGCAGAGTCAGTCCTTACTATTTGACTAGAATCTTGGCCTGGTTGAGTTGGACATGAATTTGCCGTTGGTTTTGATTAAATCCTCAATTCCTCCCTGACCAAAATCTAAATGCTCTGCATGAAGCAGCCATATTGTTTTGCAAATAACATTCTGGGGTTCAGTTGCTTGGTTTACTACCTTTCTACCCTGTTATGCTTTATCATTATCTCTAGCATTTATTCATTTAAGCCCCAATACATTTGATGCTGAGCCAAATGTGAAGTGCAATGACTATTGCAGTATCTGGAATCTCAGTGAGGAAGAAGAGGTGAACAGTGGGAGATCTGTAGAAAGAAGTAATTTAAGGAGAAGTTTTTGACACTTTAGGAGAGAATAATGTCACGACGGCGGGTAGCGGAGACTTCTTGGTGCTATATTTCACAGACCAATGGGTAAGCGAGCATGGTGGTATTTTTCCTCCTAGCCACATAGTAAGAGTGAGAGAGCAGAGTCAATCCTCGCATAAACGTTGTTTGAGCTACCCATTGGGGATGACTGCTGCTAAACTCAGGTGTGAAAAATCAGTACTGATAGGGAAGAGACTCTATTGCTGTTTTGAAGATTTGATGGTGTGGTTCCACATCTGGTGAAGTCAACAGAAAGATGCCCAAAAGGACAGGCATGTTGAATGAGATCCAGGACAGAGTACCAGTGTTGTATTGCAGTGATGTTATATTTTAATACCCAGTGAGATATGACCATCCATTTGCTCAGAGGCAAGTGAAAGGCCTTCCGTGAGTGTTAAGTGATATCACAAATTGAAATGAGCTCTGAGGAAAACGTTGCTTGTCTAAGCAAAAGAAAATGCTTTAATCTGGAAATGGAGGTGGGAAAGAGAAGGAAAGTCCCACTTTGGACCAAGAATTCTCTGTGACTATTTCAGATTTATCAATGGATGACTCAGATCCAGAAGAACAACAGTGAGCTGGTGACTCAGCACTACCTGGGGAAGACAATTGAGAATCGAGAAATGTATTATCTGCAGGTATGGGAGGAACTTTCTTAAAATGAATAAAAGCTATCTTCACAAAAAAGTACACAGGAGAAGACAGGGTTCAGATCCTTCCTAAGACAGTGCTCATCCCAATTCACTGAAATAACAGGAGATGGTTTTCTCCTCTACACAACAGTAAGATTTGTCAACTTTCATATACACTATCACCATAACCTTGCTATTATGCAGTGAAAACAACAAATTTAACTGAAGTCTTGTTTAGAAATACTAATCAAGCTGAAACTAACTTGGCAACAGCTGTGTGCGAGGATAAAGAGTTTTGTTTTGTTGGTTTTATTACTTTTTACAGCATATAGCCTTTCTGCTAGGAGAATTCCATGACATTTTTTATCAGACACTCTAGTAAAAACCATAGCTTTATTAATTGGTTTAGTTATTGTCTAATTTGTTCCTATCACCGAGTAAAATTAGATTCCCTGCCGTTTTGTGCTTCCCCATCAAAAAAAAAAAAGAATCCCAAAGTAAGAACAACCTGTCCTGTGAATGACTAATATAAATGAAAAATAAAGCGGTTTATTGACAGTCCTGCTCAACAAACACTTTAAAACTTGTGCCCTGAAATACTACAGAGATGGGTTTATTAGGAAGGAGAGCTTGTCGTAATGATGTCTGTAATAATGATAATCTCAGATGGCTCAATGGCATATCAAGGCACATCCTTTTCTTTCTGTGTTACACTAGGCTGTTTTATCGTAATGTAAGTTTTCCAAATGATCATTCTTACACTCTCTCAGATCAGTCAACCATCAGATAAAACCAAGAAGATCATTTGGATGGACTGTGGGATTCATGCCAGAGAATGGATCTCTCCAGCCTTCTGCCAGTGGTTTGTGAAAGAAGTGAGTCCTCACTTTTCCACTTAGATAATTAAAAAAACATATCACTTTGGATACTTCTCTGTCATTGTACCAAGAATTATGCTTTTTCTGTTAAAAATGTTTCTGTTATGATTTTCAAAACTAGTACATAGTACAAATACCCGTGGAAACCTAAGTGCAAATCACAGTTTGAGGTGAATATTTGTTAGCTCATTGTTTCCTCCACCTGAACTAATTCCAAAGACACCGAACTTGACAGCAATCTCTCCATTTCCCATGGTGGCTTTTGGATCAAGCCTCTCTGCATCACAAACCCACAGTCCCCCTGGAATAAAGCAACCCTAAGATATGGTATAGCAACATTCCACATGTACTGAAAGTACCTGGCGCACAGTTACGCTATCACGCAGCTTTCATGCCTGCAAGACCATATCCATATGACTATACAATGTCACCTTGTAAATGGCAAAAGGTAGATATCTCCACATATCTGGGGATTGCATAGATCTTGGATAACATGGTGATACTCAGTAGTGATTCCCTGATGATAGTTCTAAACTAGCTCTTTCCAGTGATTACAACTAGATTCTCTGCTCGGTCCTCTGTATTTTTTCTTTTCAGATTCTTCAAAATTACAAATCTGACCCAAAGATAAGCAGATTTCTACAGAATTTGGACCTCTACGTCTTGCCAGTCCTTAATATTGATGGCTACATCTATTCTTGGGAAAAAGTAAGCAGTGAAAATCCAGGAATTATATTGAAAGTTCGATGTGCACAGTATGTTTTGTTAATTTTAGATACAATCACAGAAATTATATTTAAACAGAGAACAGTGACAGAATCATTACTCACACAAATCCTCTCATGGCAGAGCAGTTCTGTTTCTTCTGGTAAATCAGCAGTCACTTGAGATTACAGGGCTAAAAATTCCTAGTAACGTCATGAGCCTGGGGAAGAGAGGACAAAACCACAGTATCAATTGGTTTTGTATTTCTGGGGATGGATTTACTTTCCTCCTAACAGCTCAAGGCTTGGTTGATGGAGTTAAGTATGTCTGGAGGAGACAGTCATTCTTCGCAAGAGATGTCAACTAGTAGATGGGTGTAAGCACCTTTGCAGCATGGGACAGAAGGGGAATTGATCAAATATTGGGCAATTTGGTTTTGCAATAGGTGTGCCCTCCCAAATAATCTTCCTTTTCTGATATGGAGGATAATGCAAAATGTTGGTCTTCAGCTACTCTCATCATGCTTCCAGCCCAGACAAAACACCCTTTAATGCAGGACCTCAGCATGGCCCAAGAGGCTCAGCCTACCACCATGTGGATCCTGCTGTCTCACAGCTTGCTCCCTGGCAGGTTTGGGGCATACCACACATTGCACTTGGATGCATGTGTAATTCAGCCAGGAAGCTCATACAGGCAGTGCGGTGAGGTCTGCAGAGAACCAAGTGTAGCAATAAGAATAGTAGGGAACCAAGGAGCAGCAGCAAGATTAACTAACAAAAAAACCATTAATCTTCTTTAATTTGAAACAAACATAAGTTCAGGTGTTGTCTCTTGGACACAGAGGTACCCCTCACAATGCCAAGTCTTTCTTAGGAGTGCAGCACTGCATGGGAGCAGTTGAGTGCTACGGAAAAAGCAAACTTTTTTTTTTAAAGCTCAGTAGGCTCATTTCAAGGTGCATGGAGGCTTGTGTAATACGACAGCCTGGCTGTAGTAGATAAAATGTTCTGTCACTAGGCTTTATCACCCTTGCACACAGAGTTGCACTCTTACAATGCAAGAGTTACTCAGAATGCAGAGGTCTAAAGTAAAGGAGTCTTTACACCATATTATTATGAGGCCCTATGGATCATTGAGTTGTTATTATGTAACTGCAGTTACTTTTGCTTAGGATCGTCTGTGGAGGAAAAACCGTTCTCCACATATGAATGGCACCTGCTACGGGACAGATCTCAACCGAAACTTCAATTCCTCCTGGGGCAGTAAGTTCCAAGTATTTCAGATCAGCAACGCAAATGTAAAGCAAGAGTAGTAACTAGTCTCTGAAGTAAGATGAGGTCTTATAAGAAAGGAATACTCATCTTGTTGTCATCAAGACATAAGTAAAAATAAAAACCTGGTTTGTAAAAATATTAAGTCATTGGCTCTCAACTGGCATTTAATTTTGTGAGCAGAAAATTGCTGCTTATATAACTATACCTCTAATTCACTGCCGGAGCAAGCATCAGTTCTAGGCAGCAATGTTAGGAGTTAGTCACTTAACAGCCAGCAGTTGGGTATGCCATGAATTTCAAGGACCCTCTATAGCTTCCCTGGCAGGTGGTACATTGTGGTGGTGTCAGAGTGTTTTCATTGCAGCCAGCCTTTAAATATGCATTAAATATTTCAGTGTTGTAGCAAATTTTAGTTTCTACCAATAGAGTGAAATGTTAAAGTCGCACTGAGCTGTCTAGTCTTCCTGTCCACATAAACACACACCTTTACACTCCCAGGTAAACTTCCCTGTTCCCTCTGAAGTGGCATTTATATGTATCTCCTTTGATTCACTTTTTGTATTCCTTTCCAGGTGTTGGTGTTTCTTATAACTGCAGCAGTGAAATCTTCTGTGGATCTGGACCAGAATCAGAGCCTGAGACAAGGGCCGTGGCTCAGTTTATCGAAAGGAAGAAGAGTGACATTTTGTGCTATTTAACAATTCACTCCTACGGACAGTACATCCTCACTCCGTATGGTTCCACAACTAAACCTCCAAGTAACAGTGAAGAACTGGTAGGGCAAAACATTCATCTTCTACACTTGTAGAGAACAAGTACAGGCAGTATACTGCATGTGGCACAACTCTATTTGCCCTCTTGCCTTTCCTTCAGAGGAGCTGGGCTTATTCAGGGACTTGCCTTGGAGTTACTGCCGCTCCTCACATTTCCCACACAGTGAGGACAGGCTATGGGCTGACATTGGTTCCCCTCCCCGGCTTAGTCACAAAAATTAGAACCATGCTGTGCAGAGTTTAATATCTGCATTAGCTCTGTGTACTCTCTGGGTTTACAACTCCTCTCATGTCTATCTAATAATATATCAGAACTCTTGGCTTCTATCTAACACTGCTTTCCTCTCCTCTAAACAGAACCTCTGGTGACAGTGATTTAGTGTTTCTATGGAGGAAAGGGGAAGTAACAAGGAAAAGAAGTAGAAAGGAACTTTTCTTTAAAGAAAGCTTTCTCTGAGGCAGGTCTCCAGGGCTTCAGCTGCTCATTTCCCTAATGTAGGGCTGTGGTCTCTTCATCTTTCTTGGTTGCCTGTTATATGTGCAGTATCAGCAAGATCTCCTTGCCGCAGAATTAATCCTAATCCTTCGTTTTAAATCAGGAAAATTGAATTATTACAGATAGGGTTACTGCAACGCAAGGTAAGTGGAGAAGAGCGCCAAGTTCTTGCTGCATACAAGAATGCATTTGCATTTTAGGATGCCAGCACACTATACACACATGGCTGTCACGATTGTATCCAGAAAGGGTATTCCAAATGCCTTCACTAGGAGAATGGGAGAAAAGTAGGCATCTGCTTCTTGGTTACTTATTCCCTCAGCTTCTCAGTTCTCTAATTTGAGTTCATTAACATATGCACTTATGAACATTTCAGTAGCTGGAGCACTAGTCAAGAGCATGAGGGACTTGGGTTTGAACTTCATATGAGTCATTTAGTCTGTCTATGGCTCAGTTTCTAAAGATGGTGGGATACAGAGTCTATGGCAATATAACAAATTTAAGGGATCAGTCACTGCTGTAGTCAGCACCAGTGTGCTATACGGCATAGACTCTAACTCTCCAAAACACAGCCCTCTAGCTTTACAACAAAGTAAACACTTTCGCTAGCTAATAGCAGAGTTATTTTCAAAATTTTAATATAATTTTCATTAAAAAATCAAGAACAGTTTGCTCACATGTTTGTAATGGGTTTCGCTAAGTCCTGAATTTATAATATCAAAACTTAAAGCTGATCATATGTAAATGTAAAGCTGAAAGAGACAAAAATTTTGGCCCACTCAAAATAATTGCCAAATGTACTGGTACTGACGACAATGCTGTTCCTATTTTGGACTTACAGATGCATGTTGCAGAGAAAGCAGCTGCTGCCCTGATGGGAAAGTATGGGACCAGTTATAAAGTAGGATCAACCTCTTTAATTTTATGTAAGTTTCTTTACATTTCCCTTTGATTGCGCTGTATTTCAAAGAAGAGAGTCGTTGTGTCACAGGCATCAGTGAGTACTGTTTTGATGAGTTTCCTCTTTGAGTACTATTAAATGGACTGGTTCAGTGGAACATCTAAGCAGCAGTCATTTGAATACAAGATAACACTGTACTTTATAAAGCTGACTGCAGGAAGGAAGGAAGCATTGATCAGAAGCTAGTTCCTACATGAATTCCTCACAGATACATCACAGGGGACAGGAGATTGGTGATACATCATCCTGACCCTGCTGAAGTCAGCAGCAAAACTCCTATTTGTCTTCACTGGAGTCAAGCAAAAATTAAAACCCCAATCAGGTCTATAGTTACTATATCAGACATTATCACATGGCAGCTGCTTGCAGTTCTGCGTGAAATATGTCGTTTTCAGCCTTGTTCCTAATGGACTGGATACCCACATCATGAACACACCATCACAGCCGATACTAGTTGATGGCCTTTACATATAGGACTAGAGGGCCCTAGAGACTTCCTGGTAAACCCAATCTTTTCCCAGTAAGCAATAAGTCATGCTAGTCACTGAGAAGAGTAAGTAGTTGGCTCTAGTACCCATGCGGTTTTGCATATTCACAGCATCTGTGCCAGTCCCTGAGTCACACAAGTCACCTACTGTGTGAGCAACATGGTGTAAGTATACGGTAACTTGCCTACGTCTAGCAGTGCATTTTGCCAAGGTTTGTACTTATACTGAATAGGTAATAAAAAAGATGCATGAGGCAGATGAACAGGCAGTAGCCAGAAAACTTTCAGACTTGACCAAATTATGCTTAAAAACAAATATACAAAGAAATTTCAGGCAGTGTCAATGTAGGTAATGACGTACCAAAACAGACAAATGGCCAATCCATCTTGTACTCCAAACTAATCACAGTAAAATGTTAAAAACACAGAATCCCTGGAACTCATATCCTGTTATTGTACAATACCACCTTATGGAGGATTGTTTCACTCAGGAAACTCCATGGAAGACTTTTAGTATAATTAAGAATTGTAGCACCTAGAAACTCTGCTTTCCATGTCACAGTGATATACGGTTACTGCTTAGTTCAGGGATTCGGGTATAATCTTGCATTAACTATAGCAAGAAGTATTTTCAAAGAACTGTGCTTAATACATATGTCTTCCCTCTATTTTTAAATTCACAGACAGTAACTCAGGCTCCTCACGGGACTGGGCTCACATGATTGGCATTCCTTTCTCCTACACATTTGAACTGCGAGACAATGGTACTCACGGATTTGTTCTACCTGTTGACCAGATCCAGCCCACATGTGAGGAGACTATGCTGGCTGTGACAACTATCATAGACTATGTTGATCAGAAGTACTTCCCTGGTGGGGCTGTGATGCTGACCTCTGGCAGCTTGGGCCTGAGCCTTTGCCTGAGTGTTGTACTTACATGGACTGTTTCTTAAAAACGGCTTAGAGAACCCAGCAAGAGACTCCCATGCAAAGTATAATGTCGCTTTGAAAAGACAAAATTCCATGAACAGAGGAACTAAATGTCAAGTATTTCAATAAAGGCTCATCCCGCAAAATCCAAGCACCCACTTGTGTTTTTGATAGCTGTGTTTTAGGGAAGGAGAAAAGGATGAAGAGCTGTGGCAATTTCCCAAGCTTCCCTTGCTGTACTCAAGAAGCCAGCTTGAGTACACACGGGGACAGAATACTGTTACTCCCTGGTTCTTGAGCACATTTTCAGTGCTCACCTGGGCCTACGCAGCCCTTCTGTCGGCCACAGTCCTGCCTTGTCACAATTCTCCCCACTGCCTGACCCCACCGACTGCTGGGTCTTGCTGGCATTAGCAGGATGCCTGTGAGACTTAAATATTCCCGGTTCCCACTACAGGACATTGGACAGCTTCGTTGAGATCCACCCTCCTTCCCTAAACTAGCACATTGGGATTTACCAGAAAACACAGGGCCGCAAAAGCTGGTGAAAGGTCATAATCCGGCAACCATGAACAGCAGCCTGAAGCAAGAGTTGAGCTGGTGCAAGCATGTGGGGACAGACAAGAGGTTTGGCCCTGCCACTTAGGTGCAGTCAGATCAGTGATGATAGAAACTGCCCAAATCCTTAAAAAATACAGAAGGTAAAGGGAAAAGGAAGATGAGGATGGGGTGCTAGTCCCACCTCACAGAGCAGAGCAGAGAGTGATTTCATTGCATCCTCAATTGCCAAAACTGTGTGACTGGTGGATACAAATATTCTCCTAAAGTCAGACTCCTAAGGCATTTCATTGCAGATTGTACATAAAAAAGTCTATTTACAGAGGTGTGTCTTTCTTACAAACCACCTTAATCCTTTGGGGTCGACTCTGCAGAAGGACTGGGGCCCATTTGTTGGCTTTCCATCACTTTGGAGAGCCTGCAGCTTGCAGGGTTCTGCCTGGGATCCCCATGCGAAGCTAGGAGCTCACTGGAGTGCCAGAGGAAAGGAGATGTTTCAGCCCATTGAGCAGGGCCCCTCTGTCTGAGCTGCTCGGAAGGCAACACCAAGAGCTTCTGTGTTGTTACAGCCAACACCAGAGGGTGCAGGGCATTCACTGAAATAGAGACAACCTATTTTAACCTGTACTCTGTCTGCTTTTGAATCCAGGAGTCCCACTTCCCAGAAATATGTCCACCAGGCTTGGCTATACAGATAATAGGACAGATTTTTTTTTTTCTTTCTGATAGAAAATGAAGAGTCCAGGGGGAAAAAAAAAAATAAAAATTTTGTATTAAATGTCTGATTTTCTTAGCAAGTTTCAAGATTCTGCTTGAAAATTGAAGGTGTTCTAACCAGAGATTTTCAACTAAATATTTCCAACTTTGGGGAAGAGAATGTTTGTTTTTTTCCCCTTGATCGCTTGAAGGCCAGTGATGGCAAATGCAGATCAAAAGCTTCTGCCAGAAAACTCACAGATAAAGGACATTGGAAGAACTGTAATATTACTGTCTTCAAGTTATAAAGTACAGCGAGACTCAGTGACTTGACCAAGATCTTAAAGAGGGTCTGTGGCAGAACCTGGAAAATTCCTTTGTCCGATTCTCTTACAATGCTGACAAGAGAATCATGCATATCACATGGTACTGTTTAAAAAAAAAAAAAAAGACAAAATCTTGCAGACATTTTTTCAAAACACATCTTATTGTCATTTTATCTGTACTGTTAGTCGACAAATATTAGCTCCTGTGTTCATTGTCCACAGATTATTACCAATTGGTGTAGCTAAATCTGTCTGACTCCTGCAGGTTCCCCAGAGCATAGTCCTTCCAGACCAGCCACTCATTTACAGTAAGACACGTCTGTCGCTGGGCTCTGCAGCAGAAGGTGTCGCTAATTAGCACTTCTCCCCACTGGAGCATCACTCCCCAAACTTATGTTTAGTTTAGGATGTGACTTGTAAGTCTTTAAATTTTTATTTGTATATTGTGTCTTTGGAACCATAAGAAACAAGACAAGTCCATCTGGCCCATCACTGTGAGCTGTCTTTAAGCTTTTGCCAAGAAAGGTTGGACCAGATGATCCTTGAGGTCCCTTCCAACCCGGTATTCTATGATTCTACGATTCTGAGTGGGGTTTGACCACAAGCGTTTCGTAGCCATTTGCTGGCATGCAGCAGTGAAGCTCCCAGTGCCACCAGCAGCAGATGGTAGTGTCCTCTGGGGACCAGTGTCCACACGGTCACCTTGCCAAAGCCAACCCAGGCTTGGGCTGCCACCAATCACTTTCCAAAACTAACCTATGACTACACCGGTACAAAAATGCTGCTGGCCAGGGATTCTTTGCTGGATTCAGAGATATTGCACAGCCTGGATGCCTAGAGCCAGGGAGGAATGGAGATGGTTTTGCTGATCTTGGGTATCTTTTGATAAAATTGTTTATCATTACAAGATGCAACAAGGTGTGTCCCAAAGCTAATTAGTAGGTTTCTGTGGACTGTCTCAGTCTGTCACTACCTCCCCTTGTTGCAATAACCACCACCAGGCAGGGGAAGATGCCCTGCACATGGCACCTAGGCAGAGGGATGAGAGGAGATTTTGCTTCCAGCATTCCCAGCATTCAAGAATCATAGAAGCGGAGAGGAAGACTTCTCCAGGGAAAAAAAAAAAAAAAAAAAAAAAAGAGAGATTTGGCAATAATCATTATTTAGAAGAATGTCTGCTGCTCTCAGCACACTGATCACACTTGGGCTTACAGCTCCTTGGATCTGTCAGCAATGACTCACTGACTTTGCATAGTGAAACCACAAATGAAGGTTGTGTGGAAGCAGCACCTTGCCCCCATTGCCATTGCAGAACAGATGTCCTGCAATGAGTGCTTACAGCTGCTTTTAGGAACTATCATTGCACAAACAAGCCACAACCACTAAAAGGCCAATGCTGCAGCAAATTGATCTTTACAAACATTACATGGGCTCTATATTTCACACACCCTCCCAGTGTGCTGACTTCTCTGTGTACCTTTTGTGCTTGTGGAAAAGTGATATGTATGGCTGACAAAAATCACTGCAGAGAGAGTGTATTTTATAAATCATGTTTTGCAAAGGAAAATTTTAAAGAAAAAGATGGTATGGGTGCATCTATTGAATAAACTCCACTTACTTTATGAATCCATTGCATAGTTTTATCTCTCCTGCATTCCATTGTTGCTTTTTCTGACCCTTGCCAGGTTTTGCTTTTTTAAGTATGGAAAGAGCAGCTTTACGATTTCTTGCATGTTAGTAGAAGCACAGCATTATCCTACTGAGACAACAGTGTGACTTTCAATTTACTTGTGTAAACACATGCAAAACTAAAAGTTATCATGCAAAACTAAAAGATTCTTTTATTCATTGTTGTTTCTCCCCAATTATTTTACCAAGACCCATTACCCTTCCCTTTTTTTCTCACAGTTAAACACCCAGATTATGCTTGCTTTATTATATAATTAATATTGCAAAGGATTAATTACTTTTGGTCATTCAGGTTATTGAATAAAAACAAGGGCATCCCAGTTCTGAGTAACAGTGTTCTATATTATCCTTGTTAACATTTTGTTAACATTTTGTCTGTAACGCAAAAATAAAGATTGAAGAATGGGCTGTCAGTGATCTCATTCCATTTCATGCAAGGAGCTCCTCTCTCTGTTAATTTCTCCTCCATGCTATGTTAATTTGATACAGTCCTCAGGCTCCTAACAAGTTAGCAACACTGCCCTCATTAAGAAAAGTGAAGATATCACGAGGGAACTATAATATTAAATGAATGTGTGTAACCTCATTTCTTAGAGCATCACATGATGAAAGAGCAAACACCTACAGTTTTGAGGGGAGTGCAGAAAACGCTTCTGTCAGTTGACCTTTCTGGGGAAGCACTTGCAACACAAGTTGTTACCTCCTGATAAACTGCTTATGCTCCAGAAATGCACTCAAACATTATTCTTTTTGTGCAGGTTCTAACCCAAGTGAAAAACTCTCTGACTTGAAGATCTTAGACTGTGTATGAAAATTGGAAGTAATTTTAACTGGAACAAACCAGCTCAGAAACACAGAAAGATGTTCTCAGTATGTTCTACACACTATTGTAGATGGATATGTATTGATTTATGACAGCTGAAGACCTAGCCATTTGTGTCCCAAATCCTTCTAGTCAGAACTCCCCTTTTTCCAAAGTAGCCTGGGAACTGCTTCAGACAGAACGGTCAGGCTCTGAATGGAAAAGAAAAAAAAAAGTATCATGAGCTTTTCTTGGGTTCCCTCAGCCTAAAACCTGTAGGTATTCATGGTCCTGGTAAACTTTGTCTCATTTCCTGCGTTTTCTTTTGGCTTCATCCAGAGCTGGGTTTTCTTGACTAGATGGGATATCCAGTTATACCATACACAAAAAACACAGCAGAGCCCATTGCTTTGATGACACACACTGTGCTCACAATTTCCTTCTACATAAATGGCTGGCCAAGGCTCCTTTGTTTTCATTACCACTAAGCTGAGAGGGGATCAATAATAAGAAAAAATAAACAGAGGTTATGATTGGGCATTAGAATTAGCAAACTTGGGTACTCTTAATGAAAGTCTTGTCTAAAATGCATTTTATATTTCCTGCATCCTACTTCCAATGAATCTGGATGATCCTTGTTGGTATAAAGGGATAATTTGCTGACAACCTGTCATCACTTGCTCTTGTCTGCCAAATCTCAGGGTATCTGTTTATGTGCATGGTAGGCATTCATAAAACCAGCTTATTTTCTGCAAGTTGGCAAACAGTATGAGTTTGCTATTCACAAGGCAGCCAGGGGCAAGCAAGAGCAAATGCAGTGTCATGCTCACACCTTTTAATTCACCTCAGTATATTGACCCAAGGTACATCCCATCACAGCTGCACTCTGTTGTGTGGGAATGCATCAAATGAAAGCAATGTAATTTAGGGAGGGGTGATTAGGACTGCACAGTACCAACCGCAACGGAAAATCTCTAGAGGAGGGAGAGCATTTGCAAAAATTATGGAAATTTATTGTGCTGACAAAGATGTAAGTAACACTGGCTTTAGCAGTGGGAAAGGGGAAATGGGTAGGTCACAGATGGACTAATGATGCCTTTTTTTCTAGCTTTAGCTTCTTCTGCATGAGTATCTAAAAGAGACAGCCCTTGTTTTGAAAATACAAAGCCTTCCTGTTCTCAAACACCCATACAGCTTTACCTGGGAGAGGGCTGAGAAGGAAAAGGATTACCGATGATTAGTGAGGCACAGGGCGGAAGAAGGACTAAAACTAATGAGGGAGATACTGAGCACAAGGATAACCAGGTAGCAAGGAACACACAAGTAGGCATCACACTCTGTGATAATTAGGTGTAAAATTCTATTTGACAGAGTCACCCATCAGAAGTTTCCGTCGTGAGACTGCAGTACGGGCTTTTATGTCATTTACTGCTAGTACCAGGGCAGGTCAATTAACTGATTGTAGCAAGGATTCCCCATCCACTGCCACCATCTAACACACAAAAAGTAAGTCTGTATTTAGTGTCTGTGTTCCTAGTTTCTAAAAAAACAGAAACACATTCATCTATGATAAAGGCTGCTTTACACCAAATTATCTCTTCTCATTTCAGTCATTGTTTCTGCATATTCTTTAGATTTGCATGGTGTGACTTTTTTTTTCCCCAAGCTACCTGGTTAGAAACAAGTAAGTGAGGGTGTTTTGTTTGATTTGGGGGGGTTTCTGCTTTAGCTTCTACTTGAAAAATGAATCTTCCTTGGGATAAGCAATATCGCTTGTGGCAATATCACACTTGTGATAGTGATACTGGAACTGTCTCTGAATTCACTGCTGTTTGCTTCACCAGTTACCTGTAACATTGACCTGAACCAATTAGGGTGTGATTTTGAAAACACTTGAAGGGATCATTACTGAGAGGTAGAAATCTGGGAAAGCCAGCTCTGTGTCAAACAGTTGACCAAGAAATATTATAAAAGGGTCATGCTGAGGGATGACAAACCATCCCACACCAGGAGAATGTAATTCTATAGGGGAAATGATTACACAAGAATTTCACAGCCCAAATGCATTACTTGGCACAGCTCCCATGTCAGAGGCAGGTATCAAGCTACTCATGCATGGAGAAACCTATCCAACTGTCTTTTATCTGCTACCTACAAAATCCCATTACTTCCACAAACTTGTTAGTGCCTTAAATCCCCAAAACATTATCCAAGGATATTCTTAGCATCTGAGCAACTGGGAATCAATAATAGTCTTGGGAAGGGGCAAGAAGGGGAATAAGCGTTAATAGCAATTATTCATGGAAAGCAATCTAAACCATTTTTTAATTTAATTTGGAGTGCCAAATTTAAAGGATTCTTGAATGCTAAGGTCATTTTCATCATGCTGATCCTGTGTCTTATTGAGTAGGACCAGAGTATTACTCATTTTTTGTGACCCTGAGTTATCAAGGACATGCTGGGCAAACAGCCAAGGTAATACAAGCTCAATAATAATAATCTATACTTAAAGTTAACATGATGGCTATTACATGATGGTTGTGCTGATTGGAGGAAGGTTAGATCTTCCAGCTCTGGTAACTGCTTGACTTAGCACTTTTTTTAGTGCATGAGAAACGTTATAAAATAAAGCATATATCTTACAAGTGGGAGAAAAGTCACGCAATATAAGCAGCAAAGAAATGGGAAGAGGTAGCAGAATGATGGGGGTGGAGAACCAGAGAATCCAAAAGCAGTTTGGACATGTTTTTTAGAAAAAAGAGGCAGTAAAACTCCCCTGGCTCCATCTGCACATAGGACTGTCATTGTGTGTGCCAGGATAACAGATCAAGAGATTGATAGCAGCCCTGTTCTATTTAAAGGACATGGAAATGTGTGGAATCAAAGAAGTTAGAAATGACAAAAAGGGCCAATGAAAGTCTATGTCTCTCCTAGGATTGCCCTCTGGGGTACATTTCTGGGGGTGGTTGTCTAGTTGAGTCATTAAAGTCTCAAACTCTCCTCTTCCATGTCCCACTTCAAGCTGTGGAGTTGTACTTTTACCTTCAGTTTTCAACCTTCTCCAGTACGTATGACTCTGTTCAGCACAGGAAACATATATTTTAAATATATATGTATTTTTTATATATATACATGTTTTGTTTAGCAAGTCTTACTTGTCTTAGTTACTTCTGTGGATCCAGAGACAGCCACTGCCTTCACCCATTAATTATCCATCTTATGACCCACAGTGTCCCAGTGCCTGAAAAAGAGTAAGTTCTAGAAATTGTCACTTCCTTTATGCTATATGGATAAGATGGCCATGAAGCTTTTTTTCAGCTGTAACATGTTAAGACAAAGCTTATTCTAACCCTACATGTACTCCATGCTCAGGATCACTCAAATTAGGCAGTCCGATCAGTCCCACTAATCTAGCTATGTTATTCTTCAGTCATCTGCCAGGTGAAAGTCCTCTCAGAGCGCCTATGTTGATGCAAAAGTGACCAGGAAAGAATAAGCTATTTCTTTTCTGAATAGGCTAAAATGGCACTTTCCCATACTGTAAACTTTCAGTGCAGAACTATTTTGGAGGTTTTTTTTTTAACAGCAAAAATATTACCTTTTATGTGACTATAGTACCTCCAGTGAGGTGAACACAGCGAGGCCCACGTGGCTATTGAAAGTCTTACTCTTGGCAGCAAGAGAAACTACTCAACAAAGCACACGTGAACTGAGGGGAAAGAAAACCAGCTTGCGTAAGGGTACCTAGCAAGATGGACTGCAGAACACAGCATGGGCCCGGGTCTTTGGAGTCTCAATCAGTGACCTGCTCGCTACCCTGTAGCATTCAAACTGAGCCACAGAGCTTTAAAATGGGAAATGTATTCAAAGGAAAAGAAATTGCTTCTAAGCACAGCTCTACTTTAAAAACACATAGCATCCTAGAGCTAATCAGTATTTTTTGCCTATCACATTTCTCTTACATAGTATTTTTAGTAATGTAGTGCAAATTTCTCATTTTGCTTTTCTACAGAAAAACCATGAAAAACATTTCCTAGTATGTTTAACAGGTATTGTAATGAAATACACCCTGCTTAAAGGTCACTTTTTTTGAGAGAGAGAACTTAGATTTCTATATGAAATGCAGCAGGTTTTACTTAGAGGACTAAACACAAATGTTACATGGTGCTATAGTATTTTGTGAAATTACTGGCTCCACCTCTTCCTCAGCTTCAAAACACACAGCCATTTTAGAGAAACCCACCAGGAACCTTAATACAATGATGTGTCAGGAGCAGACTGCAGCTAGCGGATGAGGAGTTCTGACCTCACAGAAAGCTGAGTGTCTCAGAGGGCTCTTCACTAAAGAACAGCAGCATTTTCCAAACACAAGAGTGGAAACAGAAGCTGCTTAAAGGGAAATCAATGTCTTTGTTGAACAGTCATTTTTTCTAGATGAAAAGAAAGAGGATCTGCAAAACCACGATGTACCTCGAAGATGTAAATATGTATATTATTGAATACATTTTATGAGAAAAGATAGCTGACTATAATTTAAATGGCAATGTTAAACTTGCTGTACAGACTATTACAAATTTAAGCTTGAAATTAGTCCAGCACACCAGCAATGTCTCAGAAATTTCCAAGGTTTCTGTCACCATGGTAGCTAAATGGCAATGGGCTTAATCCTGCACTCACTGAGTCTGTAGTCAAACTTCTCCTGGCCTTAGCAATGGTGGATCTGACCCTGTAAATCCTAACATGCTTGAGACCAGAGCTTGATTTCTAAAACCTTTTTACCCAGTTTCCCACGGCAACTTGGGTTGGGAATTCTGTGGAGACCATTCACTTGAAAGATGTCTGGGGGAGATGTCTTTCATTCAGCAACAAATCCCTGACTGATTAAAAGAACTATGTTGACAGCCCGACAGGAAGCCATGCCATCCACTCCTTGGGCAGCAGGCGCTTTTGGCAACATGTGCCAATTTAGAAGACAGGGAACAGTAAGGGAGGGGAATCAGGAGTCAGACAAGGTCCCTGGAAACTTCCAAGCTGTTTAAAAAAGAAGGGAATTGTTGCTTTGGTTAAAAGCAGTTCCCAGTCTCTCACAGCCAACTAGACAAATTAACCATTATACTAAAACATTTCTATTGTCCTCAGTGGATGATGGTAAAATGTAATGATTAGATAATATGCAGGACTATACACAATAACTCCTCAAGAAAAACACAAGCTCTGTGGGATAAAGATGCCTCTAAAAACCCAGGTCCATAGACATAAAGACTTGGGCTCTAATTACCTTGTGGTTTTATCCTCTTTTCCTGAAGAAATAAAGCTTGAGAGATCATACTATCTATCTCTCAGCCTCTCCTTAATAACTTGTGAACCAGCTGGCTGCCTTCAGCCAAACTGGCAATGTGAAAGAGGTCACATAAGTAAGAAGTCCCTACAAGCTCTGTAAAAAAAACGTGGCTGCATGGAGTACAGACCACATGTTAGTGCCTTTAAGAGGAAAAGGGGTGTGTGAGCTCAGTAATTAGGTCTTCTTTGAAGAGAGTGGAGGGGGGGGGGCTCTCCAAGAAGAGGGCGGAGGAAATTGAGGGTGTTTTTTCGGTACACTTATGATGGAAATTGAGGAGAAGTGGGTTACAGACTGTGTGTGGGTGGGGACACAATTTCAGAGGAAACTAGACTTCGTTAATTCTGCTGCTTGGTTCTATTATTGTTTTCTGTTAAAATGATGAGGATTATTAGATGTAGCCAACTCAACTGCATTACCAACATGAAAAGGCCTGAACCAAACCACAAGAGGATGATGAGAAAAGACGCTCAAATGCTGAGAAGCCATGTAATATGTAGTCATACACAACAGGAGCCAATATCAACATATAACCTACACTGCATGTTAATTAAAGTAATGTATGTGCTGGAAGCCCTTGAAAATATGAAAGAACCTGCAAGGCATTTAGAGCAAGGGTGGCACCTACACAAATCAGTGTGTATTTTTGGATGTACCTGAGTTCAGCCAAAGGTTGTTCTGAGAGTTCTTTGATCCTTCTGGAAATTGGACAACCCAAACCACGTGATTATTGAGCTGCAGCTTCCCGTGGAAGTGTTAACTCTGAAAACTGACCACTGTAGTCTCTAGAAACACATTTGAACAACTTTCTGTTTTGTAGGAATATACTTAAAACATCAGCATAAATGCTTAGAAGTAAAGCAAGTGTCAGCCCCCCAAAACCCACATCCTTCAGATAGAAGGGATCTCAGACGAGGCCTCTGTAGAGAAATGAGGAAGCTATAAGCTATACAGGAGCTGCCCCTATAGAAGTGACTAAAAGAGTCAGATTCTGCTCTCATTTGTGACTTGAAAAGCAAGAGCAAGCCTGTAGAAATGCCAGGCTTTTTTCCCCATTTAAAGCCAATCTGGGAACAAAATCTGTTTGCTGTGTGAATTTAGCTCCTGCTGAAATGAGGATTGTCTCGCTCTTCAATTGTTAAAATATTGCTTTATTAAAAACAAGCAGAAGGCAAGGCAAGGAGGGAGTTTTGCTCTACAATTAGGAAGACCATTAAGAGCATACCCCCTATCTTCATCAGGTGACAGGATGATAATCTTGAACAACTTTTTCTGTTGAATAAGTGTCACAAGGCTCAAGGGGACTGCTAATTCCCTTTCCTAAAATGACTCAGGCTGGGATTTCCCCTAGTTTTGTTATTAGCCTAGTTGCTATTTTTCCTCCTACCCATTTTGTTGCTTAGGAGACTGCTAGTCATAGAAAAAAAACACACAAACAAAACAAAATAAAAAACCCCAAGGCCCAGTCCTGCCACTGAGATCCCAAGTTATGAAATGCTGAATGCTCTTGCCTCCTGGGATCTTCCTGCACAGGAGGAACATGCTTTGTTAGTATAAAGATTTTCCAGGAAAATAATTTTCCAGGTACAGCCACTGTTTGCTCTCCAAAAGCCCGGTAGAATAGATTCATTTGTTATGTTTTCGGGGCAGCGACAGAAGTTTCTCCAGCAGAACAACTGGGCAATGATTTATGGGGCAGAGGGTTGGTTATATGACAGAGTTATAGGACAGTGCAGCAATTTCCCTGTCATTATATCAAGACTGTGCAGTCCTATAATAATTATACTTACATCCCTGTGTAAATATAGGAAAAAAATCAGGGACCCCTTTTCCTGGGGAGGCTCTGCCAAGCCTATTTGTACACATTCTAGTCCAGCACGCATATGGTGCCCCATAATAACTGCTGGCTCTTCTGTTCCGTTTTCATCTGGAGATCTCAATCTGCTTCATGAATCTGATCACCATAACTTCTTCTTTTCCCCTTACATTTTTATCCTCCCTCCACACCTTTAATTTTATAGAAAGTGAAGCTGCAACTGAGAGAACAGGTCAACAATAAGAGGTGAGGAAAATTCCTGGACCCTGGTCCAGTCCTGTAATGGATGCATATCACTCTAAAGAGAAACCGGTCCAAAACGCTGTTAAACAGTTCACACAGGGTAGAAAATGAGTCCTGAACTACAAGCCCTGTCTCTTGTTATTTTCTGGCTTTTCAAAAGGACCAAATACATCATTTCTTGCTGTGGGGTTAAAGCTATTTAGATTTCATCCCTCTTGAAAATTCTGGTGCTTATTTTTAGGATCTCAGCCACAGGTTTAAGAACTTAATGTCAAGCTCCTGTGCTTAACATGCTGAATGTGTGGGTTTCTGGCACATGTATTTAAAAAGACATGTGTTATAAATTGGCTTCCTAGGGCCTGAGGACTTTGGGAAAAGACTTATTAAAAGATATGCAGCGCTAGAAAGCAGAACACCTTCAAAAACTGCTGCTGTACAAGATGACTCATAAGGTGATACCACTGATTTTGCTAGTAACACCAGAGGAAAATTATGTCCCAGATCAAAAACACTCAGATGTTGCGGACTTGTTCCTGGGGAAGACGTATGACACGTTTTACTAAGCTTATTTCCTCAGCTGAATAAAGTGACTGAGAAAGTAGATAATACCAGCATATTCAATCCAAGTGGTAGGCAATGAGGGGATAGGTTCTCACGTCTTGGTCTTGCTCTTATTTGTAGATGCTGACACATGTCCCTTGGACTTTAAGGAAAGTAGGACTGACACCAATATAGCTGTCCTTAATTTCCTGCTTTCTCTTGCAATCCGTTTTTCCTATCTCTTGCTCACTGTAGCTGGTCTTTTTAGATTCCCTCTCCAGGAAGCTTGTTCATATCTTATCTGTTTGCCTAAGCCAGTGGAGCAGTCGATGTAGCTCTTCACTTTACATAACATTTGCTTAGTGTTTAGCAATGCCTTCGGAAGAGCTGGCACTTTCATTGATCTATCAGAAGCACGTACGAAATGATAGACCATTAATGTCCTTTCAAAATTACTGCCCTCCCACTGGCAGAGGCGAGGACATAAGATGGGTTGTATGTGAACCAAGATATACGATCAGGAAAGAGCAAAGAGACAGAGGCACTTTCCCACAAGGAGAAAGCCGATGAGGTTACACTCAAAAGATGGTAATATGTGTTCCATCACGGAGTGACAACCACAACCTAGGATTGAAGACTCCTAGGAAGGGTGGGAATATGCCTCATGGGGTCATGACCAGCCCACCCTTCCTTTATTGTTAAGGTGGGAGGATTTATGTATTAATTACTATTTCTGTAGCTCTTAAGACCAATACCAAGAGGTCAGTGCCATGCTGGACAAGGTATGACAGTGACATTTAAAATAAAGACAGTGCCTCTTCCACAGTGCACATACCTTGCTACCTAGACAGTATGCAGCATAAGGAGAGAGTAACACATAATGGCGAGACAAATGGGGGGCAAAGCAAGAGCCAAGCCAGGGGCACTAGAGCAGACTTGCTATTCAGCCACAGGCAGAAGCAAATATCCTGATTGATGTCTGCTGCAAGCTAACTGGGTCATGCTGGCCGAGGGTGTGAAGAGGATTTCATTTTCAGTACCATCCTGCTTCTGCTACAAACAGCAGTAATAGCACAATTCAGCCTATGTGAGCTCAGGAAACAGATAACTTCATGGAGCTCCCAGAACAATCCCCTTGCCTCCATCAAGGGGAGGGCACCTCCATCAAGTATGGGTGCTTTAATCCGCCATCATTTCAACATGAGTGAGAACAACTGAGTCAGATTTGACAGTCAGGACTTCTGGCTCCAGCTCCTGGACTCTGAGCTCTCCTCTATCACCTCCCTCAATTGGGAACTGCGCAGCTCAGCTGGGAACACTTCACATTCATTTTCTCCACTGATTTCCTTTGTAAACCCGTTGTGCTTCATCTATTTAGACAAAAACTCTTCAGTATCCTCATTATAGCCTGTACATACAGTGCCAAGCATGACATGGCACCAAATCCCTGCTTGGAGTGACCATACTTTACTAAAATCCAAATGGAGCCATAGGAAGGGCAGAGCAAAGAGAAATAACTCTAAGAGGTTATAGGGAGCATAAAAAGACAAATTTACTAGTGTCCCATTAGCTTCTGCCATGAGGAAAGGGGCAAGAGCATCTGTGGCAGTAGATATCAGGTATGTCCTTGGTGAGGGAGGGGAGATGGTAACTGTGGTTGTTGGTAAACTACAGGCACCAGTATATCTCACAGCAACGTTCCTTTTCCATTCACTTTAGCTTCTCTTTTGACAGGTCCTAGCTTTTTTCTTTTTATTTTAATCAAATAGAAGCAGTTGGAAGCCCAACGCTTTGTTTTGGAAAGCTAGGGAAATACAGTGTCACCTCCATCTTGTCTGAAAGGGATAAAAGGCATCACAGACCTTACACAGGCTCCCGCATCCTTGTGGACTGTTATTGCAGGGTTAAGCCCTGTGTTTCAAAAATGGAGGAAAACTTGTATTAAAAGTGCCTGGGGCTTTTGAACTGGTTTATAAAAATAGCTGCCTGAAGAAGAAAAAGAAGAGAAAAAGAAATCTGAAAAACAAATTCAACACCAAATAGTTTCTAGTGTGCCCATCTATTTCAACTAGTATGATATTAATAGAACACACAACAGCAGGGAGTGGGAAAATAAATGTATTTTCACTCACATAAAGGGACTGCCTAAATGACTCACAAATGCAAAAATAAATAAATGGCTCCCCATGATAATCTGAAACTATATTATATCCATTGAAACAACTCAGCTTCTTAACTGTAACCTAACGTGTTAAATTCACTCAGTTTTATTTGAGGCCATGGACAGATTGAGTGATCAATCTCTATTACCCTGAGCTTTTTTTTTATCCCATCCTTACAGTGCCATTTTTCTTCTCACTAGACATTTCAGTTCATTTCCCTGAGCCTTCTTCAGCTTAATAGCCGAACTTCAGACTTGCCGGGGAAAAGAAAAAAAAGGCATTCAAACTTCCAGGGGGAAATGAGCAAGTAAGTGCATGTTGTGCATGGGAGGGGGAAATATAGCAAAAAAAAAAAGAAGAAAAAAAAAGGCATTTGTTAGCACTGCATATGCTGCACTTAGTGGATAAAAGTTATGTATTCTAGTTTCATAATGGAGATGTTCAGGGTCAAACAGGTGCTGCCTTTAGATGCTGTAAAATCAAGAGGTGGTTGGTTGGGGTTTTTTTGTCTTGTAGAATCGGCAAACAGGTATTCCCCTAGAGAAATGGAATGAGGACATAGCAATTAACTCTCCTGTTCCTGCAATTGGAGTGCTAATCACATCCTTAGCAACTGCTTGGTCACTATGGTACCAACACCATCTTTTGCTCAAATCCTTTCTGATTCATTCTCCTGGTAACTTTGGTGATGGTCAGAGCAGAGGTTACGTACACTTGCTGACACTGTGCTGAATGGTTCCATCAATCTCCATTCTGCAATATTGGTCTCTGTTGCAAATGAAAATCAGCTGGGAGGCTAGAAAGGAAGCCAGTAAGTGTCCGGAGAATCTATGCTGTTTGCTTTTCAGAAACGCTGTGCAAATGACAAACACAATGCTTCACTACAGCCTCTCTGCTCTAATAGTCTTAAATGTGAGGCTAATGAACTTTAGCTTTCAACGCCATTGAACCTCATTATACTGTAAATACTCTTTGTGTAACATCTTCTTGTGACTCAGCTGCCAAAAACAATAATGAAGCTATCAGAAAAAAAAAAAGGAAAAGAAAAAGCTACAGTCTTAAAAACAAGCCAATCAGATTCATCTCTCCACAGCAAATATTTGTCCTGGGAGAAGCAGTGACAAGTTATAGAGACTGTAATGGAAAAATGCTAGATGTTGAGACATTTGTAAATGCTACCAGAATCAGAAAATAACATACAGGAAACACACTAACGATCTGTCCCTGATGGAATAGCTTAGAGTGTTCGCTGAATCTCTCCTGTAAGAAGTTCTGTCCCATGCATTGCAGGCAGAAACAACTGGATCCAACTTCTGTTCACTGAAAGTTTAGGGTTCAAGTCACTAATCTCCTCTAACTGCTTTGAGTGCTCCAGTGACACAGAAGAGCTGGAGCTCCAGGCCTCAGAGTGTGAAGAGGGGCTGCTGACTCCCTTGCCTCTGGTGGTATAAAGCGGTGAAAGGGAACTTACTAAAGATCCCAATCCGTTATTTTAAAATGTCAGTGTTTTGGTACACAGGAAGGCTAACTTCAGCATCAGTCAAGCTGAGAAAAGGAAACAAGTGTTTGCAGGAAGAAGACGGATGTCATGTATTTGTCCTGGGAGACAAAGTATGTCCTGAGAGTATGTCCTGGAGTATGTCCAAAGTATGTCCTGGGAGACAAAGTAATCAAAGTATGTGAAGACTATGTCAGGACACCACGCAGTTAATGGGAATAGGAGGAACCTTCCCTGGGAGCGTATTTTCAGTAACTTCTCAGCTGAAGGATTATGTCCTCTGATAAACCCAGTACTGATCATTTTTGGAGGCAGAGCAGGTGAATGCTGTGTGGATCTAGGGCAACAAACATCTCTTTTCACATGTGGGAGATATCGTTAAAATGAAAGATATGGATACTGGGAGGTAGTTAACTGGAGGGAGTTTCAAGTGGTGCCAACTGAGAAGCTAATAAATGCATAGCTTCAGAAAGATTCGCAGAGTGGACATTTTCAATAATGTCAGCATTTATTATACACTTCTAATTGGAGGACTCAATTCTCCATTTTCCTAATTGATTCCTGTAAAAAAGATGCCCTGAGTGCTGTATACCGCTCACTGATTGCTGGGCAAACATTATTGGAGTGTCAATATTTGCTTTTTCCTAGAGCTATCATTGTTTGAGAGGGTATAAGTCATTTGGGATAATGTTCTACTAGTGCTGTATTAAACACACATGAAAAACATCTGGTACGCTCACTCTATGTGGTTTTTTTCACTTTTTGTTTTACTTTGCAGTGAAAACAACTGCTAGTCAGTTGATAAAGCCAGAAGACAAAACAAGGTATTTCAAAGGAACACTATTTTACCTATGCTATTGGAATCCCATTGCTGGGGCCTTAGGTTCAGAAAGGACAAGAATTCAAATTCTTTACCAATTTTACATTCTGAAAGCTGGTCTCTATAACCATGCTTTCCCCTAACTCCCCAACTCCTTCTACCCTGGGTGCTGATGCTTTGTCTTAAACTAGAAGTTAACATCTTCATGACAGATAGTTTCCTTCAGAAGTTCGTACCTAGCGTAATAGGTACCCTGCCCCTAATTAGTTCTCCTTGGTGCTGCTGTGACACAAAACCACATTTTCATGTTAGAGGTAAAGGTTTTATTCTTGAATGGGTAAAATAAAGCCTGACTGTGAACCTGGAAAGAATAAGAAGAAAAGTAGATGGTGGTTTCTTGTTAAAGAAGAAGGAGGAACTATTTTGCAGTCTAGCCAATATATAATGAGGCTTTCTAGTTTTTCCAGGGACTCATCTTTTCAAATACCGCATAGATTTTCTTGGTAGCCCAAGAACTTGGGCAATAATCAGTGTAGTGGAGCTGGAGATAACCCCGTAATTGCAAGTTTGGACAGCTTACCCAAAGCCTTCACCAGCAGTATTTATGAAAAATACTGCTCATTTATGTGAAAGTTGCAGTACACAGAGTAAGGTATTTTTGACAGGCTGACTGAGCTGCATAGCTGTGGAGTAAAACTTCAGATGATCCTATTGGTCCTTTGGTCATTCAATACACAAGTAACTGCATTTCATATAAAACCATCCCAAGGCAGAAAATCACTATGATTTCTGGTAATGAGATGCCTGGGGAGTCTCCTGCTATGCTTGGAAAGAAGACAGAAGAAAAGTGTATTGCAAAATCCAAATGCTATGGTCTTGGCTCCCCGACATGGCTGAAGAAGAGGTTGGTTGGGGAGGTTGACTGCATATTTCAGATCTAGAAATCCACACCACAGGACCAAAAATTTTGAAAAGACAGCTTTGTTACACATGGTTGTTTTGCGAACTTCAATGTTAACTTCATCCTGCCCTATAATCAGGATAGAATATGACCTCGTATATAAAAAATGTGCCTTTCAGTGGGTGTTTAAATTAGGTGATTATTCTTGTGCAAGTCAGTTGGAAACGTGCCTAAATCCACTACACATGTCTTTTTACATGTGCAGAAATTTGGTTTCATGAATAGGAACTCCAGGCATCTGGAGTAGATAAAAATCTACAGTAAGAAGAAACTTTTGCTTGTTCTACACTAGAGCTTAACATTTATATGAAACATTACCAATATCCTGCTGAATAGAAATTTGTCTTATCATTAAACTGACTGTTTGGTAACTGCTGGTCAGTGTAAGTCACGTTTTTCCTTTCTGCAACATCTGAAGAGAGTAAGAGCCTCTCACAGCTCCACTTGCAGAGGATAAGTTCAAATATAAAGGCTCAAGTTTTCAGCTCTCTATACTTTCTTGGGACATTCCCCAATGGATCAGCTATTTCAATGGCCATCACAACACCACAAAGCTCCTTGCTTCCTCTTTTTTCACTTCTGATAAAACTTCCTCTATCACAGGGCAGAGCTAATGGTCCAGATTTAATCAACAAAAGCATTTACATTTCAAAATAATGAGACCCACTCAGCTGGCAACTTGTTAATTAGTTCTCAAGCATTCTCTCTTTATCCTCTTGTGCTGCAGCTCCAGATAGATGTGGCTGCAGCCCACAATCCTTCCAATAATAAGGGAGGTAACTTGAGCAAATGTTATCTCAGAGTCCTGTCCTGCTCCAGGCTCAATTTACACCAGTATGTCGATTTCAGAAGATTTACCTAGGGATAAATGCCTTAATGTGTCACACTGTCTTACTTTTCCTAACAAGTTTTTGCCTGCTATTTTTGCATGATGCATGTCTGCAAAGCAATTACATGCCTGAATTTAAGCCTCTTTGCCCCTTTATTTTTTAACAATGCTATTCTTTCACTCCAGAGCTTCTAATACTTGAGGTCAGATTCACATTTACAGAAAAGCTATTTATACCACTTCACAGTTCAGTGCAATTTTTTTCTTGATTCTAACATGAAAGCCCTTCTACCCAGCTATACAAAGGTAGGAGAATATAAATAAGAATCTACCCATTAATTTTTTTTTCTAGCACCCAGATACTTGCAGGTGAGGATGAATGCAAAGAATGAGGATCTCTTCCCCATTTCTGTCCCTGTACTAATAAAACTGGAAATACATATGCTGTCTTTCCCAGCAGATTCCTTAACAACTAGAGAACCCCACCAATTAGTCCCCAGCACAAGATATGCTTCAGCTGACCTGCTGGTAATCAATTGCTGCAGAGCCTAGATCGATTTTGTCCTGTGATTATCAATACTCCAGTCAGGCAGAACAGACAAGATCTTAAAGACAAGAAGACATTTTAGGAAATAAAATCAGGATGTTCTACTCAGCACACAATTTCCTCCTATACCCAAATTTTGCAAGGCACTTAAGTATGTGTTAAACTTCAAGCACATGATTAATCACCTCTTTGGGAATAAGAAGTCTCTCCTGAACTTCCCTGAACATAGGAGACTATGTCTTTTGCAGCCCTGTAGATGAATGCCTTCTTTTTTTCTGTGTTTTTTTCTTCCTTTTTTTTCTTTCTTCTTTTCCTCCCCTTTTCCCATTTCCTCTTTTTCTTTCTTTACCTTTCCCCTTTTCTTTCACCTTCTCATATATAATGCGTCTGTGCAAAGTTCCTCTCTTTCCTAAATACGGTGAATGGGTGAGGGACTGTAGGAGGCAATTATTTAAATAATAAGGTGGGGAAATAGGTTATAAAAATAGCAGCATATTCACAACTTTTAAACTGGAATTTGTACTTCTGCATCATTTAAATTGATCTGGAAGCCTGAGGACTAAGTACACGTAAGACTAAACCTCGATTTTTTATTGATGTTTGTTTTCTATAAATGAACTACTTAACTATGTTTTTGAAAACCATAAATTAGCACCAAGGAGCCTTGCAAATAGCACGTAAACCATAACGAAACAAAAGAAGAAGAAATAAAACTGCCACACAAAACTTTATCCTTCCTAAGTCTCCAGGACATCTTTTGAACACCCGTCTAATTTTATGTGTTTGTGACCATGGCAAAAAATGTTCTCACCTGTTGCAAATGTGCAAAAATGTTGCCAATACTTTAAAAAAAATTTTAATAAAGAGGTCTCATGTTTTAATCAGACATTTAGAGCCTGCATGTGTTGCCTGTAAAGCCAATGCAATGATTCTGAATGTCACAGAAATATGACCCAACCCTAGGGCTGGCAGCAGTCATGATTTTGGATCGGAACTCCACGGAACAAAATTCTAGAAATATGATTCATGAATTGGAGGATCTCAGGTCGGGTGTATTTCACTTGAAATACTTGAAAGGAGTCTAATCACTTCCTTAAGGATAATCTCAAGTGCCTGTAAGGGTTACTCATGAAGGTTCATTCTATCACAAGGTTTCCAGCTTGATAATCCATAGGAGGCATAAAACCTGCAGAGTATCTATCACCTGATAGCCAAACTTGTGACAGCCAAACTTGTGACAGCCAGTGTACTAATTGCCTGTATCAGAAAAAAAAAACATTAATCTGATTAAATAGATGGTTCCCTAGAACAAAGAAAAGAAGTAAGAACTGGGGAGGAAGGAGGTAATTAATTAAATAAATAAATTTTTATTTTTAAAAAATTAAATATTTTTAATTTTAATTAACTATTTTTTGTGCTACTACCATTTATTTTTTTCCTGACTCCTTTTTCTGTACTTTTTAAAAATATTCATCCTCCTAGAATCAATAGCACAAGCATTCACAACAGATTAGCCCAGAGGAGACTCTGATCCACTTTCACTGCTAAGACAAAACTTCCATTGATACCAGTGAGTTTGACCCTGGTATATGCATTTGTAGTTGACTTGTCAGAGCCCAGCTTTGCTGCCCACTTGGTGTGATGCACATGATGTACCCATTTACTTAGGACTAAGAACGAGAAGTGAGAGTTACAGAAAATCAGTTCTGAACTAGTTTAATTTGCATATTGGTGGGATTCAGTAGAGAGATAGCAAGACTAACCTAGTTATGGAATAAGAATATTAGCCATTGCAAGTCAGGCTCTGGCCAAATTATTTTTCAAATACAAACAATCTTTGTTGTAACTATGAATTTACAGGTTTGGGATTTTGTTGTGGTGGTTTTTTTGGTTTTTTTTTCACTTTTGCATGAAATTTGGAGGCTCTGTCCATACAAAGACTTGTGCACATGTTTGACCTAAACCTCTGTGGAGTAGCCCACCCCCTCCCTCCCATGGCAGATTCCTTGATTTCAGCATGTGCAAGGTACAAAGTTAAGCAGCTCAGGGATGCTTTGCGGCATTCTGGCCTATCATCCGTACAATAGTGTAGGAGTCTTCTGCATATATTCACAGCAGCAAGAAAACAGCTGGACTATTGCTATAACAGTTTTGTGGGAGGGAGCTATAAAGGGGAACAGCAGAAGGAAGAATATCTTGGAAAATATTTCAGTGTAATGTTAGGGTGTGAGGTAGGGAGGTAGAGAAGCAGCCATTACATAATCTAGTCCTTAAAATCTACTGTATGTAGTTTGAAATAATTGTTAGTTACTCAGAAAAAACCTCCTTGCTCAGCCTAAGGCTCTGACCATCCTTACTCGCAGTTCTATGGCTTATTCACTAGCTTCTCTATTTGATTTTGTATTTTTTATAAGAAAACTCCTCCTTCCCAAATTTTAATATTGGCAAGCTACTCTTTGGTATGATTCTTACCCAGAGGAAGTTCCTCAGAGTTATACTGTAGTCCGTTTTATTTACTTCCAATATAGAGTTGCTTCTTGTCAACCATTAATAGATAAATATTTTACTATCTGGTTTTCTTCCCCTACTAAAATCTCATCTATATAGACCCAATGGTCTCCTCTTGCAGCTGCAGAGTCCCTTCCTCCCCCTCGCTCTGTGACCTAATGTGTCCTTGCTCTAGAGATTATAGTAAGTATTACAATAACCCATTGATTTTTGACACTCCCTCATTCTTCAGAAATTCCCATTACGTCAAATTCTCCTTCCACTGTCATACACTCTGCTTTCACCTGATATTATTTTTAAGCTTGTGGTATATAGACATTGATAGCATTTATTTTTGGCCATCTACCTATTTTTAAACAACTCCTCTGCCTAGCTCCCTATTTCAGAATATACCATTGTGATTTCAATTTAGTTATCCTCAAGGTCATCCGTGTTCCCATCTTTTAGAACTGAATACACAGTCAGCATGTTAATAGGGAAAAATAAGGTATGCGGAAATGCAGGCACTCTTTCACCCAAAGACTTGACTACCTACATCCTACCCAGTGCAGACAATGCACTGCCTGATGCTATATGGTGTGATGGGGTCAGAGCTGTGGGGCTGCAAACCCCTTTCCATAATTAGATCAGGGCTGCATTTTCCCTTGGAAATGCTTCCTCTTTATCATCAAGACATTTGAAAGCTCACTTCTATTTTTTTCTTTTCTTTTCTTTTTTAAAGCAGTGGGGCAGCTGATTTTTCCTAGCAATTTTTTCCCTGTCACGAGAATGATAATGAAAAACAATTTCTACTTTGAATTTTTTTCAGCTGTTCCATTACTGATCTTTCCATTGGCTCATTGGAAACTGTGAGAGAGGGTTTGAATCTTTTCTGTGGAAAGAACATGGGAAAACCTTGTTAGATTTTTTGTAGAAAAAGAACAATTTTTCTTTCATCCAGCATTTTGCTTTCAATTTTGTATAGCATTTCTTTGAAAATACATGTCCCAGTTTCCTTTTAAATTTCTTTATTCTGTTCTGCTACTGAAAAGGCTGCAGATGGGAGGGGGGAACTAGGAACTCCCTGTGTCAATCAGCTCTATTCATTCACTGTCTGTATTTATTAGTTTCATTAAAAACATATTGAGCAGCCCTGGTTCCTCAGTTCTGCACGCCTACACAATCCCGACTGCCTTGCCATCCCCCTGTCAGTTAGTGCTCTATCCTGAGGCCTCTCTCAGCTTGAGATTCCACATGAAACATGAATCCAAGAGGATATCACATGTTTTTAGGTCTTTCTGGAAAGATTTCACACAGCTTGATGGGTGGGGACACACTGGGGGCGGTTAGATGAGAAAAAAGGAAAGCTCGAGGTGGACTGATAATTAACTTTTTTTTTAAAAAAAAAAAAGAGGAATGGAAGGAAAAAGTCTGTGTAAAGCTTGGAAAATATCTCCATTGTTACTGCCATTTGGTAATCTTTGACATGAATGTACATGTAACATCTGACCAGCATATTAGTCATAAACTATGGGTTTGTAGGAAATATGGCACACTGGGCTGTCGTCATACAAAGGAGCAGTTCTTAGGGAAGACTGTTAATTTGCTACATTATTAATGCTGAGGCACGGACTGGCCCCCTGCTGAAAATGTTACACTTTCTATATGCCTCCTCCTGCTCTTATTAAAATCAGAGCTATGTGGAAGAGCAGAACCATGGCAGGAGCCTGCTCCTTCTGGGGCCAAAAGAACCGGTGCCGACAGAAATATTATAACTAGATTGGCTGTCTTTTAGCACTTTTGTTGGTGTTTTTAAAAAAATATCTATTTTACTGCATAAGAAAATTAAAAAATTTTGGCATGAAACAAAAAATCTCCATACTCAGGACTGAGAATTAAGATTGCGGTCTAAACTCTATTTAAGTTGCAAACCTGCCCAGTAGCTTTAATGGTCTTTAGCTCAGACACCAGGCAAGGGTTAACTTTGCAGAAAAAGGAATTTTTTTCTGTATTCAGCCCTGAAGAGTGATCCATAAAAATCTATCTGCTCAGACACATTGGAAATTAACGTCTCCCTCTCCTCGGAGATAATCTCTCTTTCAAAAAACATCAGACTGAATAACTGCTACCTAAATACCCTAATTTCCTTTTTCCTCCCCTATATATCTATGGACCATGAACTTTTAATGCCCGCACCCTACAATTGTCCAAGAAAGGAAGACACTGGAGTATGCACTGATGCTCTCAAGCACTGCCAAGAATATATAGCACACGACCTCTTCCATATGTATCTTCTTTTTCCTAAGTGGGTCACAGTGTGTTAGCACTGGTCTCAGAATTTCTTACAGAACCATGGTACATTTTTGTCTTTGATGGCAATAGAGATTCAGGGATACAGAAAAAAACCCTGCTTACTACCAAACAAGTAATGTTCTTAGCAGTTACTCCCCCCAAAAAAAAACATTTGATCCTCGCAGTCACCCTTGACAAGGAATTCTTAGCATTGCTTCCAGTTTCCACATCAGAGCGCAAAGGTGCACTGGCATCATAGAATAGGGATCGGTATCACACAGCATACATCTGTATGGACCCAACCAAGACTCAAATACATATGGTCCCTTAAATTTACACGTCTTTGTGTGAAAAGAAACAAGTCCTACTGAGATGGAGAACTCACGCAGTTCACAAGCGCATGCTTGGCCATTCCCAGAATACACACAGCCATTGTGTGCTGCATCACACAAATAGAATAAAGAATACAATAGAGAACAGAAGGCAGGGAAGGAGGAGAACCATGGTAATGCAGTACTTTCACCTACTGTATGTAATATCACGGTGTTGTCACTGAAGCTATCACTTCATGGTTTGGCAGTCAACTAAGGAGAGGCTGGTGCTTAACAGGATATAACTTGATTGAAGGTGGTATTAACCAGGAATAACATGGTGTTATAAACAGATTAGCAGACAGGTGATTCCAGGGAAGTCAGTCTGGGACCTCTGTATCTTTGGAATCTGATAATCTCATTAATACAGGTACTCCTGTCTGGTAGAGGAATGCTATCATTCCTGGTTTAAGGAGTTGTTGGGAAGCCACAGCCTCCCAATACCCATAAAGATATTTAGGCATTGAATACTACCTGTGAATTTGGACTGAAGTGACAGGTTTACAGTGTCACAGGAGATTCTGGTTTGTCAGACAAGGCTACTTAACACCATACTAGTATTACACTCAGAAGAGCTTTGTTCCTCTCCTCCTCTCACACCGGTTAAGTATAGGGGTGGGGGTAGGAGAATGTTCTTAAAGGATTGTGTTATAGTATCACCAGGAAGGTCAGGAGGGAACATAAGGACGTGAATATCCCTAAATACATATGTGTATACACATGTATAAATACATACTGATGTTTGGAGGACAATACATGAAGCAGTAATCTTGCTGATGGTGATAACCTGTTCACTCTGACAGTTGCCAGCACACAAAATAGATGTTAGTCTGGTTCTTAACAGATGTGTATCCACCTCCACAGCTGGCAATGGCTGGCACAGCTAAAGGCAGTTAGAATCAATAAGCCTTCAATTTAAGAGGTGCAGAGACTGTTTTAGTCTTCCACTTCAAATAGTTCTTCTGGGTCAGGTGTGAGGCACATGGCATGTGAAGCAGAATCATAAACCTCCTTCATTTACCAAGTATTTTCACCAGCCATAATTTTTCCCCAAACAAAGCAAAACCAAAACCATCATGAGCAGAGGCTGCTTTTGGCATCAGACTCTTGTTTACAGGCCCATTACACCGTAAGATAATTGGCACCATAATCAGACAAATAAAAATGACAGAGCTGTCTAAGGGTCATATCCTTCTATTGGAATCATGGATTTTTCTGAAAATATTTACAAATTCTTTTCAGAAAAGTCAACACACAGAGTAATGAAGTCACTCCCTGCCTTAGAGAAAACTGGTTGCTGTACTTATAACAAAGGGCATTGTGGCTACTGTTTGGTTTTCATCAAGGAGAGATGCCTTTCACAACTTGGTGTCAAAGTCAACTCAATTTACAGCAGACTAGGCTGTAAATTCCTTGAATCTGGATTTAGCACAGAATTCAGTAATAACAAATGATAGTTCAAACCATCCTCCTTGGGCTTGGCTACTGTCAGTAAAAACCTTCTCCCCACTGCCTATTGCTAATGTTTGAACTTCTATTAAGTGGACCATATCTACTCTGCTTATGGAAAGAGGAAACCAGCATTAGCCTTTCACAACAGAATCACCCAGGCAAAATGTCTTACGCAGACATTAACACCTTGCGGTGTGTCTGCCAGAGCCATGGAGCAAGTGAATTCCATGGGCATACTATACTTGTGCTACACAGGAGCATACAGAGGAAAAAGGGGTGCACATCACTAAAACTGAGCCAAGATGATGACATTTAGTTAAATTTACCTAAAATGTCTGCTGTGGCATAGGTACAATCTGGCACTTCCAAATCCTGGTACAGTTCCTTGCCATACAACTCCACTAATATTTTGCTCTATTTAAAACCAAATGAGTTAAGATTTTCTTTGCATGGTTTGTCTTCAGTGTCCTCTTCATCCTTTTCTCTTCTGTAAAATAAAGTAAATCAAGCAGGCATTTAAATTTGAGCGTACATTTCTCTTTTGAATTGACACAAACATATAGGCAATATTCTCAGAGCTGTTGACTATTTTCCATCTGTTCAAGCAGCTTCCAATCAAGACCTTCCCTGTGTGGGAGTGGGGCCCCTCTGAAGAGTGAGGGACTAGTGTCCAAAAAACCCTTCTGACACAGTGACTCACTGCCGGTGATTTCCGATTAATCAGGGGCACATTCTTCCCTTGGTGTGTGTACAACATAATTCACACTATCAAAGGGAAAACTGCCCTCCTTAAATTTGTCAGGCAGCAACTACCCAGGGGCTGGTCTTTTGTTCAGGGGCTGAACAAAATTCCTCAGCCTGTGGATGGTTTTTTTTGCCTGCCCACTGTGGTGAGCCAGCTTCCTTCTGGAGCATGCGCTTACCTCCTCCTGCTGCCCGGTACCACCAAGCACATGCAGCGGCAGGGGAAGGAGGAGGCCTGCTCAGCCTGGCGGCCATCCCGGCTACTGCTGGCACAGCCGCCATCTTGAAGCTTCTGTGCCGTGGCGGACATCTGAGGCACTGAGCCCGAGTGGCATGGCTGCCAGGGGCTGTGCTTAGAGAGCAGCACAGCTACCTTCTCACCCCACAAATAAGTTCATTTCAGGCAACACCTGATCACAGTGACACAGCTCCCATGAGCCCGTCGTGCTCTCCTCACAGACAGCTGTGGTCATTGCAAGAGCCCAACAGCAGCTGCTGAAGAAAATGGCGCTGTGTGGGAGTGCTGTTGGCACTCATACGGACAAGTAAACCCTCCCAGGACCTGCTCTGGCCCTGAGGCTGACTGGCTCGGCATGGCTTACGTCTCACACCACTGAAATCTCTTACCTTTCCCCACACGATCTCCCGAAACAGTGCCCATGTCTGGGCTGCCTTTGGGCACCTGCTAGTCCTCAGCCATACCCAGGTGGTGTTGCAGGGGCTGTCTGATGGGGCCATACCAGCAATTTAACAGGACGGACAACTGGGCTATGGCCCTGTTGAGTTTACTAATGAAAATGTGACCCGTGGATGCCCAGGTAGCTCGTTTTTATCAGAGCCACAGCTCAGGAGGGCAGGCATACAGCATCAAAAATGCTGAGAGAAAAGCAGACAAGGGATTAATTGCAATCCCCACCATGAAGAACATGGCAGCATTTTATAATTCTTTGGTTACCAGCACTGTGTAAAGAAAACCCTCAAGGCTAAGCAGAAAGCCTGGCCTGACCCCGAAACAGTGAAGTATGTGTAAGGGACAGAAAGGTGACAGAATTGCTGTACAGGGAGAGGGCAGCATGGCTTCCATGTGCCGGGAAATGACCCACCTGATGGGAGGAGAACATTTCCTCCTGTGCTTCCCTTCAACCTTAAAGCTCCTGCTGTCGCTGCCACCATTTCCAGTTGCTCAGACACTGAGCAGGGCTGGCGCTTGCCGTCTATTCCAAAAGGTGCCTAAGGGAATAGGCCGGCTGCTGCTGGGAGACCTGAGGAGGGAGAGGCGCCATTTTGAGGGGCCCTGTGCCTCAGTGTGGTGGTTGGAGGCCCCTGCCCCTCCGAGAGGCAGCAGACTGGCCTCCATTTCACCCCCTCTCCCCTAGCTAAGGCTCTGCTGTGCTGGGGCCCGGGCGCAGCACCTAATTAATTTCTTAGGAATGGGGTCTCTGCCTCTGGCAACCTCCTCCGTTGGAGTCAGCTGCCCACCAGCCAGCCGTACGCTGCAGAGTCAAGCCCAGACAGGGCTGAGCTCGCTCAGCCTCCTGCAGCCTGAGAAAGGGGTAAGGGCTCCTCAGCCCTTCTCCACTTCAGCTGAGACGCATTTGAAAGAGAGGAGCTATGTCTGAAAAGTCATGCAAAGTTTGCACGTGATAAGTTTGCATCAGATGAGCTTAACAGGATGGTGATACTCAGTCTAACCCTAAAAGTGAATAAATTTGTCTTTTCTTTCCTTAAGAGAACTCCACATCCCGGCAATGGGAGTCGGCCAAGGTGCATGACTTTGTCCCACCTGAACAATTTCAGAGGGAAGGAGTTCTTTCACAGTATCTCTTTTCCCTGGCCTCCAGCCCGGGGAAGCGTCTGACAGCCATTCCTGCAGACCAATAACCTACCTGCTTCTAAGAGGAAGCGTATGATAGCATTGTATTTTCTGAAAGTTCCTGGAAAACAAACTGGTTGTATGTTTATGTGTAATTGATAATCCTCCCTCCAATCAATTCCAGTTGAACACCGGCCAAAAACCCAGCTGTGCCACCCCAAGGTTTCCTTCAGAAAGGTTGTTGCAGAGCTCTCTGGAAGTCCCTCTCACAGGTGGAGAGCAGAATACTAATTTACACTAGACATATCTTTGTCTAGACAAATAGACATATAACAGCTTCCAGAGGTTTTCAAGGAACAGAGAAAGTGAAGAACCTGGACCTTGTCTTTACAAGTCAAAATTCTATTTGCAGAAAGAATTCTGTGTCATACATAACTCCGTTCATACCTACATCACACAAATACTTTAATCTATAGCAAAGAGACCATTTTTTTAAGACTTGTATTTTCATGGTAGGATGCCAAAAACTTGGATGACTGACTGACTGCCTCACTTACCACTTCGTTTCAGTAGCCAGTCCGGCCCAGACCACGGTAGCTTTGTAAGAGTGACACAAAGGTAACACTGCCACAATGAAGCAACCAGAGCACTGTGCAGTTTTGACCATTTGGAACACAAACCCAAAATTTTGACCTCTGCTGAGCCCTTTTCCAGTGCTCAAGAGCTGTTCATTAACACACACCCAAACACTACAAATTATGTCCATCATCAAACATCCGGTACAACCTGAGAGACCAGAACAGCCATGGGCATCACTGGAACTTTTGTCTTCCAACTTACCATGTGGTTTTCCAGAAATGCTTGACATCACCTCAGCTCCTTTTGCATTCAACTCATCCCCTGGAGTGAGTCACTTCTGGATATGTCTCTCTTCATTAGCTACAGAGGGAGTATAAATGAGTAGGTTAGAATGGTCATCTGGCTTCTAGACGCAGATGTCAGGAGGGGAATCCTACCTTCTGTCTGTCTGACATAAACAGTCCTAGCAGGTCTCCCAACAGGGGTGTTGTCCCAGAAATAAATGCAACTTTGCATCAGATGAGCCCTACGGGATGTTCATATGCAGTGCCCACTGAGGTTGCTGCAGTGTGTGAGCACAAGACAGCAAAAACCTAAAAGGATACCGGCCTGACTTGAAGAAGTAATTTCATTTTATGCCACGACACTGCAAAGTAATTGTGCTCAGAATGACTGTTTTTACTGCCTAAATACATTTTTAGTACTTGAACATCCAGGTAGATTCAATTGTGCTTGCAAATTTGCAGACATTAAAGAGGGAGACTAAATGATGACTGAGGCAGGGGAAAGAGAAAATACTGCACTCCTGCAAGACAGCCTGATGCACGGACTAGAGCATTGCACTAGTGCTCAGGAGCCTCAAAGTCTAGTCCTATTTTGACCACTGACTGAAATGTTTTAAAGCTAGGCATGGAAAATGCAATGCAAGTGTTCTCTGTGTCTTTTACAAAAATAATACTGGCTGAAATCTTCAACCAGTGTAAAATGTCAAATAACAGAAGTCACTGACTCCAACAGAAGGAGTATTACAAGCCAGATGGCAATCTGGTCAGCTTTTAAGAATAAGAATTTCCTTCTTGAGCATCTTTTCCAAAAGCAACATGTGATACAGCATGAATATAAGCAACAGTTGAACTGTTATAAAATACATTAAAAAAAAGAAAAGAAATTATTTAAATCCAAAAATGTGATTCTGATAAGCTAAAGCATACTTGGAAGTTACATATTTTATGTCAATAACTGTTTACAGAACCATAGTGTTAACTGATATTCAAAAGCCATTTCACTGTTCACAAAAGCTTTCATGAAGAAATAATATACAAGGCACACTAAACACTGTCGGGCCAAACACATTCTACTGTTTATTACACATATTACATTCTTAAATAAAAATGCGTCACATAACATTTTTGCATAGATATCTTACAATATACCAATTTAAAAAAGAATTATGAAACAGACCAGTAACAAAAATAAATTTTTTCTTCATTAATAATTTTGTAACATTAACATACCACCATCATATAATACAAATAATATTTTTAAATCTTAAGACTTTTTGTACAGCAAAAAAACTGACAAAGTAATATATTTATATATATATATATATAAAAAGCTTAAAAAAAATAAAATGTCAAAAAAAGGCAGAACTGAGGGCTACAAGACTGGGTACTTCTGTGATATATTAGAAATACCAGAGTAGGCCTGAGAGAATGTGACCGAGGGCATCTCCAAAATGCACTTGTCAGACACATCTGGTAAAAGAAAAATTATAGTGCAAAATGAAAGTCCTTCAAGCAATGTTGTTTGTTGTTGTTTTTTTTTTTTCTTAAATAGGGAGCATTCATACTTTTTGTTGTTGTTGCTAAAAAAAAATCCCCCAAACAAAAATCTAATGTGTAGTAGAGAGCAAGAAAGGTTTCAAAGGACAAGAAAGAAAACAGACCGTTTTGCAAATCAAGAAAAAAAAAACAACTCAGCCTGCATTATTATTTTTTCAACTAGATGAGTAGACACGCTAAACTAAGGCCTTGTTTCTAAGAGAAAAGCTGTCATGGTTTATACGCAGTGATTTCAAAACCAGGTACTTAAGTTGGTGCAAGAACCTTCCTGTAGAGGTATCTTAGGCTGAAGTGTTTCTTACACTTTAGCTTAACTGCATAGGATGCCAATGCAAACTCCATCCAGGCAATCAAGTAATAGGTGCAGCTACAAAGTGATTTTAACTAGATCGATATTTTAAGGTAGGGCAACTTCCCTGGTAGAGACATGGCCTTGGTAACAAAGTAGTGTTTAAACCAGTGTTTTGATCTACTTCCAGAATCTGACAGGCCTGGGGTTTAAAATACAGAGTGACGGGTAAAATGTATGTTGCAAAATATAAAGTAAAGATCAGCCCTTCAGCCATCAGGCCTTCCAGGGGCTGCGTATTAGCTTTTCATTTCCCCGAGAGCCCAACAATAAAGGCTAAAAATGTCACCTTTCTGTCCATTCCAGTTCACTTTTAGTGTGTACATGCTAAGCCCTCGTCCCCCTCCCTTCCCACCTCCCCTCCCAATCCCCAAGTTTGCAGCCTACTCATTCACAGTACACAGCAACATTTATTCCCCAGCGTTGTTGAAAACTTTCCTACAGAAGCTGACGTGATTCCTAAAATGCAATGGCAACAGCAAGTGCCCTCCCTAAATCAAAGCAATAGGCACAGTTGGCTACTACAAACTGTAAGTCAGTAGCTCAGATTCCTCTTCTGTGTAGGTATATACAGGATACTGTTGTACATCCACATCCACACAGAGACAGGGTGGAGAACCTGTTTTCTGGCAGTATATAGAAGTTAGGACCAAAGCACTTAAAAAAAATCATCAAAGCTTTCGTTTTGAAAATTGCGAAGAGTTCCAACTTTAATTATTACAGCAAAAATGCCATTAACAAGCATTAAGGAAAACTATAAAACCCTGTTTGAAAAATGACACCTGCATTTGAAAGTTTTCAGGTAGGGAAATCCATTTTTCAAGTGCTAAAGGCAGCCTGCCCCTCCATCTCCACATTTTTATGTATATAATCTATATATACAACTATATCATTATTTATGTAACTTATATAGCACAAGTATGTCTTGGACTTCTTCCTCTAAGGGAGGAGGAAAGTCTCAGCTTTACAAGACAGAGCTTAGTACCTGGTCGGCCAGATCTTACAGTTCTTACAATGCTAAATCTTGCCACTGAAGCCAGTGTAGAGCTGTGGAGGAGAAAGACTGCAGTAGTCATCCCTAAACTATTAATAAAAAGAGATACAAATGTGACAAAAGGAAGAAGAATATCCAAGCTTGATCTGGAAATGATCATTCAAGAAGGCATAGATTTAATGCTAATAAAAGACAGGCAAGACTTGCCAATAAGTAGTTGTAATATCTTGGGAGGAAATAATTTTCATTTTTCAAGACAGAGTTAAATAGAGCTATTGTCAAGCATTTTTTTGTTGTTCTTGGTATGTGGGGATGTTTGCAAGTGCAATTCTATCTGGAATCAGCAAAAAGTACTTTAAAAGAGTGTTAGGTTAGAGGCGTCACCCAGATATGAAAGCTTAAAAACAGTCTTACTGCATGGAATGCCAGGAGGTGCCAAGTCCTGAATGAAATCAAGAATAAAAGCCCTTGATCCACTGGGTGCTGGCCTAGTAACATGAAATTATTTACAAAATTTTCCTCTTTGTATTTTTTTTTTAAATGTAAAGATTTTGACACACATTAAGGGAACAGGTGGAGAAAAGGAAACACTTAATAAGTTGGATTTTCATCGGTTTTGTCAAAAGCACCAATTATGACCTCTTTTGTACACAGATAAACAAACTATGTAAAATAGGAGGAGCGACCTTTGTGTTGCAGACAGCTAAAAAGCCCAAATTTTCTAGGGCCAAGTAAAAACGAGGGAGACGGCCTGATTCGGTAAATATCAGAAAGGTCACATGTAAGTTGCACTCAATCACTACAACTATCATATTGATCAACTCCATTTTAGCCACACACCCTAGTGATTAGTTATGTTTTTACTCCTGAAGTTAAAACGGTTCCAAAAGCAAGGACCTGGGGGCTCTTGCATTCAGGTTCTTCTTCCCCATCTGTGTTTGGTTAGTGCTTTCCACATATTAAGTGAAAAAGTGCTAGCCTAAAAAAACAGTAAATCCATTTCCAAAAAGTATGAGGAAAACAAGAATGAATGAAAAAAAGAAAAAAAAAAAAGAAAAATTTAATGTTTACCTTTGTAGAAATATATGTTGGCTTAGATTTCATGTCCTGGAAACCATTTTTGAGACATCATATGGGTCTTCCAGGCTAGCAAACTTGTTTCTATAATATTTGGTTGGTCCCTGCAGCTGTGACACATTTCATGGTATGATATTGCTTCAAACTGGCTTGCTAAAGGTTTTGTGGTTTTTTTAGATTTCCTCCTCTCTAAGTCTCCCTCATGAAGAAGCACTAAAAGTTTAATAAAGATGAAACTATCAGAGTTTGAGCGAAACCCTACAGACCTGTCGAACAGTCTGTTCTGCCAGCACAAGGCTGGGAAGAACTAGAAGCCATACACACTTAATCAGTGAGAGCTTTGAAATAAATCAGTCATAGAAACACAGGAAAATTAATGTTGGAAGGTACCTCTGGAGGTCACCTAATTCAACCCTCTGTTTAAAAACCAGTTTAGTTAGATCGGACTGTCCAAGACATTGAAAGAATCTAGGATTTCAGTCCTTTCTTTTCTTCATTTGCCAGTTTATCCAGGTAATATAGTTTTCTAGACTGAGTCCTGGCTATTGAAAAAGAACAACTCCAGGAAAATGAAAAATACTCTAGAATCCCCTTTTCTGTTAGACCAATCTTTATAAAATCCATGTGATGTTTTAGGTTGCTCTTTATCTGCTAAGGGGAAAAACAAACAGAAAAAAGTGTTGGTTTTGTCTAAAAAGTGACTAAAATACAGTATCATATTTGATGTAGTATGAGTGAAACAATACATTTTTTTAGTTTAAGGTAAACCAGCAAGGATTATGTTGGAAAAACAGAATTTTGCTTGCCAGGCCTTGAGCTGGCAGTATAGAAAGCATACTTCTATAAGCATATTTTAATACATGGATTCAGCAAATCTGATTAGAAAAATCCTTATACTGGTGCTTCCTAAATGATTTTTCGTAAGTCAGTTTTCAAAATAGAATCTCAACATAGAGTATAGCTTGTCTCAATTAGATAATGGAAAAACCCAGAATAAATAAACTATATCCACATTATCACATATGAGGTGCGTCTTGATTTAGACTATTCTCTCTGGTTTTGGTCTCTCCATTACAAGAACATTATTGACATATTGGAGCGAGTCTAGCAGAGAGCCACCATGGAGATCAAGTTCTGGAACACATGATGGATGAAGAGAGGCTGAGAGACATGGTTCAACATTAGGAAGAGAAGGGTAAGGGTAGATCTTATTGCTGTCTACAAATACCTAAGAGAGGGTACAGAGAAGCCAGACTCTTCTTGGAGATGCACAGTGGAAGAGGCAAAGAAAACAAGTTGGAACATGGAAAATTCCTACTCGACACATGGATTTTTTAATTTTTTTTTCTTTTTTTTTTACCATAAAGGTGGTCAAATATTGGACCAGCTTGCACAGAGGCTGTAGAATTTCCATCCTTGGGGATATTTAAAACTCAGCTGGATATGGCCCTGAGCAACCAGCTCTAGTTGGAGGTTGACCAAGACGGCCTCTGGAGGCCCCTTCCGACCTGCATGATTCTATGATTGACTGCTCTGCTCCAAAATATTCACAGAATCACAAAATGGTTCAGGTTGGAAGGGACCTTTAGCTATTCACAAAAACTCACATTTGCTTTAGTTGCTTCCTCTATGTACACTATTTTTTGAGACTTTTGTCTCAATTTGTTCTCATCCTACTGTTCCATGGCCTTGGAAACCACAATCTGCCTTTCTTATAATGGCTTCTCTTTTGCAAGTAGACATAAATCTAGCATGAAGGAAACGAGATTAAGTGTCTCCTTTCTGCAGCTGGATAACTTGGTCCTCAACTGTTACCAAATCATCTATCTATGCGTTTGCTTCCAAGAAGCCTTACAGAGAGTATTAGCCTTTCCTCATTAGTCTGTTTCTACTCATGGTTTACAAATAGAGGACAACTGTTCAACTTTAGCAAGGAGACACGGGCCTAAAAAGGATCTAGCTATAACAGATTACACAAGTTGGAAGTGTACAGCTTAAAATATCTGCAAAGAAACAAAACTTGTCATCGTAAAAAACGTATCCTGGAATGTGTCGCTAATTATTCCTTTCCAAAATGGAGACTTCCACAAAATACGAGCTATGGTTCACAATTGTAGTAATGACTAAGACACTTGCATATGAGCACCCAAAAACTGAAGTCCAGAGCTTGACTGAATACACCATGTATACAGGTGAAAAATATCTCCCTTTACAAACAGAAGAGATGGTCCCAAAGCCCAAAATTTTACTTCAGAGTTCAAGACTCGCTACAGAGAGAGCCTGAAAAACATGGAATCTGGCTGTCTCTTATCCCCCTTTTCTCTATGTTTTTTAGGCTATTTGGATCCATGATTTAGATTGTAGGCCTGCCTCTAGAACAAAATAATCAGACATTTCAGCATGGGTTTTTTCCATGGGGCCCTTGTTCTGCCAAATTTAAATAAGATGTCAACAAAACCACAAATGACAACTGGAAGTAAATAAAGAGTCTTGCTTGATTTTTTCCATTTTAACTAGAATCTGGTACGTAAACTGTCAATGATTAAGGTTTGCAGACTACTGATAGCATGTCTAAAGGCAGGTGTGTTCAGAGGTCAAAGGAGGATATTTATGTAGGTTCACAGCCAATGAATATCATAGTGGTGGGTTTGAGAGCACACACTTTAGGACACTACAATAAGGAAATTCTAGGATTCTCTTTTCCTTTTTTTAACCTAATGCACTGACTGGATGCTCTACAGTTTCACACAGCTGAGGTTTCAGTTCCCATTAGACATCTGGCAGGATGCTCTATATATTCCAACACAAATTGGATTCTAGGGCCCTCAGTCCCAGTGGAACAGCTGGGTGGAATGGCCATAAAAAGTACGCAAATACAGAAGTAGAGAAATACGAGATTGTCAGCAAGCAGTGCTCCGCAATTTTTAAATGTATACATATATATATATTCATATATATATACACATATAGAGTACGGTTAGTTTTAAATCTTTGGAATAAACTCAATTTTCCTTCTCTCTCTCTTCCTCTCTTTCTTTCTTTTCTTTCTTCCACTCTCTCTCTTGCTCTCTCTCATGCTTTTACCACGAATGTTACATCATTGTCCCTAAAAGACGGTTGGATTTTGGTCCATATTTCATGCCATATGGGCCAGACATCGTATTTCCCCCCTGTCCCCAAAGTGTTCGGTTGACAGTCACAGTGTTTTGTGAAAACTGTGAGGAAAACCAGCATCTTTTGAGTAAATTCACTCTCTCACTGGAACCAAAGGTTGCAAAAGGCTGAGAATTCAAGTGCCAAGGATCCCGGTGACGGCTCTTAAATATCTATTGAGTTTCTTGTTTGTTCTTTTTTCCCCTAAGAGTACAGTTTTACCTCTTGAAACATAAACTAAGGGAAATACTTAACAGTCAATGAGTCAAAACAGTCAAAGAAGGGCAGTTGGCTAATACAGTATAAAAGAGCAGCAACCATTTGTGGACCACACGCCATTTTGTTTCATTTCTAGACACATCTTGTAGGGATGGTCCCAGAATATACAAAATATACAAACTAATGACCCCCTGCCTGCTTGCATAGGCCATTCTTATGGTCCTAAATGCAGTCTTTGGAGTCAGGGCCACTGCCAAATAGTTTCAAATGCAAGTTATGATAAGAGACATTTTTTTGTTTTTCTTTTCTATTTTCTAATGAAGACTTTAATCCACTTTGAGCCAACGAAATCCAATTATCAAAAGGACTGAAGGGTGGGCATGAGATCTCCACTTCTCCTTGACGTTTCACACAGTACGCCAAAATGGACCTCTAGGTTAGTAATATTTTAGACCAATCATTTGGAAAAGCCTCACTGCTGTATGTAAAATCCAACCCTTCCTTCACCGTTCACACTGTTACATTTTTTCGTACAGGAGTGGGCTACAGCATCAACTTGATGAATGGAAAAGGAGGACTTTGATAATTTCTTTAAAAGGCTAATGCTGAATGAAGCCATTGTACTTGGAAGAGGTTCTTGATCTCCCACTCAGAGACTGGAGTAGGATTTTTGGCTTGTTTTTTTTTTGTGTGAAAGATGCTCAACAAACATTGGCTTTAAATTAAAATGTCTGCAAGTGCTCTTTACACAAACAAAAGTCTAATGTTTTAAATTGGTTAATAGAAGAACAGCAAGAAAAAGCAACATAATTCATCACTAAGTCACTGTGGGTTGTGGCTAACGTGCTCACATGATGTGGAAGGAATCTTGTAGTCATGCCTGTGTGGCCAGTCCCAGACCGATATCCAGGTGAAGACAAGGAGTTCTGAAGATCACTTGTTCGTGGAGAAAAGAGAAAAAAATATTTAAGCTTCCAAGTAAACTTTTAAAGTTTTTTGTTCAACAAATAAACAAGAAGTCCTAGCTATGGCAATACGGTGAGGCCTACAGAGATATTAGGTGCTGTTTCTCAGGGGTCTATCCCTTGGCCACTTAGCCATCATGGCAGCAGCTTCCAGAGTCCCTAGTGCATATGTTGTGCAATAGCCAAAACAAAAATTAAAATAAAAACAACCAACAAAAATATAGTCCTCCGTGAAGTCTACATAAACTCAGGCCAAAAAGAGGATATCTGTGTCACAAGTGTCACTCCACAGTCTACTGCCATTAAGGCCACTGGTATTGACTTAAAAGGATCTGAAGAGCTCAGTTCTAGGAAGAAGAACCAAAATCAAGACAGGTCAAAGTGTCTGTGAGAAGTCTGACGCACTGAACATTAGGAATTCTCAGACAAAGAACAAATGAACCAAGAGGTTAATTTTGGCTACCAAACTGGGATTTGGTTTTCTAGGTCATTGTTTCCCCCCATCTATTTAAAAAGAAAGTTAGTGCTACAAATATGCAACTTCAAGACAACATATTATCCTATTGAGTTGCACTGAGAAGCAAGTTAAATAAGCCCCTCCGACTGCCGTCCACCTGCAGGGAAGCCTCCTCCTTTTTCTTTGATTTCCACTGGCAAAAACAGGAAACAAATCCGAGAGGGACGAAGTACTGTAAGCAATTGTTCCTTCTCATTGACTTCACCTCTATACCATTTCCTCGCCTGCATCTTCTCCCATCCAGCTGGGGCAAGGCATAAAGAACCGACGTACGTATTGAAGTATAATTGGGTGCATGACAGTGTGAGCGTGTGGTCTCTGTACAGAGGTTTACACGTGATCAAGTTCTCTTCTCCTGCAAGGCAGCGCGTTGTAACTTGAGTTCCACTTTCATCTCACAACACTTAGCTCAGACAACATCCATGCCAAGCTGACTGATATTTAGATGTGTCTCTTCATGTGGAGGGCGAGGTGATCAGACCTGGAAAAACACCTGCAAAATAAAGCAATTGGGAATGAAATAGATATCGGATTTGGGAAGACATGATTATTGCTCCTTCCTCCTTATGTATAGGAGGAAATATATATCCAGGTTTAGAGACATACCTTTGATTATCCACGGTTCACAACCAAACCTTGTGTGATTGATCTCTGTGTCTACAGATGGCCAACTATCCTGGCTCTTTGGCAGCTAAATACACTACTCTTCTCCTTTCTCTGTTCCTCTCCCTCCCCCTTGTTTCACATAGTCAAACATCAGGGAAGAGTGCTCATCTATGCACCCATAGTATAAAATCAAATATTTAGTATAAATATGTGTGCACATATAAAAAAAAGAAATAAAACAAGTCAGTTTTGCTCAAGTACTCAGCAACACCTGTTTAAAAAAACACCAGCTTTCTCAAGTGCCCAGTACCTCCAACAAGCTCCGAAGTATGATGCTGGTTTTGAAAGCTGAATTCTCATTTATAACTCCAAACTGGAAGGAAAGGTGGCTCAGAGTTTGGAGGCTGACAATCCGTCAGGCTACATATCTCTCCCTTTCTCTCTGCTGGGAATCTGTGTGGTAATATGTGGATGTTGATGAACGCTATCTCCCTGAAGGATGCTGAGAGAAGATAAGGTATTATGCCTATTTTGTAAGAGTGAAAACTGAGAGACAGAAAAGGCAAGAAAATTGTAAATCACACAAGAAGTGTGGTAAAACCAGAAAAAAATGCCAGGACTTCAGCTTTCAACTTCTTTAATGACAAAGCCATTTTTCTCCATCTCATAAGAAAACATAACGTTTTGACATTCTGAACATGTAGATGGATGCTGATAGGACGGACTTAGAGCTGCAACCCTAGAGAACTAGGTGAGTCTAAGGGCTGGTCTAAACATGCAGATAACAGAGAATAAGGTAGGGCATGAATTTGAAATGAAGCATCTATTCTTGATTAACTCCCTCTCTAAAGGCTTATTACTGCCGCCTTCTGAAATGACTTAATCCACTTGGGAAGTGGGTTAAGATACTCAGAATAAAACACGCTCCAGGAGAAGAGCGACCCCACAAAGAGTTAATCAGGAATTACTATTCCAGAACAGTTGCCTTGTAGTAGACATGCTGCAGGGCACTCTCAGCAGCAGGAACAGCAGCCCAAACTCAGGCACTTTACACCACCAAGATATTGTCAGAGTGATCAGGGGAATAAGTTCTCAGGAGGACAAGAGCTTTTCTTCCCTGTCATTCAATATAGACCCCATTTTGTCGAGACTGTCAGGAAGCAAGAATATTTTTTTTTACTTCATACCCATTAGAAATGGGATTGAAAGCACCAACCCATTTCACACCCGCCATCACAGTGTCATTAAAGTTATGTATGGCACCAGCAAGCAAACCGCAGGACAAGCGGGCAGTGGCTCCGTCTGCTTACCCCAAAGCCCTAAAATGGAACCTGACTGTCAGAGCAGCAGGACTCAGACACCCTCAAAAATTAAACTTCTACTAGATACTTCAAATCAAGCACTAAAAAACGGGAGGTTTCCAAGTACCCTGTAAATTTTGGCTTGCCTTCTTTCCACCCTAAGCCATAAGACACTGGCTTATTTATTTTTACTAACAGCAAACCCATCTATTATAAATATCTCACAAAGCCCCACATACCTGTGGCTTTTGAGTAAACTGTTTTTGTAGGCTCCAAGGGCACCATGAAAAGCTACTTCCAGAACTGACTTGCCTGCCCCACAGATTTAGAGTATAAAAGAGCCACCGATACCGGTCTGAAGAATATCCAAATGGCTTATTGTGAGAATCTGGATAGCTCATACATGGGCAATGAATGTATTTCCAAAAAAGCAGTAGTTGAGTATTTCATATTTTTCAGAAAGAAATGAATTGAACTACTTCGTAAAAAAAGCCAAAAACCAAAGATAAAAAAAAGAACACTCAATCTAAAGGCAAACTCCCAGAGGACAAACACCCTAAGCAGAGAAAGGCTGAGAAAGAGACGAACTATAAAAATTGAGATATTTTAAATAGTTAGGGGATCTTTTCTGTCCCGCTGGCAGTATTCTCCTGCATAAGCGATCTATCTGCATCTACATGCAGAGGTGAGCGATCGAGAGGTGCATTTTTAAGGCAAAGAAATTTCATAAGAAGGCGACTTTCGCAAGAAAAGCTAGATACTCATCTTCTGTGGATAAGCATAGCTCTGATCAAGTCAGCTGTTCTCTACTGATTTGTAGCAGCTTTCAAGGGGGTTAATACCTTCAGAGTGGCAAAAATTAAGAAGAAAGACTTCAAAATAGGATGGAGGCTGCATTCCTCCAAGCTCCTACATGAAGCACAGTGAGACAGACGCGAATCTGACAATGGACGCTTGGCTTTCAACACAGCAGGCTCAGCACAACTAGAATTTTCTAGCCCTAGGGTGCCAAAATACACCCTTGGACCAACATCTCTCTCGTCAGTCTAAACTGAGAAAGCAGCATGCTCTGGCTACAAGGGCTGCCAAAACAAAACAACAGCTTGAGTGGCTGCCAAAAAGACATGCACCAGCTGGCACTTCAGTCTAGGACTAGTCATAAGACCACCACCCAAGCACGGCTTTTCCTCTCCGATTGTCTCTATTAGAGATGCAACCCAGGAAAAAGTATGCTGAGTCACAGCACAGCAAGATCTGTTAAAAATATGGATTCAATACATTGTTTCACATCAATAACCACAGTATTAGCATCTAGTATATTTTTCAGCCCTAGAATATTTTTATAGCTAAGAAAATGCTACCATAATTGCTAATTTATAGCTAAGAAAATGGTACAATACTAATTCTTCACATTCTTCTGCTGACTAGTTTGGTTAGTTCTATCTCTTGGTAAGACTGGTGGATGCAGACATTTATTTTCAACAGTAAAACAGTCCCTATAAAATTCTGCAGCTAAATCACACTGACAAAAAAAGCTATTGATAGTGGACGCATTTTTTTTCCTTCTGGAACTAGAGGCAACAGTGGAAAAAGCTCCACAGGATAAACTGTTGAGGAAAACTCCTTTATTCACAAATTAAGAAACAAACAGCAGCTTGCTGGTCTCTAGTCCTGCCCATGAGACAAGACCTTGCTCCACTCCTCTGGCTTGACACCTCTTCCAGTTCCAGACCAGCTCTGCACATTGTAGGTGAGTCCATCACAGTCCTCCCCGTCATCCCTCTCCCAGTCTAGCTCTTCCTAGAAAGGACAGTTTATGCCAGAGTAAGATACTCTAATTCTGAAAGTCATACAGTGATGCGTGATGCATAAATTCCCTCCTCCCAAACATGATTCTTTACTTTCTCTTTTTGCTCTATCTCCTTAGCAACACAGCACCGCTCGGCACTGAAGCCTCTGCAGGAGAAAAAGGGAAGGTAACTATGATGAGAACAGAATATATTGCTCAGCCATCTTTCTTAACAGCTGTAGATTCTCCACTGTGGGATGTGTTCATTCCAGCTAAGTGTGTTCTTAGCTTGCTGTCAAAAAGGAAACCACATGCGTGCGCGCACACACACACACACAAAGGAATATATACTCCAATAGTCTGGCACTAAGCTGCTATCTCCTAAACACATATTTACGCAGAACAAGCGAGCACCACTACCCTGTCATCCTCTTCCCCTTGGAGTGCTGAGGGCTTGCACTGTCTGAAGAGCATAACCTTAGCCTGTGTTTCTGAAGAGCATAATTCCTAGGGAATGCTAATAACCAGCATAGCCCTGGTGTCTGGAAGGCACCAGGGACTTGTACACTGCTTTCCTCACCGCTTTAGCTGATTCTCCTTTCTCCCCTGCTGCCACCAAACCACACACCATTTGCAGTACATATGGTGCCACTCAAACCAGTGGTAGTTTGCCAGCTATAAGTAGCAATGTGATCTGTGGGCTGCATGGTATTGGGATAGGGCTGGGACAGCAGGAGAAGAGAATCACGCCTTCTTATCTCTTTTGTTTTAAAATTGACCTGTACACAGAGAACATTAACACCCCTCTGACGTCTGCCAGGAGGTCACAGACACAAACACATCTGAAAACAGCCTGGAAAGAGAATTGCAGCCAGGCTGTATGCACAACATTCCTCTTCTTTGCTATTTGAATCACCGCTTTCATACTCTGATTGCCAAGGTACGGCCCCCACCTCTGAACAGCAGCAGACATACGTTTTGTGCTATGTCACTGTTGTTAAAGTAGCTCCAAAATGCTCCTTAAAGTATAGCAGCCAGGATGTCTTGAGTGAGTGACCAAAACTTCTGACAGTAATGGTGGATGCAATAAAGAGTAGCAGCTCAAATATGGAGAAACTGTTCCCCAGCTGGGAACCTGGGCTCAGGAAGGAGCGTTTTTAACATTAAAAATCTGCCTAAATAGCTAAGGACAGATTTAGGCATGTGCTTTAGTGCTTGCTTGAGGTGACATCTGCAATAGATGGCAGTAGAGAGATCTGCGAATGAGAAAAGAAGGAAAAAATAGTGGTATGGCAGAGTGGGCCAAAAGAAGAACAGGCACCATCACTCTACGAGCTTGCAACAAGTGACTGGAAGACTAAAGACGTATCTGTTTCCTACCACCACACACAGATGGTACGTGCATGGAGTTCAACAGTGCACAGTCCTCAGAAGAATCCTCCTTATAAATATTTTTCCTTCATCTACAGATTCAGCTGAAGAGCAGAAAATGCATTAGATGACTGCAGGAGTATATCGCTCAACTTCAGTGACTTGAGTTGGCTGCCAAAGAAAAAACCTAGGTAATAAGGGATAATATGTAGAGGGAGAAGAATGAATACTTAACAAAGGGCTGAAAGAGACTGAGAAGTTCAAAATACTGACTGTATTTCTTTAGATGTCTGCTAAAAATATTGTCTGTCCTGACATAGAAACCCTGGGGCTTTGTGTGTATGTGTGTGCACGTGTGTTTGTGAGGCCAGGATGGTTAGTTTGTTCTTCAGAGGAAAGAAAAGAGAAAGGCAATGCCTTACATTTAAAACAGGGAACATAACCGTTCGCCTTCACAGAGGTGCTTATACAAAAGCAGAACTCCAGAGGTCCCTACTTAGCTTATCCTGTCCCTCATTCTGAGCAAACAAAAGATAATCCAGGGATAAAACAAAAGATAATCCAAGAGGAAGCCCTCTGTGGGGGAAGGGGGACGGAAAGAGGGGAGACAAGGGGAGAAGAGCACTCAAGAAGATGAAGCTCTTGGAACGGCAGGATGTGAAAATGATCGAATTTCCTTCCCATAAAAGGATGGGGTCCCTTGTTTATGTCCCACACATCCTCTCTCCACGCATGTTCTCTGCTGGTCTGGTGTACCCAGAGGCTTCCTAGAGCCTTTATTGTATTACAAAACGTTTCCTTATCAGAGCAGAGAACCTTACTGCTGCATTAAAAAGATGGGTAATTTTCTTAAGCCTCTTTTAAAAATACATATAAATAGGATTAGCTGGATAACATGTTCAGATGCAAGCACATTATTTGATTACTCAATAGTGGATCCAGGTTTCACCCAGGGCACTGCCAATCTCCAGCTGGGGGGGTGCGAGGGGGAGAAGTGCTTATTGTTCGATCCTGTCAGTGCTGTCAAGAGTCATTACAGGGGTAATTGCTTTTGCTCCACCCTAATTTCCTATCAGTTGGGACTGGGGATGGGGAGGAGGATTTTCTTTTGGTTTTGTTTCTAAATTCAAAGAACCCAGCTTTCAAAATTGCCTAGCACCAAGCAAGGATGACCAGATTTTTCAGACAAGTTCATCATTCATTCAAGCAGCTAAAACAGTGAGGACTGCAAAAAGGAATCGGCAGAGAACGGCAGCAACCACGGCTCTCACTGGGAGCTGCTGGGTGCTCAGCTCACCAGGCAAAACTGGCCCCTCATTTCTGAGTGCCCAGAGGAGGATTGCTGCATGACCGGCTCTTCAGGAACCCAGGCTCTGGGCATCTGTCAGGCTTTTAAATCTGGGGCCCACACAGAATGAAAGTGCAGAGTATTCCCACACCAAATAGATGTCAAGGGTGAGATTTAAAACTGTAGGAAAAGATTCACTAATTAGCAGGAATGTGCAGAGATCACTGATGCTACACAAAACAACCCCATGAACTTGTATTGTCAGATGTGCCTAAATCACTCCTGTGCTTTTGAAAATCAAGTCCTTTGCTGTCTTCCATTGACTCTCCCCATTTCATCTGGGGAAGAATGGAGCCCTGGACTCAGTGGTTAAGAGAAGACAATGACCATACAGAAATTAAGTGCTTTTCTCCTAGACATTTCCTATAGATTTGTGGCACAACAGCCACACACACTCCCCATCCCCCCAGTCATATACCCATGTATTTGTGGGGCACATCAGCTTCTGCTAACCACCCTGCTGAAATAGGGGGAGCCAGCGGTGGTGCCTGGGGTAGTCCCTGAAGCAGCGCACATAGAGGGAGCTCTGCCTCTGTGAGGGCACTAGGCTCATAGAACTAGGAGATGGAAAGCTCTGGAGATGCTTTGTTGAGAGGTTCATCAGTGAAGTGGTCTAGGGCCCTCCGGAGTTCTCTGCTTCGGGAGTATTAAGAACAGCTGCTCTATGGACCAAATTCTGTGCCTACAGCAGACATGGCAGCTTTCAGTCAGACCTACATCTGGTCCCATATTTTTCTCTGTGCTGTGGCATGGAAACGGCTTAGGCTGTTAGGAAGTATTCCCCCTCTGCCAGCCTGCCTGGTCACTGAGGCAGAGAGGACAGGGGCAGAGTGGAGGGTCTGTCTTTGGCTTGGGGATTGAGGCAGTGGGAGAGGAGGCCAGAAGAGGCCCCTCTGCTGGGAGCCAGGTCTCTTGTCTCAGGGAGCTGGCGGCCCCATGCCACTTTCAAAGTCCACATGTTGCTTGAACACCGTGTTAGGAGGCTGCATTACCTGTCACAATGGTTGCATTTAAAGGGCTTTGCACCCGTGTGCTTTCTGTAATGCCTCGTGAGCTCGTCACTCCGTGCAAAACGCCACTCGCACCCTTCCCACGAGCACTTGTAAGGCTTCTCACCTGCAGAGGGGAGGAGAGAACAGTCAGCGTGGCAGCAGGATTACTGAGCACTCAACTTGCAAGCCCTGTGTCCTCCCACCTCACCTCTGTCCCACTCGCGCCAGTTAGCCCTTCACACAATTCACGGCCAGTGTGGCATGGAGACAATTTAAGGCTTATGATGCATTGTACTGAGGATGGATCCAGCCCAAATTTTACTGCTAAAATTCTTGCACAACCTTATTTCCCATTTCTAACTAAACCAATCAACTACTCTACAAAGAAGCCCTCAGAACATCCCCAAATGCCTGTCCTGCTGTGTGTCTGGAGCCTGATTTTCAGGCAGCTTTTCAGCTCACTCTGCTCTTGCCAGAAGAATTACTGCAGTAGCTGTGAGTGGCTGTACAAACACTTTAACACACTGCAGGTGTGCATCAGTCCAGAGTGACCACCACCACTGCATCGCATGCTTTATCCTGGCTGCCATTTACCCCTCACATGGCCAGACTCACATCTGTTCCCTGTAGGACTGCACATTCTTTAGTTGCTTCTCACAAGAAAAACTATTCCTTGTTTCTTGGTTCAAGAAATTATGCATCAGGACAGTGAGCGTGAGACGTGAAATGTTGTCTTCTTTAAATCAGCTGGTCCTTCAGGCTTTTTGCACTACACCTTTATCAGCTCTTATTCTGCCCCAAAATATTAACCATACCACTGAAGGCAGTGAAACAGTGCACTGATAAGACAGGAGAGATTCTAGTCTGCTGTGTTCACATTTACCTATCTTCTAATGCAAACCAGTTTCTGTGGATCAAAGTCTGCCATGGTGCAACATCCGTGGGGCCATTAACACATTCTGATGGAGAACTCCAAGGTCTCATGCCTCCCCTTTACTTATGCAGTGCACGTGTATTCAACTGCATGCAAATTTACCATCTCCCCCAGAACAAATGCTCCAGTACATCTCCTCCAATATAAACAGCATGTCACTATTCCCCACGCAGTTAGCACTGTATGGATGCATTAGAAGAGGAGGGAGTTAAGATAAAACACAGACAAGAAATCACTTTCACTACCGAGCTTCTAAACTGGGAATTATAAACAGAGAAGGGATTATTACTTATTTATTTTTTCATAAAATTGCTAAGAAGGTGATCTTAAAAATCCTACCACTGACCAAACAGAAATTTCAGGCTGTATGACCTCTCTATGCCAGTCACGTGAAACAATCACTTGGCCACAGCAGAGAAATTTCTCAGTGCAGAGACGCAGATTTCTATATTTAGCATTTCTATTCAGTAAGTAAAGGAGTGAGATGTGATTATGGGAGACCTATGTATTTCAAGGTGACAAACTGGAGAGGCCACAAGAGCAAGAAAAGTGAAGAGGGCAAGAGAATTGCATCGAAATACAGAGAACATTTGTTCTTTCATGAGTGAGTTCCTGTGTACTTCTTATTGCGCAGGCAGCTCTGCTGCATGGTGGTCATCCACCCCAGAGAGAACAGCAAAGTGGGCTGAGACGTTAACTGTAGTTGAACCATTTTATTGGCCTTCGAAAAGTTTCTTTGGCTCAGTAGCACGATTAAAGGATTCATTGGGGTGAAGCAATGAAGAGGGGGCAGCAGCTGGCAAGACCTCGCCAAAATACCCATTTGTCCCTCTGTCCCTGAATGCAGAAAGGGCAGCCTGGATGTCTCTGTTGTATGCCACAGTACACCACGGGAAAATGCCCAACAGGGCAATGGACTGAGCCAACAATAACACCACCCCACTCAGATTGTGTCTGCCTGGTCATCTCTGCAGACTTGCCTTTTGTTCTTTTTTTCTTTTAATAGGATTTTTTCAGGGGGAAAAGAAAAAAGCAAGAAACTTCTTGTTAGTGAGCCAAGTGCTGGTGTCCTGTTTCTGTGCCGGTTACTCAACTGTAATTCAAGCACCACCACCAGTGCTGACTCTAGATGCTGGAGTTGCAGTTGCTGCAGTGCTCTCCCCCTCCCAGCCCTTGACGTCCTACCTGGCATACTGCATCTGCTCTCCCCGCTCAGAGAAAACGGATTTCCCCAGCCCTGGTCATGTCTATGGTGGCAGACCGGTTTTGTCTGAACAGTTCATGCGTTATTTTTAAAAGCTGTCAGTAAACAAGCGTCGATGACAATTCAGCTTCCTCAGTTCTCTGACGCTCTCTAGTGCCTACCTTAGAGTGGAGACAGCAAGGCAGACAAACTGCCTTGTAGTGTACGTTTGCTACACACACTGCAAAGCAAATGCAGAAGACTGACAGTCTTCTGCTCAGCCAAATCTGGCAGGTACAGCCCGTTTGAAGGATACAGTCGCCTACGGAGCAGAAGGGTGAAAGAAAAACATCCTGGGCTTTCTGTGAAACAAGGGCTATTAGGACTGAAGCTGAGTTTGGTTTGTTAACATTTGTCAAGAGCTTTGAAAATGTATAGTGCTATATATAGGTTATGAGAGGCAGAAATGCCAAGCATGATTACTGGTAAAGCCATGGGATGCCACATATCTCCGTTACTTGCTGCAGGGGCTCCTCTCTCAAATGTTCCTGGTCTGGCCTTGCACAGCCCTGAGCTGAGTTTGGTTTTCAGATGCTTTTCCTCTGTAACCCAAGAGCTGTTCCACAAAATGTCAGACAGTACCTCTTTGTGCTCCAGACAGCACGCTGGCATACAGTGCTCCGCGTGGCACAAGATAAATGCAAAGGAGCACAATGACCTTTAAAGCCATGTCAGATGGCTCCTTGACCCAGAGACCTCAAAGAGGTCAGACTTCCTGCCCTCCTGCAGCTACTCAAAAACATGAGAGGGCAGGAGGAGAGAGACCTCCGTATCTCTGCACGTGAAGACTAAGAACAAACTGCTTCTTTAATGGCTGCTTTCACCTTACCCGAAGATGAAATGGAAGCTTATCTTGCCGAGGTGCACATATGTAGGAAGCATGGGCATGGAGAAGGGGAGACGGTCCTCCTACCTCACTACTGGCAATGGCAGGGAGAAGAAATGGGAAGGATTCTTTTCACGTGCCAGGCTGCTCTTCTGTTGTTGCAGAGGATTAGTGAGAATAAAAAGATAGATGGTGAAATCCTCCTCTGCTGAAGGCAATGGCAAAACTCCCACTCATTTCTACAGGGCCAGGATCTCCCCCTTTTTAACAAATTAATTATGAGCTTCAAAATCCAATTAAAAGTAAGAACATCACAGAGCTCTGCCACACTGACTTTTTTCAGGCTCTAATTCCTCAAAATTAATAACCACACTTAAAACTCGTGCCTGTGAACCACTCCCAAGGAAGGAAGCTCTACTCCTTAAGTCACCTTTATTCAACACAAGGATCTGTGCAGTGCTTAAACAAATCCATAAACCCACATTTATACAAATGCACTCAAGAGAGAAGCCAATGCCCATCCGAAAAGAAGCCGATACCCAGATATGCAGCTGTTAAATACTCAGCTGTTTCAGTTCAGAACGTGCTCCACACCGTGTGGTATGTTCAGCTTTCACACATCCACAAATGCACCTGGAAGGGCAGGCAGCCAGCAATGCAGACATACATCCAAGCAATGAATTATGCAATTTTCTGAGATGAGCACTAGTGCTAAAACAATGTACCATTCACTTATGGAAAATCTTCTAGAACTGACCCAAAACAGTGGCTTTCAGCTTTTTCTAATTTTTTCCCTGGAAGGTAGAGACTGCTACCTAGTGACTTCAAGCTTACTGACCACACTCCTTTCCTTGGGCAGCATGTGCATCAGAGAGGACTGCAGAGCAGTGAAGGCAAGCTGATTTGTGAAACAGTGGGTATGCAGGACCCAATATCATCACCGCGTGCATTTGAAGGGTGTTATTTCTGGCTAGCCACAGCCTGGTCCTGTGGCCTGAACCCATCCGTAGGTGAAGTGTGCCAGCTGTGCACTTGCAGAGCACCTCCCGGGACAGGCCATCCAAAACCATGTGTGCGCTCCAGCCAGGCTGAACCAAAGCACAGTGAACGGGGGCAACCAGAAGACCCACCTCAAAAGGGGACTCTGGATCACCAGAGAACACTCACACAGACACATCCTTAGCTGCCTGCTGAGGATCCCCGAGAAGCAGCCTGCACACGCCTGCAAGTGCTGAAACCTACTGATCTAGAAGGACCTTATCATCAGAAAAGTTAGTGGTACAGAAACGCTATTATCCCTTCAGATATGCTTTAGGGTTTCAGTCCACCGTGACTGCGTACTTCTGCGAAGCAGCCTCTCTTCACTGTGGCTCTGTCCTGCGGTCCATAGCCCATTTTAATCTTTTCATCTTCCCGGAGCGTATTTTCATACCCTGAGACTGGGATGCTTGGGGAATAGGCTCTCTGTTCCACTTCTGTTTATGGCACCTCACACAACCTAAAAGTACCTCCCAAGCACACTTCAGTACAGTCTGGCCCTCCATCCTCTTTATTTCATCTAGCCTGGTCCAATCTGGTAACTGGGGAACACAAACCTTTGCAAATTTATGGGAAACATGCAATAATGAAGCTAGAATTTATAAGTCATAATAAAAATCCATCAGACTTTGGCAGTCCTAAAATCAGGTCGCTATTCTTTTGGTGACTAAGACAAATACAAGACTCTAAATATTAGGCACCTAGTTATAAAAATAAACAAATTATTGGTATAGCTTTCTCTTGAATGCCAAAAATTTATCATTTGAAAATATGAAAGAGCCAAGCACACGATCCCAGCAACACTACCACGGTAAACACATACCAGGTTCTCAGCAAAACATGATTGATAGAGCTTGCCTGGTTCTGTGACAGAGACACCGCATTGGGCTTTGGGACTTCTCCTTCCATTTTCCAGCCTTGGGCCGTCTTGGTGAGCTTCATCTCATGCAACTCGAAAGCCACTGTCTGGAATAGCCACCTATGGCTCTTTATCAAGCTAATAGAGAGGCAAAGGCAAGTGCAGAGTGTGACACATCGGACCCCAGTCAGACTTCAACTGGAAGTGAATTTCGCTCCTTTGATGGTACAGGGGGCTAGGCAAGCAGCTCAGCTGCAGGCAGCTCTGTCTTTGCTCTCCAGGCACAAAACAGAGAATGTCAGGTCTTCTCTCCAACGCATACTTAGATTGCAAACCCTATACAAGCCTTCACAATAAATATTCCCTCACAAAACACAGCAGTGGGGATGTTGTCTCTTCTCAAAATCCAGACACCCCCTGTCCTTGCCACCTACATCCCACAGGCACCCTCAAGGTCCCAAGGATACTTCTTTTGTATGGGGAGTAAAGAAGCTTCACTACAAACATGTCATAGTGCCTGTTTCAACAGAGTGATTAGTAGAAACATCAGGTTCCAGGATGCAGAGGTACATAACTGAGATCATCTGAGGACACTGTCATGATCACAAAACTACAGCACACAGCGGACACTGGGAATATTATACATCTTATATTGCATTATTTATTGCCACCCCCAAGGGTTAAAAAGTCATGAGTCCAGTCTCCCACAGAAATAATGAGATTTTAAAGAAGAAAACAACAATATTTAGAGATCATTTGCCTTCTGCTTTGTAGGTAACCTAGGGTCATGATTTTAAACTTCTCTTTGCAGCCCTGCAGGCTGGAAACATTGATTATGAAATACAGGGAAAGGAGTTTGCTCTCTACTCCTTGGATTTCAAAAGCAGGGACTTTAAGAAGAAAACGCTGTGCATGATAAGATCGCACAAGTTGGCAACGCTGTGGGGTGAAATCCTGGCTCCATCAAAGTCATTGGAAAAATGCCCATTAAGGCTTGAGTTTCACTCTGTATCTTTACAGAATTAAAAGTAAACAAAGATATTATGATTATCCATCTGTATCTATTTCCTTATCCCTCCCCTGCACCCCACCTTAAACACCACAGCACAAACATATGTTGATTACAGTACACTTAGTAAAACAATCAAGTCGTTTAAGACTCCAGTCCTGTAATAAACTTCAGTAAGACAGAGCAACCCTAGAAAGAGGAGAATCACAGTCAAAATCCTTGCTGGTATCTCTCTGTGCTAAAATGTGGTACAGTCATGGGATTCCTTTTGTCAGTATGAGCGATTTAGACGAAAATGCTCAAAGAAACCGAGGGAAAAAAACCCCAAACCTGTCTGTATGCACATTTTGAAGGTCACTCAAATAAGACATTTGTTGTACTATATTTTAAGAGCTCCTTAATATCATGTTACATAACTACACAAAACTAGCAAGCAAATGTGTCTTTAAGAAAACAACAGAAACATCCCCTGAAAAATCACCATGTGTTCTAATCCACCATGAATTATTTACATACAGTTTCAGGATCCAAAAAAAAGTTCTATGAAAGAAACACAAAACATTTCCTTCCTTTTTAAAATCTGTGATTTAAAAACTATTCAAAATGAAACTACTTCTAAAAGCCTCAATGTCTAAAAATATGTATTGAAAGACAGCTTTAAGTATGCTTGCTCCAAGACTGGTGCTCCTGGAGAACCAGACAAACTGCAAATTACAACTGAAAAAGGAATTAAATGCAAGATTTCTTGCCTGGGTTTCTCCTACAAGAAAGCTCTGGGGGCCTGAGCCACACAAAGAAATGTGTGAAGAATCAAGTAGTCCCACTGGCTTTTAAGAGAGTGTTTTACTAATTTTGCTTGCCACCCTTTCTGAAAAATCCTTTTGGGACTTTTTGCTGTTCCCAGGCTAGTGACTGGGACCATGGCATTGCAGCGAGCAGTGGTGTCACTGCAGGATGACCCAAGGCATCTTTCAGAGGCTGTTGCCCACAGGGGTGTCGTCAGTGCAGACACAAGTCACTCAGAAATGCCAGAAGCCAGTGCGGTTTTTGGTGAGAAGCGGCCCCCCAGATTGCTTTGCACAGAAACACTAGGCAGGCAATTGTATTTGCTTTGCATTTTATTACGAAAGTCTGCCACAGCACAATGGGATGCCTAATGTGGAACATCACATTAACAATATTTTATATTTATGTAGCACTCTTCATCTCCAAGGGTCCCTGAGAGCTTTACAAGCTACATACATGGCATACCAATGAAGCCAAGCCATAATTCTTCTAATTAGCTGAACATCAGCACACAGCACATGGCACAACAGAAAATGTTACTGGTCACTCTTCTTACGGAGAGAGCTATGTTATATTTAATAGAAGCTGAAGGACATTCAGTTTTAAGGACTCCTGAAAAAATGGAATCTAACCAGACAGGTCTCCTTAACACCCATGCCTGTCCACCCTCATTACATACGCACACTTTGTCAAATATGAGACACAGAAGAGGAGCAGCCCAAGACCTGCTGCTTGTTAAATACCCCCACTTTCACACTAGATGCAGCAAGTTATCATCACATGGCTCAGGCAGCTGCTGTGCTGGTGAGGTTACAGAAAAGCTAGTGAGCAGCTGCAGTTCAGCACACAACCACATCACCCTCTTTCTAAGATTAATAAGTTCATTTCTTCAGCAAAAAGGAAGAGCAGGCTATTTAATACACACATCCTCTGGAGATCAATGCGAACATCTAAGCATATGTGCGTGCAACCCATCAACCAGTAAAACTAATTACAAAAATCAATTTCAGATACTTTTCTGAGCCTTTCATTCCTCAATATACTCCTAATTGATTTTTGTTGGAGAATGGAAAGCCTAATTATTATTTTTATTATTACAAAGGAATGGGGGGGGGGGGCGGGGCAGTGGTCGGTGCGTAAGTGGCTCACCAATGCTTTCTACCCAAAAGAGAAAAAAGGAAAAATAAAAAAGGCATTTTATTCACAGTTTTGCCACCTGCTGGAAAGATGGAAAAGGCTTTGAAAGGGTGACAAAGCACAAGAGAAAAGCTGGCAGGAGACAGTACAGGGCAGAAGAGGAATGTGACAGGATTGTGAAATACACAATGTGAGAAGGTTGTACCTATTTTTAGATGGGCAGGGATGATCAAGTGTAAAAGCAATACATTTCCATGAACAATGCACAGGTCCTTTCATACAAAAAGGTCAGCAGTGCCCTTACAGAGAGATGGCTCTGATTATGTCTATATTAGAGATGGGGGAAAGGAGGTTAAGAACCAGACCCAATGTCCAATCAGTCTTTCTACAAACTTCAAAGCACCAGATTAGTCCCTAAGGGCCTTGCCAAAGCTTGTCTACCGAGTCAGCAGCAGTCCTCAGTATGTAGCCATTCAGGACGAGAAAAGAAATGAATTTTTGCAGCATTATGTCTTACACACACACAAGCACCTAACACACCCCCACAAAGCCCACTTGCCTAGCTGAAAAGCAGAGAAAAGCAAAGCATGTAGCAACATTCAAAGAAATGGAAATTTCCCATTTTCTACTCTCCTTGAGAGGACGCATTTAATGAACGCCCATTGCCATACATGCAGAGCACTGAAGGCGGGGAGGAACGCCATGCTTTATCTCCCCGGGTCTACGCAAGACTCCCATTGAGAGTGATAAAGCCTTCGAAACACCGCTCCCCTTTCAAACCCCTTCTCCGCAGCTCCCCTCCGAAGGAAGCTCCTGGCTGTCGGGGAGCGGGGCCGAGGGACGGATGCCGGCGCCAGCCTGGGCGCACAACCCCTGCTTCTGCCCCACTAATTGCCGGCACATCCTCCCCCAGCCCCGGGCCCTGGGGACAGCAGCTGAGCAGCAGGCCCAGGCGGGGGCCCGGCAGCAACACCAGCAGCAAAACTACCCAATTAAGCCTCCAGAATGAGTGAGTGAGGAGGGGAGGAAAATTTAAAAAAAAAAAAAAAAAAAAAAGAAGAAAAAAAAAGGAAAAAAAATAAGGATGGAGTTGCTTGGCAACGGGAGGGCAGAAGCAGCTGTGCAGCAGGTCGGGCTGGTACCCAGGCGGCCGGGCTGGCCCATTAGCACCCCGCATCTCATGCATTTCATGCCGGGGTCTCCTAGTAACAGCCTGTGCATGCGGGCTGTTGCGCACTTCCCCTCCTCTCCTCCTGTTTCTCCCCATCATGCGAGGCATTGCTGTTTGCCCTAATTACACATTCTCCGCTGCTTCAAGCTGCCATTACTTCGGTCCCCAGAGGAGAGGCAAGAACTTTAAAAAAAATCTCCTCTAATAAGGGCTTTTAGTTTCAGATTCAGTGGAGCTCTGTGAGCTCAAAGATGCAAGGCAAGGCAGCAGCGGCAAAAGTAACAGATGAAAAAGGAGAAAAATTCAGCAGTTCACTGGGTCAGATTTTTCCAGGACCCTGAAATATATTTTTTCTCTTTGTTTTTTCTAAGTTACCCTGGAGGGTGAACAATGAAGAGAGCCCTTTATGGGACATGGCACATATTTACATAATCCGGCGCAGTGCACCAAGGATGTGCTCTTTGGACACCTGCGTTTTAGGCCAAGAGTTTATGAGAAATTCAAGGCAGAATATAAAGGCAAATATTCCAGGCAAAATATAAGAAGTGTGTTTCAGGGACTCGAACCGATGAAAAAGAGGAATGGACACCCCCTTTTCCAAATGCTATGATTTTAAATCATTTTGCTCCATATTTTTGCTAATGAACGTGGGTTTTTTGCTTATTCAAACTATTACAGTGCTGATGTTTTTCACCACTTATGTATCACTTCACTTTCTCCCTTTCAGCACTGAAAAACTGGAGAAAGACGAACCAAAAAAAAAGATGCATACTGGCAGAGACAGCACAGGAATAAAACACAAGGCAAAAATAAAATACATTCCTTTCTGTTTCCCAGTTTTGTCAACCACAAAAATTAAAAAATGGAAGAAGTCCCAGGATGCTTTCATTCATTCAGATATTGGATTTGATTTGGGGGTGGAGGTGGCTTGGACTGTGCTTGGGCTTAAAAAACACACTGCCAAGTTCTCGCAGTCAAGGCTGCACTGGTGTCAGGGCAGGGCTACCTACACGGTGGCAGGCACGGGATGTTCCTGAGCGAGATCCCATCCTCTCTGGTGCGTTCTCCCTCTCCTGGGGCTGGAGGTTGCAGGCTGTGCCCAGCGGTGCGGGAGCTCCTTGGTGCTTCACGCTGAGCAAGGCTCAGTAAAAACGTCTTGGCAACACTGGTGGGCAAACCTTGGTGAACCAAGCAGCCTGGTCTCAAGAGCATAAGGCAGTGAGTAAAAATTAATTTTACCGGCTAGGAAGTCTCCTCATCTGGAATTTGGAAAAGGCACAGATGATTACCTGTCCTTAGCTCTAAGGGAGGTACAAGCACCCAGCTGGAAATCACCCAGGTCACTCATGCTGCCAGATGAGTGTAAATAAAGGAGGACACAAATGTACTATGAAATTCCATTGTTGTGTGATGCTGCATCTTCAGGGAGAAAATTTTAAAAAATAAAGAGGTGTTCTGTATGAAACATATTTCCTAAAACATATTCAAAGCCAAACAAAGCCCAGGAAAAGAATTGCCTTTGGGATTCTATGGGTTTTGCAAAGAATTAATGAAAAAATTGTATCACATGTACCACACTCATATGAAAGTCAGTTTACAACAGATCATAGCTTAGTACATTTGAGTTAATTTTTACCCGGATATTCACAGATAGAAGTCTTCTACTCAAAGACTATTTTCCATTACACAGGCCAAGTTTTCAGCTAAACTTGTTACACTGAGGACAGCTCTTTTCTCCCTGCCCCTCCCCAACACACATGCCACATTCTCCTCAAAACCAAATATTTTTCCTCCAACTTCTAAAATAACAAACAGTAACCACACTGGAAAAAGACCAAATGTGGAAAATTTCACTCTGAAGAAGGAAAAGCTTTGCAAAGTTACAGGTGACCAACAAGAAGAGGTCCAAATGGAAGTCTATGCAAAATCAACCATAATACAGTTCCATGCAGTTACATATTGAACAAAAGATGTGCATGCCTGTATTTTTAAAACATTCATTTCCAAGAAATAATATAAGCTTCTAGTGCACTGATGATCGCTTATGGTCATCATAAAAAGCTAGAATGACACTGCAAAATTGTCCAACTAAACTAATCTATTAAGATCTCTCTGTTGGTGGTAAGAGTCCAGACGTACAGGAGGAAGGAATAAATCCCCTCTAAGCCTCTGAATGCACACAGCCATACAGCGAGGACACCTTTCTTTCAGAACTCAGCTGGGGATCAGCTTTTATCTTGAAACACATGCTTGTCATCGTCAGCTTAGCTAGCACGCCTGCAAATGTTTTTTCAGCATTCAGTTTTTGCAGACCCAGCTCTCAGTCCCAGGTTTCAAAGGCCAGACACCTCCAGGAGCAAATCTACCCAACGCAACATTTGGGTGCCTATCTACAAATGGGGACTGCTGGGATTGTGAACTGGCCTGCAATGTTTTAAAGGCTTTTCATTCTTAGTAAGTCTTCTTATCATGTATAAAGCTGACCTATGGAAAGATGTCGGTTCTGCAGTGACACAAAGGTTTTGGACTCTCTCAGAGACCTGTGGATAAAGCACGTCCCATGCAGTATTTTTTCTTCCCCTTTCCAAAATGGCTACACTAGTCTTTAAACTGCCCTGACTTGATGTCCTTGTCTCTCATTCATTTCAATCTACTGCAGCACGTCACCACTCACTCTTGGCGTGTGGTAAATAACTGGTTAGACAGAAGTTTTCTGAAGACACAAATACATGTTCTCCTAAACTCCAGCAATACAGAAAGAGCAATTTTATTCTTTAAATCCACCTTGCATTCTCTTCATCATAAACTTGCCCTTTAACTATCTTTAAATACATTTTTTCAGCCATTATTCCTAGTGCTAATGCAGGCCTAGCTGGTCCCCCTACCTGCAGTTGGTCTCTGCTATACGTGGGCACCATCTACGCCATGGTGCCCATGGTTTTGTTTGGGACACCACCACCCTTGGCAGAAGCATGGACGCTGTATTTAGGTCCGCTGTATTTAGGTCAACTTCCACGAAGCTTTGCAGTTCATCTGCTCCTGCTTGCTGCTATGTAGGTGTGTGGGTCCATGTCTGCATGGGGTGTGAAAGGCAGGTTCTGGATTAGGAGAGGTCCATCCAGGCTCGTGGCTGTTTGCCCAGATATGACCCAGACTCAAATACTCACTCTGTGCTTAGGAAAAGCCTAACTTGGCACCTGCTTTTGAGACAAGAGGTAGCGCACTTGGCTTTTCCTGCCCAGAGTGCCTCAGCTCTCCCAGCCTGCTCAGGCCCTTCTCCTCCAGCAAGCCCACCTTAGCCTAAACCAAGGTCTCTGAGCACACATCTCTGATTCAGGCCTGGTGTGACCTCAAACAGTTCAGAAGTGCCAGTGCTTTGGACAAATGGGCAAGAAAATCATAGCTTCTTGTCATTAACCTGCCATTTGTATACACTGTGGGACAGCAGCAACACAAAGGCAAATCGGCAGAAGACAAGTTGAGGGTTTTTACTTTGAGTCTTTCTCTGTGATCCCTATCATTCACCCCCTTGCTAGGTGCCTCATGGGGGTTCAGGGTGGATGGTTATAAAGAAAACACTAGATGACAAGCTAGAGATGGCTCCTCCGTGCCTTACCAAGACAGCCTGCCATAACACTTGGAGGCATCTGCACTCTCCCTCCTGCAGCTGCTGAGCAGACAGCAAACATCACTTTCTAGGCCTCCCTTGTGCCAAAAATCATCTCACATGGCAAACAAACAAACAATACCTATTTATATTTTCAAACCCAAACAGTAAGGCTGTCCTGTGCTATTGATTTGGCAAATGATGGAGCAGAAACAGGACTGAGGATTCACGTATTGGCTACTAAGCAATAGATGAACACCACTGGTGTTTTAAATGGCAAGGGCTGCTTTTGGCAAGGTTTGTCCTCCTGCCGCCCGGGAGGTTCACAAAGCTCATTTCCTCAGCCTAAGCTCTCGCTGTAATACTGAAGTGACGCTCTGGCCATCCACAGTGAAATCACAACACTCTCCTCCAAACTTGCCAAATGGCTAAAAGGCTTCAAAACCAGAAAGTTTTAAAGAGCTTATTTTAATCAGCTTTGATAAACTCTTGTTATGTTTTTACCCAAAAAACTTCAAAAAAACCCCAGCCCCACAACGAAACACATCTTTCCAATTTGTCAATGCAACTGTACCCCAAAACAAATCCAGCCCTGAGTGAAGGTCTTCCTCACACACCCCTCCTCCCTCAATTCCCTTGCTCTCGTTTCCAGTGGCAAATTCACCCGTTGCTTCTGCTGCTGCCATGGGAACTTCAGCATCCTCCATCTTCTGTGTCCCCTTGCTGGCGTGCAGCCCTGCACACAGAGCTGGGGACTCGCTACAAAGCCATGAGTTTCTGTACAACAAAAAATCTTGGGCTTTGGCTTTCATTTATCCTATGCTGCCTATACTGTCCTCCCAAATGCTTTTCCCTAAGTCATTATTCAATACCTTGCGTCCTGCAGAATTGGTGCTGTGCTTGGCCATTTGCTTTTTCTTTCTCTTCATTGGCTTTCTGTTCACGGGTCCTACCACACTAACACAATACAGCAATGCGGCTTCCCGTTCAGGTGGTACCACTGACACAGATAGTCTTATTTTCTCTATTATTCCTTTACTTTGTATTAATCTTCTTTATCTATCATCCGGCCTACTCTCCTCAGTTTGGTCTTTTCCAATCGTTTCCAAATTCTGGATGTTTCCTCTTTTATCTCCAACACTTTGGGAAAGCTCTTCTCTGTTGTTTTAAAAACCTTCCTGTTCATTAATGCTCTTTCTAATACTCTTGTGTCTCTCGTCTTTTTCTTGCAAATGTAGTAATTTGTTTTCCTGCAGGGTGGATTTGTTTGTTTTAGTTACTCTCACTCAGCACTTTGGATCAAAGAACTGTATAATTTAAAATAAGATGTCCTGACAATGTGAAACAAACTCCACTTAAATAAGTGCTATCTTAAGATCGCATGTAGACTTGTAACATCTATTTACATGGGTATTTCCCACTTGTTTTAGGCTTTAGAAACCTAAATATAGACATGAGGTGCCCAACTGCTGTTTCTCAGACATGAGCTTAAGTTGTATCAGATCCTGGTTTTAGACGGATAAAGAAAAAACCCAAAACCTTCTGATACTCATAAAATGCAAACCCCAGCAGAAACCCCTAGAGGTCATTTTTTATCGCTATCACAATCTTAAGGATTTCCTGGTCAGTTTATATGTGATGCTTTATCTCTGGCCAGAAAGCACCCATGCCATCTCATACCTTCCCTTGTACATTACTGCAAGGAAGCCTGATATGAATGGCTTTGTCAGGAGATAGAAATCTCCCCCAGAGGTCTTTGATCTGGGAGACACAGTGACGTTCCATGATTAATCTTTCCATAGGTCACAAGCCAGCTCACCCTTAGACTTATTTGCATCCAGACACTCACCAGCAATATCCTGTTTTCTAATTTAGGAAGTACTAATGACTACACCCGGATTGTGGCTCATTCTAATTCCTTCCCTCTCCACCCTCCATTACATCGGCGATTCATCTCCATACATGTGTGAAGGCTGGATGAAAATTTCTGTCTCTCAAAAGAGACAAAATGTCATTGTTTGCACTGATGTCTGCTCCATGTATAAGAATGTGAGAATGTGCTAGGGCTGGATTCCCATGCCAGTCCTGGTGGCTCCTTCTTTAGATGTTTTTACCTCACCGTCACATTGGCAGCATGGTCTTTCCAAGCCTACAGCTCACCTTTTCCTCCTGTTTACAGTCCCAGACGCTATTTCTCCCCTGAGTGGCTTCTTTGCCACCCTCTGACAGTCAGTCCCACCACTGCTCTTAGCTCCTTTACACACCCTTTGCTTCAGATGCCCCAGCTTGCTCTGAATTCAGTCAAATATTTTCATTTCCCTTTCTATCCAATGTTTTTCCCTTTCCCTTCCAGATTAAATTCTCTCCCACACAGATGATTGTTTTTCCCTCTCCAAAGGTCATCCAGAAGGTGGTTTCATAACCAGTTCAACCATTGATGGGCCTTACAGCGATGCGGGAGAGTAACAAGAGAGGCTTGTACAGCACCAAGTGCAGTGTGGGGGCTGACTGTCTCTGGGCTCTCCCAGCAAAGTAAAGCCCTAAGAGAAGATCGGCTCCAACCTAGCAAGCTGCTATCGGTCTGTATTGCCTCCAGCCCAGCCTGGCTCATCACACAGCAATGAGGAACGCCAGCCAGTGTCTGTCTGGTCAGCCTTACATACGAACGAAAGGAATGCAACCTCCTTCCGCCGCCTTCCACCCCCCAGCTCCCCAGCCCATGGTTTTCTTGTTTTCACGCACTGCAGTAAATCCCTTTGATCCAGCAAGTGGACTTTGCATGTGCAAGTTGGGTGACCAGCCCGCATCTGCCTCCCTGCCTGTGAACCCCACACTGAGAGCTCTTTGTCTGTCAGGGCGCTCACACCCTTTTACACAGAGCCCGCACTGGCAGACTGTTCTTGCATGACATACTAACAAGCTACCAGCCAAAGGAAAATATCTCGCAATCATTTCAGACCCTCTGGCTCAGCCACTGACTAAGCCAAGTGGCTACTAGCCATTGGCACTGCTGGGTGCATTTGCAACCCACAGCACACTCAGCTCATGGCATGAAAAAAACAAAGCACTGACGGAGAAAAGGACTCCTTGTCCCTAGACCTGAAGGCGTGCACGGGAAAGGAGGCAGCCCTGCCATTTATAATTCAGTCCCAAATTTCCATAGTTACTCCTCTCCATCCCTCTCTTTTACCAGTGGCAGGAGCTCCCTGTGGGGAAATCCCCCTTCAGAGGTCCACATAAACAGATTTCATGTCTTGATTGTACCAGCTCTGATTTAAGACATCCAACGGTCAGTGATTTTTAAGGGAACAGAGCACTTAAGCAGGATGAAGAGGTCTGAATGACTTTGTCCTATGGACTATATTTCTCATTGTGGATTTATTGTAAAACGTAAGATTTCACATACTGATGTTATCAAGGGAAAGGTTTTGATCTCAGATACAAAATTCAACCAGGCCTAAGGCTGGGTTAAAAAGCATGCAAAATCTTGCAAGATTTTGACTCCAAAGAGTGGAGGCGTTGAAAGAGTAGTGGTTTTTGCAAGTGCACCCTCAGGACTCCTTGCCCACAACCCCACCTATTGGGTGACAGAACCGGAAAAACTCCAAAAGTTCACCCTTTCTAGGTGATGGTGTCACATCCCTGACTAATTTCAGGAAGAGCCGTATAAGATCCACCACTTCCAGGTCAGTGAGGAACGCAGGGGTCACATCTGAACAGACGAGACTGCCATGTCAACAGCGCTCACACTCTACATTTGTGCCTTCATGGGAGCCCTGACACCTGCTAAGGCCTTGGCTGGGACATCCCCCTGCACAGCCCTGGCAGGGGCCAGCTGCACAGCAGCACCGGCGCTGCAAGGAGCCTCCTGACCACGATGATGTTAATTTCAAAATGACTGCACTGCTTTCACTGGCTTTCAAATCACTGGATCACAAGTGAGGTCACTCCTGGCAAGGCGGCTATCCCCAGTAAAAGCACTAGAAAGCCCACATAAAACAATCAAAACCAAAGCCTTTTATGTCTTAATATGATTTATACTTCAGACCATGTAACTTTTACAGGGCTGCCTAGTAGTTGATGGATGCAGCTCTCTTAACAATCCACACATTTGTTTGATTTACTGCACTGGTCCAACGTGTTATTTTCTACCTTGCAAGAACAACCTCGCTTCTAGGAATCTGCCTGCATGATAAGATTGTGAATTAAATGTGCAGTTATCGTAAGAGACCACACATTTTACAGTAAAATTGAGAAAACTGATTACAGCAATCCCTCTGGAAACAAGAATAATCACATGATAAGAGAGTGCTAATGGGAATTTATCATCTCTCATCACATGCGAAGCTCAGAACAAAGCAGCAACCCGAGCAAACTGCACAGCTATTACCGCCACTGAATACCAGCCGAAACGCTACTGGGGACTATGAACAACTGACAGGAGAGTGGGGATCCTGAACAGCCAAACCTAAGCCAATTTGGTATGCCTCAAGAAGCTTATGCAGTGGAGCTTTTATGCAATTTTAGTAAATATTACCCACAATAACAACCTGACATCTTCCCATACATCCTATTCCCTCTCTACATAGAATACTCCATTCAAACTCTATTCTTTCAATTGTTCTCACTGTATTTTACCACCAGAGAAGTCCAAGATCATGAGCATCTCAAGGGTATGTGCATCTATGTACCTACATGTCTGCATCTATACACATGCTTTCTCATGCACACATTATTCCTAAACTACATATCTCAGATCTGAAATACATTTTTCTCTTTCACCCATACAAAAGGCAACAAAAACCTACCTATCCTATTTTCTATTTAAAGCAATTAACACTTGACTAAAATTAACATTTTTGAAGTTGTCTTGAGGAAGCGAGTGCTGAAAACCCAAACTGTCAAGCCCACAGTTTTAACACGAATGATACATCTACATCCCTTAGGTATCCTAAAATTATTCTGCATCAAGCCCCATAAGACGTATGAAACCCCTACAGGTTAATGGTAGACGGTAACTCCTCCATTCTATCAAATAATGGGTACATTTGCTGGCCCACCATATCTTTTCCATTTCCCTGTTTCATAGATAGAAGCTTGGACTTTCAGAAGAGTTTTTTTTTCTTTTCTAAATGAGAATAAAAGGAGATGGTTACGGTTAGGTGGCAGGGGGACAAGATGAGAGAAGCATCCTACACAAGTACCTGTATGAGTCCTCTGGTGAGCCTTTAAGTGGGAGCTCTTTGTATAAACCTTCCGGCACCCATTGAATTGACAGCGATGAACCCTCTTCTTGTTTTCTGGGGATGCTTCTGCCCCTGTACCTCCTTGTTCACTGTCACTTTGCCCGCTCTTTATTGTCCCCGCGGTTGCTGTTGCTACACCCACTTTCACAGAGCTGAGTGAAGTTTTCTTGGCAACCAATTTCAACGTCACAGTGCCATCCACCGCTGAGAGAGTTTGTGAGGTTTTTACAAGGTGGCGGCTGAGCTCCGGAGAGGAAGGGGGCGTTAATGAGGTTACTGCATTGAGTTGGGCCTGGTTGACGGCTGTGTAGCCTTCTGTGGAAGAGCTGGTGGACTGCAAGCTGAGGCACGTCTCAGACAGCAGCTTGTCCCGTGAGAGGATAATGTCCATGTTGGCGCTTTTGTCACACGTACTCGTCTCCACTGGTAAAAGGATGGGGTCCAGCCGTCGGATACTGTCCTCTGCATCTGGGGCTGAGGAGGCATGAAGGAAGCAGTCTAAATCCTCACCAAAGGTCTCAGAGATCTTCCGTGGTTCAGTCTGAAGGTATCGCTCCAACTCCAGGCATGTCTGCAGAAGGGGAAGGGAGAGGGGAGGGAGAGAAACAACTGTTAGAGAGAGGTTGCCACATAGCTGCCACCTAGGGCAGGAGAACAATGTGGTCCAGAGCCATTCAGAGAGAGCACTCATGCACACCAGCACCTTCTTGTGAGGTGGTCACATTCTGGGAGACATGAGGATTTGGCACTTGTTTGATGCTGCTCCAAGACAGTGTGGGAATATCCATGTATGGTAGCAGATATTATTGTAGAAGTGAAGATACGACAACCAAAAGCATCCACTACATATTCTTAAAAAATCTGCACATTGTCCCATGGATACCAGGTCCTTCTCAATTTTAAGTGTAATCTGGCCAACAGTCACTTCCGCATAAACTATCCTAATTGCCCCATCGCCTGGCCATGTACAAACAAAAAGTCACCTTTCCAAAGAACTGCTTGCTCTTCCTTCACAAACACTAACTTTCACTCCAAATTTAACTCAGCGTAGTTAGCTGGGGCCCAATCTGTTCCTAAACCAGCACAATTCTGAAACATAGCATTTTAAGACAGGAGACAGAGAAAAACCTCCAGTGACACCACAACTTGTTTAAAGGGCCTGACAGACAGAAAACAAGGACTTACTGTCAGTTTTAGAGGGGTTTTGGCACATCTGGTCAAATGGGGCCTCCTGTGTAGAAGACACCAGATTTGCACACAAACACACACGCGCACCTTATTAAAAAGCAGGTGAAGATGCAATCAAAGAGGCTGGCACATAAAAATGTGTTCCTGGATGTCCACAGCAGTGATCATCAGCACAAGGATGGGGTGCGCCTCCTACTTGAATGTACCTTATTCTGAGGTGCCGTGAGCTAGCCCAAATAAAGTCTCCAGGCACAATCACGCTGCCCAGTGTTCTCCATAACCAACATTATAAACTTTTATTGTTTATAGAAAACTGTTTGCTCTAGTGTGAGGAGCTTTTAATGGAGTTTATTAGTCCTGTTTTTCATTTCTTGCTGCCTGAAAGGCTAGCTGGTTTAATACCACCACTGTGATTTTACAGGACTTGGACAAAGAGACATTCTAACTAATACATTTTAGAAACCTCTAAAAACTACTCCTCAATAGAGATATTAAGAAAGGGATTTTAGGCAAAAATTTTCAGGCTATGAGAGCTGACGACCCAACTACATCTCAACCTGGAGAGTCCAGCATCTGATCAAGAAACAAAAGCTTCATATGACCAGAGGAGAGACAGAGAATCCTGCCTTCTGAGTAGAAAGGTCCCATCAACAGGAGTGTAAAGAGGCCACTCGCAGCTCTCTAGGAGCTACTGCATAACTCAAAATTACTACTTTCAATGTAGCACTGCTGGTTGCAGATACAATTTGCTGGGATGACTTCCAGAGTTCAGAACTGAATTTGTCAGACTGTTATCTGTTGTTTCTTTTTAAAATAATAGCTGACTATAGACCTGACCCACAGAGATGGACTTGGACAAAAAGCAATGAAATGGCAACAGAAACAAGCTATACTTTAGCGTGTAGGTTATTTTCAGAGGTATGACACTGTACATATGATGTGTCTGCACACAGACCTGGAGGTGGGACACTTACCAGTTAGTACTCTTGCCTTAAGCAACCTTTCAATTTTCTTTTTAAAGTGCCTTTCTGGGACCGTGAGAAACGGCTTGCACGGGGGATCTGGTCTCTCCCCAGATGAATCCTACCAGGTTTGGGGGGCTGCTTTCCAAACGTGCTTCACAGTCTTTCAGGAATAACCATCTTCACCAAAAGAGGCGATGCTTTTGAATTCCCCACATTGTGTAATTTGGGCTTTCTGGCCCACTTAGCCTTTACCCAGTGGGGCAGAAACAGGTTTAGTGGACAAATAAATAAAAGGCTTCCAAGGGAAAGAGCAAGTGTAATCACAAATTAGGGATGGAAAGGGAAAAAAAAAAAAAAAGAAAATAAAGAGACAGGGACTCAAGGCCATTAAATCTAATGACAGTGACATGAAATTTCAATTGCTGCAGGATCAGAAAGCTGCACGCCGGCTCCGGGCTGCCCATAGAGGGGAGGCAAGCAGGAGGTGCTGCTCCTTTAAGGCATCACTACCCCATGACAACAATAGTGGGCCTGACAGTTTTTTCCAGCTTCACCATTAATTTTCCATAAAGAGCAGTTTCTCGATGAGCCCTTTTCAGGCAAAGCCTGATGCTTCAGAAACCTGTAATTATTCCTGGCTCCCCCCTCCCGCAGCCATTGCACCTGTGCCATTTCAAGACACCAGCTGGTCATGTCTTGCCTTCTGCCTCTGAAATCCAAAACCAGTGGATCAAGCCCATCTCCCCATAGAGGGGGGAAAAAAACAACTCAAAGAAAGAATATAATGCAGTCCCTCCCTCCTGCCCCCCTCAGCCTCTCCACTAAGTCAATAGGGGGGAAGAGCCTAGCAACGCTGAGCCAGAAAAGCCCTCCACCTAATCTGCATGGCAGACAAAGCCTGTCGAGGAGTTACGGCCACAGCCCTTCCTTTACCCCCTGCCAGGGCCCTACCTGCTGCTGCATTTGCCAGAGCGGTCAATTGCCGGCAGAAACAAAGCGTCTTCCCCCATATGCACTCCCCAGCTTCTGCCAAGTACCTTATGCGACCTTCCTCCTCCTGGCCCAAAATCACCCAGAGGGTGGTGAGCCAGGGTTTTGAAAACAGCCTGCTTTCTTCACTCCTGCCCTGGCAAGACAATTTTTAGGCCAACTAAGCCCACCCCCTCATCTTGAGATCTGACCTGGAGAAACCAGTCTGAGACTACCAAGGTCCCCACTCAGCCCAGTGGGCCACCAGGAGGGGCAGGAGAGTTCTTTTATCTCCATTCCCACACAGTTATTTGCCAACGAGTGCATCAAAACCTACCAATTTTGTGTGGGAGCAGCAGGTTATTTACCACTATCCACAGAGGTATGAACCCAAACTGATGGACTCCCTGTAGATCTCCTACATCCACTACCAGCCTGGTAGGAAAATGGTCCAAGGATACCTGAGACAGGAGTGAGTTGCTCTTGTCGTGCTCTTGACATGGATATCCAGCTTCTCCTTAACCACTTACGCAAGAGAGAGGGAGCTTTGTGTAATGGATTTAATACACGTCACATGCGACTATCCTTTGGTTGCTACATTGCAGGCAACTTGGTGGGTATTGAACTTTCTTAGGCAGTGCCTGTAGGATTTACAGCAATTAAGACTTCAAAAATTGCAATGGGAAGAGGAAGATGGCTCCCTTCAGGAACACAAGAAGAAGATCCGTAACACTGCTGTTTGCTGTCAAGCTGGTTTTGCAGGCTAGGGATAAAAAGTGACCCACTATTTCAATGCATCTGCCCTGATTAACAAGGGTCATTCTCCTTGCACCTTGCTCCTCAATTTAGCGAGTTAAAACAAATGATGATTCATGGCTGACAAATAATAGGATGTGACTTCACGAGACCCCATGTACTTGCAGGAAGCCAGCTAGAACAGGATGGCAGCCTGGCATGCAGACAACCCTAACAAGGCCTCAGTCTGATTTTTCAATTTTGTATGCAATTGCAAAAAGGCTCACTTTCCCATCAGAGGCACATTTCCATCACCTGCAAGAAACTCTGTCTTTCCTGACTACACACCAGTAACTCATGTCTTTGCTCCACACATTATACTATGACCTCAACCTCTGGGGCATGTATAGCAGCAGAGTACACGAAAACTGCACACCATGACACTTCCACATGTGATACCAGATCCTTCAGACTGTACAAGACAGCCACTGTTGTGCTGTCCTGTGGCTGGTAAGGACCTACTTTTTGTTTGTCCTTTCAGAATTTGTAGTAGCAGTGATCCAGGAAAATTCCGTGTTCAGTACGTCCGTCAATTCAGAAAGGTATGACCTCTAATCTACCTGTATTCTTACCTCTGGAGCTCACCTAAAGCTCATCTACTGCTAAAGATTATTTATCAAACACATTGAGTATGCTCACCACTATGAAATAAAACACAAGAGAAACCCAGCATGTGCCTCTCATAGTAGAGGTGTGATACATGTGTACAATTTTCAGCAGAGCTCAGCACTCACCTAATTCTGCAGACAGCAGAAATCAAGACAGTTTGCTACTAACTGCAACAACAAGACAAACCACAGACTTTCCAATCCCTCCCCGACTTGCAGATACTCGGTTTGGCTCAGACAGACTAAGTTTTAGGGTGCTTGTCAGCTGTGCAGGTTAAAGTGCAACCCAGAACATTCAAAATCCAGATATGAAGGAGCTGGAGTCATCACTCACGATGCTGATGTTTGACTTCATCACTCTACCCCAGAGAGCAACCAGCAGGAAGGCTCTAGCTGGGACGACCGCCATCATCAATGTGCCAAGCCTCACGGCAGCATAGCTACCTGATGTGTCTGTCTCCTCTTTAGAGAATGATGGGGGAGAGACATGCGCATTGGCTAGGGGCCTCTGCAGGGACACAAGTTTGGCATCTGGGTTCAGGTCCAGACAGCTCTGGAAAACCAATTCCAAATCATGACCCAAAACTAACTCTCAGTTCACAGGGTATAAATCTAAACTTGCTCCAATGAATTGCAAACAACTGGTTTCAATTGTCAGCCATGTTGTTTATCAGAATTTGACCCACACATACAAGCTCTTGAAAAATCACAGGTCGCTTCAGAAGCACCTGCCTATGCTGTGAAATCTTTAAAGCACTCAAACTCCTGGGCATTTTGCACACGTAGAGACAGAACAATGTGGCAACAGTAAAGTTCTGTCAGGGGTAAAACAAAGCCCAAACACCTAAAATTATTTGAGGACAAGAAGTCTGGGAAGACAACTTATCAACATGTTCACGAGGTTCCTTTGTTTTATTGATGCTGAAGTATTTTATAACATCTTGATTTTGAAAATTTCTAGCAAATCATGGGAAGTTCTTTTCTGGAAGTGCTAGTTATTTCTAAATACCATTTTACTGCAGATATAATTGGACATCAAGCACTAATCTTGGAAGTGATCCAAAACCTAATTAAGAAGTTGGATACTTAGATCAGGCTGTGACAGAGAATGAAAATGTTGAATGTGGTTGACAAGCAGGTCTGATCTACTAGCTCTGTTTACAATACTTGAAAGGATTCTCTTTGCAGAATAATTTATACGAGCAAAGCAGAATTATATATGTAGTAGTCAAGGTCAAATTCCAACTTCCATCGTGAACCCGTTGCTTCCCACTGGCACACAAAAAAGGGGCCTCATCTCTAACTTTAAATAATTGTGAAAGTCTCAAGACTGCAAAGGAACGGAAAGCATCCTCAACCTGAAGGCAACCCAAAACAGTAACTGTAAGGCCAGTGCCACCACAGTTCACTCAAGCTCAGAAGAAACAGCAGCACCAGGTCCAGTGCCCGGTGTCAGTATTTCATTCTCCAGCAGAACAGCAAAAGCTTTGAACTATGGTGGCACTTGTGTTGCTGATGCCAGCGGCAAATATTGAACTGGATGTTATGGAGCAGCCCTGAAGTTAAGAGGAATAAGAAATTCAAAACTCACCTGCCTTCCCTGAAACGCCATGCTATTTTGTCCGTAACACTAAAACAAGGTTTCAAAGGTGCATCTTCTTTCCACTGCCAAAAGCCTTCATTACTTCCTGAACAACAACAAAACGCAATACTCTTGCCCATCTATTCCAAGATTGTCATCTGTTCCCAGCCAGCTGCCAAAACCTCCAGCTTTTCCTCTTGGCAACCTCTACTGGGCAGTTGCTAGTTGTCAAAAAGCTGCAGCACATCAGAAGCTTAACATTTGGGACAGCATAAAATAAACAGAATTTTAGTATTAAAATAAGTAGTTTTGCAAAATACACTTGGGAAAATGGGAAAACCACAGCCTGAAATGAACGAAAAGAACAAGTTTCAGGCAATACCAAATCATTTCTATTGCAAAGAGTTTAAGATAAAACTCCTAGTCACAGAATCATAGAATAGTCTTGGTTGGAAGGGACCTTTAAAGGTCATCTAGTCCAAACCCTCTGCAATGAGCAGGGACATCTTCAACAGGGTTGCTCAGAGCCCCATCCAACCTGAGCTTGAACCAGGGATGGGGCATCTACCACCTCTCTGGGAAACCTGTGCCAGTGTTTCACCACCCTCATTGTAAAAAAATTCTTCCTTATATCTAGCCTAAATCTTCCTTTTTTCAGTTTAAACAATTACCCCTTCTCCTATCACAACAGCCCCTACTAAAAAGTCTGTTCCCATGTTTCTTATAAGCCCCCTTTAAGTACTGAGGTCTCCCCAGGGTCTTCTCTTCTCCAGGCTGAACAACCCCAACTCTCTCAGCCTGTCCTCATAGCAGAGGTGCTCCAGCCCTCTGATTATTTTTGTGGCCCTCCTCTGGACCTGCTCCAACAGGTCCATGTCTTTCCTGTGCTGAGGGCGCCAGAGCTGGATGCAGTACTCCAGGGGATGTCTCACCAGAGCAGAGGGGCAGAATCACCTCCCTCAACCTGCTGGCCACGCTTCTTTTGATGCAGCCCAGGATACACTTGGCCTTCTGGGCTGTGAGCACACGTTGTCAACTCATGTCCAGCTTTTCATCCATCAGTACCCCCAAGTCCTTCTCGTCAGGGCTACTCTCTATCCCTTTCTCCCCAAGACTGTACTGATACCAGGGTTTGCCCCAGCCCAGCTGCAGGACCCTGCACTTGGCCTTGAACCTCATGAGGTTCACAGGGGCCCACTTCTCGACCCTGTCCAGGTCCCTCTGGACGGCATCCCGTCCCTCAGGCATGTCAGCTGCAGCACCCAGCCTGGTGTCACAGGCAAACTTGCTGAGGGTGCACTTTATTCCACTGTCTAAGTCATTGATGAAGATATTAGTACTGGTCCCAATACGGACCCCTGAGGGACACCACTTGTCACCAATCTCCATCTAGACATTGAGCCATTGACCAACCCTCTAGATGCGACCAATTCCTCTGAACAGTCCACCCATCAAATCCATACCTATCTAATTTAGAGAGCTGGATGTTGTGGGGGACCGTGTCAAAGACCTTAGAGAAGTCCAGATATACGACATCTGTAGCTCTTCCTTTGTCCACTGATGTAGCCACCCCATCACAGAAGGCCACTAGGTTGGCGTTATGGTTTGAAGAACCCACAACAATTTATTGTTGTTTAGACAATTATTCTATGACCTGATGAGGCCTCCCTGCCCAAGAAGGGGAAGTGGAAAAACAAGGAAACCCAAGGGTTGAAATATAAACAGATTTAATAGAATAATACTAAATAATTAACATTAATAATACTAAAGAATCAATATTGATCATGATACTAATATAAGATATATGAGGATTATGCTCAGCCAATTCTATCAGCAGGAGGCTGTGCACTCCCGGCAGTGGACAGCAAACGTCGGACACCGTGAGCGCTACAGCTTCGGGAGGAAGGGAAGGCCTCAGGGGTCCAGGCCAGGGCACGAAGTTCTTAGGATTGCAGCCAAAGAGAAAAACTCCTCATCAAATTTTCTAATTTATATTGAATGTGACATTCATGGTATGAAATAATACTATTGGCCAGCTTGGGTCAAATGCCCAGGTCTCGTTCCTCCTTGTCCCCGCACCTGGCTAGCTCAGAAACACTGAGACCTTGAAACCTGCATACCATAGCTAGCTATAAAGTAAATATTTTCACAAATTCAGACACTGGAGTCTTCTAGAAATGCAGTTTTCCCAAGCATTAGAAGAGACCTTACTGAAAAGTCAAATTACTGAAAGAGAAATTAATCCTGTGTCACCCAAACCAGGACAGTTGGTCAGGCGGAACTTGCCCCTGGTGAAGCCATGCTGGTTGTCTTGAATCACCTCCCTGTCCTCCATGTGCCTTAGCTTAGCTTCTAGGAGGATCTGTTCCATGATCTTCCCAGGCACAGACGTGAGGCTGACAGGTCAGCAGTTGCCAGGATCCTCCTTTCTGCCCTTTTTAAAAATGGGTGCTATGTATGTGCCAGCACATCTCGCCCACGTATTATATAGTTCATTGAAAAAAAAGACAGCTAAAACCACTTTTCAAGTACAACAATAAGACATGTAATGACAGCTAACTCATAGTAAATATCTGCATGCATGTTCTTAATCCCTTGTACATGTGAAGCAAATCAAGTGAACTGTACGCCCAAGAAACAGGCTTTTGCCAAGAGCAAAAAGCAGGCACACACATAGTCAGCAAAGATCACTTTATATGCAAAGACTTGCTTTCCTGTGGTAACTTCACCATATGCCTGAGCCATCAGGCTAGTCCTCTCTTAACACCAGCTGAATGGTTCTCACTAGCCACCACAGTCTGCAATGGACAAGTCTGTTAACTCTTGACTACACTACCCAGGACTCAAGACTCTGGTTGCAAATTTCTTCAATATAATAATGGCCTGTGCCCATTTTCCCCCTTGCTCTCAGCCCAAAGACTGAACCTTTTAAGGAAATGTATTTAGCCAAACCAGCCCATCCACTGTTATTCACGCACATCACTCTCAAGAAACACTCTCCTACCACGACCCGGACAGCTTTCTCCCTGGATGTTCTCCACAGCATTTTTCTTCAGAGCATAAAAGATGTTGAAATCAGAAGCCTCAACCACATTCAGCAAAGATACATTTTAATGTAAAAAATACTGCGGATTTACTTAACGGACAGAATCACAAGCCATTTTCCTGTTGCTCTGGGGCATGATGTAACCAGGGTTATCAAAGACTTTGATCAGCCTCTAAAGCTCAAAGGATCAAAACCATTTTTGCCATAAATTAGCAATTTTCACCAGCAGAAATAGGTGGTAAAACAAATTACTCAAACAGAAAAAAAGTCTGAACCCGTTCTCTAACCAAGGAGTCAAAATCAAGATTTGTCCCCAAATTCAGTGATAATGAAATATATCTTATCTAACAAGTATTCTTTTAAATGGACAAGCCAAATTTGTTCACTAAAAATCTGTGGTATTTGGGCTCTAAGCATAGATAATTTCAGTGCACTAGTTGTGAGACATTGAACAAAGGACTGCAGCTAAGCGTGCTGAATTTGATAGGCATCTAGATAAAAAAAAAAAAAAGGATGAAAGAAATCTGCAAACACTGAACCAGGGCTTTGGAGGCCTTTTGTTGTTTTTTGACTGTTTAATAAAGACAGAAAAAATATCTGCAACCAGTCACAACAACAAAAAATAGCATCAGTGTCAGCAAAGGATTAAGGATAGCCAAATCAAGAATTCAAAAGTGCAGGCAGCCCACTGTGCTAGTATCGAAATATGATAAAACTCGTGTGCTTGTACACCAGCGCATGCCCTGCGTGCTGCCATGCAATCCGGACAGCAGAGTGACATACAATGACCATTTGAGAAATTATATATATGCAATGTAAGTGTGTTTCAAAATCTTTCTGAAGAGAACATTTATTTATATAACAACGCTGGATGGCTTTGAGTGAGCTGGCTAGTAGCCCTCACTGCAAACTTTTCTCCAAACTTCATCAAGTGTGTATTTAACCTGTTGCCGTCCGGTTTGGAAGCAGCTTTAATTTAGCATTATAAATAGCAAAAAGGCACAATTAGCTCCTTGAATTGCCAGCCCTAACTCCTGCTGAAATCAAAGGATCAGGTTCAAAGCATGTCCCAGAGTGTGGTAAACTTCTCACAGGAAATGGATATGCAAGAGCAAATGCTGACGGCTGTGGAACCTACAAACCAGAGCAATATTTTAAGTCTCGATCCTCAATTAAGATTCATCCTTACAAAGTACTGCAGTGGGGTTACACAGCAGAATTGGATTCCTTGTAATTACTCTGGATAGGATCATGAATGAAAAAATGTACTCTTTAGAGATGTTCCACTAACATCCAGAGATAGCTTAACGTTTCCTTCTCAGGAGCTGACACAGACGTATACACCAGTTGTGTTCTCACACTTTCAGGCAACAGCATATTCATAAGCACAATTCTTCACTATTAGCTTATTAAATCAAACCTGGAGAAGAGATGTGATCAATACACTCAATATATGCTACATTTCATAAGAGTCCTGGGTTGCGAGCCACCTCTTCTGCTCTGACCTAAAAACATATTAAACAACAGGATGCATAACACTGAATTTCTAACCCCAAAACATGCAATTCCTCATCTAGACTGTGCGTGTTCAATATTTTTGCAGTGGGACTACTGTATCTACCCTGTACATGATGCCCATTCATTATCACATCTCATGGCTCAAAAAACCTTTTGTATGTTCCCTTTTGTATTATTTTTGGCTGTGGGGAGGAAGAGGTGGGGACCCGTCTGAGAAACAGGAAGCAGGAGGAAGGAGGGGAATGTGTTGTAGAATAAGGTCAGAACAAAAAAGAATAAAAGAGCATTTATACCATTTCTAAATGATAATAAACATATAGGACCAAAGCTTGCCTCCAGCCACGCAGGGAGCAGTAGGCTGTTTGGCTGAAGTTTAAACTTTACTGTGAGCACAGCAACTGTTCAAGCACATTTACAAAAATCCATTTGCTGCTTTTTTCTTTGATTTTTTTTTTTTTTAAATCATTTGGGCAATTTGTTATCTTACAAGAACAACATGTATGTGCCACCACGATAAATATGCCAGTCTGGGCAAGGAAAAGAGAAGACAACAGACTTGAGTTTCACCATCACACTGAGGAAAAAAAACTCAGACTAGAAACAAAGCGATGGGAAGCACAACCGGATTCTCAGCTGGGGTAAATCAGCACAGAGCAGCCCTGATTTCATGGTTCCTGTTTACATCAGCTGAGGACCTTGCCAACACTCAAACTCCATGAAAATTCTGCTCTTGATTAGCGCCATTTAACTTTGTGGCTTACGTGAAGCAGAATTTGACATGTTCTTTGACGGCTGGAGATGGTTATTTTATATTACAAATCCTGTCTACTTTATTAGGAACAATGTGACCCAAATGGAAAAATAGGAAAAATTTAAAAACAACAGCAACTTCAGGCATCCTGATGCTTGGATTTGTTTCTTTTCTTTTTTTTTTTTTTTTAATTTGTGCGGTCTATATCAAGGTATTCACAAACTGGTTTCTGCCACTTTTAGGCCAGTTTTCATCATTTATGCACAGGAACAACAGCCTTCACCCTTGAACTTCCCACTGCAGATAAACTTGCCTCTTACTCAAAAGCCAGATGCCCTCTAAAGGATGCTCCCTTACAGCCAAGGGTGTTTTTCCATTGCTTTTCTTTTCTACACTGCTCTGCCAAGGTGCTTGTTCCAAAACTCCGGCCACCAGCGATTTTGATCAGCCTCAAATCTCACAGGCAGTACACTTGGGCTGCTACGCACTGTGATAAAAGCAGCATGGTCTTCTTTAAAAGCAATCTGCCAGAGGACATTGGTGAAGTGCCTGCTGGTATTGCCCCAACTGTTCAGCAGCAACCCAGGCAGCTGCCCACAGGCATCTGAGGAGACCTGTATCCCCAAAATGCATTAGATCAAACATCTATGTTTGATCTGGCAGCGCCTTTTGTGGATATCATTAGTAACTCAAGGTGCGCTGTCAGAATTGGTCGAGGCACTGCTCACTCCTCATGAAAGGATCACGAGATCAGTCTCATGTCAGCGTGGTTTCCAGCAGGCCGTACGGCTACCGGCTGCAGCACGGCATGGGAAACCGATCCCATTAAGAGCCCTGCCATTTATTGACTTGAGAAAGCTCGGCAGGTCAGATCACCAGCTGCTCAGAGTCAGCACACCTCTGTGAGCCAATTTACACAACCACGGCTCTCGTGCTGGCTCGCCTTCTTCGGTCTGTTGACTGTGGACACCCACCCAGTTGTTATGGATTTTAATATGCTGCAATATGAAAGTGCTATTTCAGGACAAAGTTATTAATAGCACAGCAGCCAGAAAATAGCCCAGAAGGAATGCGATGTTTTGGTATTCCTGGAAGATACGGTGACTTCCCAGCATCTAAGCAGCCACCATGGTTAATTCAAGATGCTTCTGTACACAGGACTCTCTTTTGTTAGAGTAGCTAACTATATGATAAACCGTTATGATGTGCCTTCATAGAAATGCCCTGTATGGGTACCTGCAGACTCCAGGTCTGCAGAGACTATAATGCAGAAAGGCCCAAAGAATGGTACTCTCTTACTTTAAGCACGCTGGTGAAAACCAGAGGCTGACCACTGTGGTGAAGCATCAGCAGAAACAGAGGCCAGGAGAAGCTCTACTCTTTCTGAAGGTGGACGATGCGATAGGAGCTGTTTAAGCCCTGCTCAGAAATCCGTCTGGCTCCAGGACCTCAAAGAGACTCTTCTCTTCAGCTTCTCTTCCCTACGAGCACCCTCTCCATCCCTTGTTTCTTCACGCTGCATCTCCTCAGCAATACTCTTTACTTGGGCAGGAGCCTCACAGTCAAGGCAAGACACTGTCCCTTTTCATGCTCTCTCTTAAACCTTCTTTTCTCCTGGCAAAATATCCTTGGAAACGTATTGGAGAATACTGTGCAAAACTGCCAGACCCTGCCTCAAGTTTATGTTGGCATCTTTCCCCCCAAAATTAACCAGGAGGGTTCCCAAATTAGTTCCAGGTACAACACCAAACACGACGCTCAGCACCAGCATGCGGAGATGATACCAGATGAAGGTATCTCTCTGCTGGCAAGGCTTTTAGCATCCTGTCTGCCTGAACCTACATTGCTGTGAGGCCTTCAGCTTCCCGGCCCCATCCCTAAGTATCCCTTTGAGTAAACCAAATGAAACTCAAAAATGCATCTTTTCCTGAGATGAAAAGACCCAAATAATAATGCCAGGAATTGGAAGATGTCACATCGACAGCGCTGCAGCCTTACCCATTAAACTGCCATAGACTGTTCCAGCTCACTACTGAACATGCAGTGCAGGGAACTGCAGTCCCTCACCACCCTCCAGAAAGGAAACAAAACCCCACTTACCAACAAGGAAAAGAGGAAACATTTGTAGTCATTATAATCCCAACAGTGGACATGTTACCTGGCATATTTCCAACTCAGACATTTAAAAAAATGTAGTTAGTTTACCTTAAGTGTCCTATTTTCCCCAATTTCCCTTTTTGACATCTATTTAAGCCTATGTAGCATCTCACAAGATAAGCCTGCTTTTGTGGGTTGGCTGTATGCCATTCCTTCCCTCTATTGTCTTTTCTGAGATGTGATGGAAGTCTCCAATGTCACGGCTTGGAAGACCGCAGCCAGGCTCTCTTGGCTCAGTTTGTGGGAAGGGGAAGAGCAGCAACTGAGGAAGGACAGCCTCTCCCACTGCAGGAGGGGGGTCCTCTTCCTCATGGTACAACCAGTGCTCCGTGGCATTTTGTTTATCATCGATATGCTTAACTAAAGCTGGTTTTAGTAGCCCCCAAAGGTGGAGCCTGTTGCCAGCTATCATCATCCCAAACACTTCCAGACCTCTGTCACCATGCTTTGGTACAATCCCTGCAATAGCTAAACACAAACATTATGTTCCCTCAAGTACAAATTATAGCTTTCAGGAGCTGCAATTTTATTTTGGTTATAAACATACAAAGGTAACCTTTATGCCAGGAGAGGAGGAGCCACACAAGAGACCACAGGCTGAGCCTCCGCTCTGCACGGAACATTCCTGGGAGCACTTTGCTGCTTTGCCTCCAGCCGGCTCTGTTTCCCAAGTGGTTGTGCTTTCCAAGCAGTTGTGCTTCAAAAGTGGTTGCATGATATCAGAGCTGAAGCAAGAGCCAAAATGCCTTGTGGTGGCCGGAGCTGCTGGAGGAATCTGCTTCAGTCCCAGCAGTCCACAAACTGGGACTCAGAAAGGGAGAGAAATGCACTCAAAGTGTGCTGCTTTAGCTATAGCCAGCACTATGCCGGCCTACTCATTCAGGACACAATTTTCCAGGCACAACTCATGACTTGGTTCACCATCCTGAGCCCTTGCAGAAAACAACGCAGCACTTCTGAACACGTGAGTCCCGTCCATGGTGCTCCCATCATCACCAGAGCAAGGCTCAGGGGTTTTCCTCCGTTTCAAATGTCTCTACCCCTTCCCTGCTCTGCAAATGTCCCATCACCACCCAGCAGCGAGATCGTGACACCTATCAAAGAAGCATCATGTCAAATTGCCTCTGCAAGCCCCTGCGTGATCCTAGGCATTTCAGTCCTCCCTGTCAAGCCTGCTAATGTGACCCTGCCCCAAGAGTAATGGTGCATTTCTGGAAGCAAAAACTGCATTAAAAGTCTTCTTTACATCTGAGCTAAGAGCTTTCTTTGCCTTGTACCATTTTTACTCATAAATATAATATCAAGGTGAACGTGTTCTCCTCAGACTACTCAGAGCTTTCTGTAAGTAAAACCTGCAATTGTCATTTTATCAGATGGAAAAATAAAAGCCACATTCGGTTCTCCCTACGCTTAAAAATGACCACGTGCTGTCTCTAATGCAGACTGATCTTTTTAACAAGGTCATGAATATCAGCCTGGGTGGTGGGGGGGGAAGGGAACAAAACCACCCTGCACATGTTTTTCCTTCTATGCTGCTTTCTTACTGATGTTTTGGTCACTTTCTAAGCAAAGAGGAAGCCTCTCCTGTTCCCGTCACCCCGTGTTTATCCACATTCCAGCAGCCAGCGGCTGCTCCTCCAGGCGCTCTCCAAGGGCAAACAACTGGATGTCGCTGCAACGCATTTTTGAACTTCAAACACGTCCAGCTCTGAGTGGGAGTGAGGTGGGAGCCCTGAGAGCTGAAATGATAGAGGCAGTGTATGGTGGGACACCATGCAATCTTTTGAAAGCATCGCTCCTGCAAGCTAAGACAAAAAGCACAACACACCCTTCGCCTACTGAAAGGACTGGAAAATGCACACAGCCTTAGGAGTCAGAATAAATCGTCTCAGATGTCCCTGGTGACAAAGCAGCCCAATTTGATCAATACAGCAGCGTTATTAACACTGCGCTACCTTACATGAGGATAGTCATATGTTCTTGCCTCTGCTGAGCATGGGGGAAGGGGTGCAAACTCCTACAGCAATTCACAGGGGAAATGTCTCTCTCAAAATCATTAAGATCGCACAAAGAATCTCTTAGCCATTTCCATGCAAGCTGCCTTTTTGGGAGAGCTCTGCTTCATTTGTATTGATCAAGCTCAGGTGGAATTCCAGAAATAGTGTGTGCTTTATGGTTTTCTCAAAAAGAAATTTTGTTTTTAATGACTTTAGGATCCCTGTCTCCAGGCTTTTTTCTGCAACCATGAAGACCCTTCCTTTTGGGGACTGGATACAGACACATAAATGTAGGTGGTTAACAAGAGAAGGTTGTTACCAGAAGGTTTATGATTAGAAAATTTTGTAAAATGATTATGAGGATTAGGGGTTAAGTGCATTTGGGTTCAAGCAGAATTGTAGTAAAAGGGTATGTATCACCGCGGATCCTAAGCCCCACCCAGAGTCATGGCCCTTCTGTATTTGGCTCTTGACAAACACAGTTATAGGCAATCCTTGTCAGTAACTTGGGAATTGGCAAGAGAATGGAAGGGGAAGAAAAACAGTCCTAGCTAATCACCTGCTTAACCACAGACAGCAAATCTGAGGATTTTGTGAAAACTAGGTCCTGTGTGCACCTCCTGATGAGTTTGAAGAACGCTAGAGAGGTACGACCCCTATGCCAGGTAACTTAGTGTGGAAGAAAACAGCAGAGAAGCTAAAGGCTGAGTGGTAAATACTGATCGCATGGGAGGAAGGACTGACTGTAATAATAAACACAAGACCAGCAATTGACCTTTAAAACCAGGAGAAAGACCTTCTTACCCGCAAAGAGAGGTGTGTCATCCATTGCTGGAAAGAAAAACTACCACAGAAATGCTGCATCAGCACCAGCCATCTTTCTCCAGCATTCAGCTGGGACAACATTGTCAAAAATGAGGAAAACAACAGACTCGCTCTCACTCCACAGAAATCCTGCCATGAACCCCCTCTGCCACCTCTCTCTCCACCAAAAAACACAGAGACTATCAAAGCCAAACCCTGCAGCAGGGAGGTGAAATGCTGAGTTTGAGCACACCAGGCCACCTCCACACTGTGTCTGCTAAGCGTTTTGCACCAGAGGAGTGTGGTGCTGCTCCAGAGCTGCTGGCACAAAGTCCTCCCAGAAAGGGGTGCTGCAAAAGTGTCTAGACAGACTAAAATTAAAAAGAACAAATTATATGACACTGCCCACTGTCTGCAAACCAGGGCCAGATTCTCAGAGGGAGGAGTAAATCGCTAGTGCCGTTAACTGTAGCTAGTGGAGTCATCTTAATTTACACTAAGCAAGGATCTGGCCCAGAAAAATATTCCTGTCAAGTTTGCAGCCAAAAATTCCTCCGCTAGACCACATTCCACCAGTTAAACTGCCAGGGAAGACAATTGCAGAAAGAATTTAATTAAAATGGAGATCAGGGAGCTGGTATCCTTTTCAAGCTCCGTTTGTGACTTCCTCTCTCCAACAACAAAACGCTTGGGTGTCCCAGTTTCCCGGCCTGTAAAATGGGCATGCTACAGCTTCCCTGCTCTCTAAGGGCAATGGCTGTGAAGCACCTTATCTATTCAAAGCCCAACCATCAAATCAAACATCAAATCTGAATGCTCTAAACTTCTGGGTCTTGGATGAAAGAGTGTGTATTTTTCTCTGCTGAAACCGCTCTGCCATTACTCTTGGAAAATTTGAGCCTCAAAAAGGCAACTTGCAAGTTTTGCCTCCAGGACTGTAGGTGTCAGGTCCTCTGATATAATGGGGTACTGCTAAGGAATTTTGCTGCTCCAGACTATACAAATTTGGTGGCACAGTCCCCGGTACTGAAATAGAGGCAGGCAATGAGAGTACAGCTTTCCCACAATTTTCTCATTCATATTTTATTTCTGAACTTCGACTTTTGTACTGATTAACATCCAGGTAGACAGTGGATTTTCTGCATCCCCCTCTGTTTTCAACTCTTCCAGGAAGTCATTAGATGGAAGAACACACCCAGGATGTAGACCAGTGCAATCACACCATCAAGTCATAAGGATGGTGACACGTGGTGCTCATTGTAGCAGGTCCCTTCTTTGTTTTCACTCCTTAATTTCTGTTAAAACATTTGGCCTTTTGGATGCTGGACTGCATTAGGAATAGCACATGGTTTAGGACCTGTTTCTTCACAGTCCTCGCGTTCCACACAAAAACCCCTCAGGGATACCCACAGCCTAAGAGCATGCTGAAAAAAGGGGAGAAAGATGACAGTTCCTGTGAGAAGTTTTCACAGAGGCAGAACCAAGCAAAACCCAGCACAGCCCTGCTGCCCACAGCCAGCTGTGCACCTCATTGCTATCTGGCAAGGCCCCACTGTTTTGTTATAACCATATCAGACCCTGTATGGGGTGAGCAGCTTTCCTCCACAGGAAGGAAAGGGAATCGCCCATCTTCTGAAACACCAGGAAAGTATTTCTTTGCTGTGCGAGTGGCCCAAGCTGACTCAAAGGAGCAGAGATGGTTAAAAGCAGCACAGTGGACAAGCATAGCAGGAAGGTGCAGAGTCCGGGGTTACCCACCAAGCCAACCAAAGAGTGCCTTGCAGTCCAGAGTGGCTAACGCTCCCCTCAGCTCAGGTAAGCTTCTTTGCCTTACACGAGCTGCTTTGGCAAATCCTCCTTTAAGGTGGCGGGGCCAGGGTGGCAGGGAGCCACCCTGCTCGAAGCCACCACAGCCACCCACCCCAGTGGGTGGTTGCAGAGGGGGGGGCCCTCCAGAGGGACAGTGGTGGGACCCCGCTGCTGAACTCACTGCGTTTCGGGCAGGCCTGGTCCCTGTCCGCATCGGAACAGCTCCCTTTGCTGAAGAGAAGGGCAGATATGCTGGGTGGGCACCGAAATTCAAGGGGACTTTATCCTTTAACCATGATCCAGATTTAACACCCACCTCACTCCCATCAACAACAAAACCGGTGGTCTTCAACTAACCAGCTAACCAGCCTACTGTTTCCCAAACAAAGGGCAGCAAACTCACAGCAACCCTGCCACGTGATTTTCAACCCCACAGTTGTATTTGTGTTTTTAGGCTCTTCAAAATGCTGAGATCTTCCACGACTTGCTGTCAATAACTACAAGTTGGAACCAGCTACCATCAAGTCGTCATCAGCATCAATTTGACTTTATCTCATTTAAAGTCTGATCTGTTTCATTAAACAAACAAAAATTTGGCATCAATTTTTTTTGTTTCCGTTTACTTTGATGGATCGCAGCCCTCACTATAAAAACATGCTTAATAAAAACAAATAAAAAAACTAAGGAAGCTGATAAAAAGCTTTCATTGTGAAGAAAAGCAGGGAAAAGGACTTAAGGAGGAAATTTTTTGTGATGCCAGCAGAGAGAGGCAGTATATAAAGAAACTCACGCAGGGGCAGGAAATAAATCCTTGAGACTGAATTTGGAAAAAGACAAATTAATGCATTTATGGAAGAAACAGCAAAACAACATGCACGCTCAATACAAAGCAGAGATCCAGTAAGGCTGAAAAGAGACCTAGAATAGATAAGAAACAGAGAAGACCAATATAGCTTCGAGGACACATTCTTAGCATCTGATAGACAGAAAAATTGGAAGGAACACAGAGATGGAAAGTATGACAAAATTGAAAGGGACATGCACATTTATTACTATTTATCATGTCTGTTCCACAGTCAGTGTTATAATCTCCAGTCAATGGGCAGGGGTCTCACTTCACATTTAGATAAAAATCCTTGAAAGAGTTAATAAAGATGGGGAAAGCGTCACAGACCGTGCAGCTATAAACAGGGTGAACCCAAACAAAGCAATGGACTTGCTCATGGAGAAAAGAGATAATATGGGAGGGGGAAGAATTAGACCCAGGCAGGAGAGAGAACAGGCTGTTAGACATTCCTCCCCTAAACTAGGTTTTAGCACATGCTTCCAAGGAAGGCAGGGCCTCAGGCAAGGTGGATTTCAAATGAGACTGGAAAGCACCACTGAGGCATACAATAAGAAATAGCACCTGGGCAGAAGAATTTCATGATCTAACAGTGCTGATTTCTGAGCTTATTTGTTTCTGGACCATATCTGCTTATATGCACAGTTTATTGCTGCTGGATGAAGGCAGTGACTGAAAATGCCTTTTCGTCACGTGCACTCTGCTCTTGAATCTCATTTACCTTCAAAATTAGCCAGCAAGACCCCCTTGCTGAACACAAGGTCTTCCACGACCTTTCTCTAACCTTAGAGGTCAAGCTGCAGTCAGAATGTGGCCTCACACCCTCTCTGTGACATGACGTGAATGACATGACATGACGTGACATGACATGGTCTCGCTTTTGATTCTAGTCAGCACAGGAGGAAGCCCCCACCTCCACAAACCTGGTCTCTCCTCTGAGACAGAAACATTTTCAACCTGACACACAGTACGCATGTGATGGATTCTCAAAATCAAACATGTCTGGCCACCCGTATGTGCACATGCAGGGACCCTTCATGACTCACATTTACACTACAGCTTTTGACATCATTAAAACAGAGCAAAAAAGTCTAGAAGAAGATAGACTTACAGAGTGGATTTTAAGGTCAAAAAGGGCCATTCTGATAATTTAGTCTGACCCCTGGACCACACAGCCAACTGAATTACAGAAAGGGCTCCTTTAGACACTCATTTCCACCCACTTTCAGGTTGGTTTCCACTGCTGGATATGAAAGCCCGAGGGTAAATGAGAATGGGATCCTTCTTTCTTACTCTGCACTGAGTGTTCGGAAACCTCTGTCATCTGTCTTCATTTCACAGATGGGTATTACTGTCCTGGGGGAAGAAATGCCCACACCAGACATCGTCCTACCTTGCAGTATTGGGGGGGGAACACATTTAGCGCTTAGAAACATCTTCTCTTTCCCTCCCACCTCCACATTTTCTTCATTTGAAAAACCAAAGATAACAAATCATGCTACATTCTTTGTTTTATAGAGGGCAGCTCGGGACCTCCCACTCTTTCATGGAAAGAAAATTTCTTTCCAGTAGAGTTTCCATTATTTATTAGCTGAAGGTGGGGGGAGAAATGGTATTTATAGGATGCCTAAGGCCATGCTCACTATAAAACTGAAATAAACCAATACAGCGAGAGCACAACTTAGTGGCCTATTGTGCAACATTTTAAAAAATGTAATCTCTCATTACAGCACTTGAGAATATCTCCTCCCCCTGACACCAGTGGAAATACATTTATGAGAGCCATAGAGCAGCAATGTTGTTTTAATCAAATCATTAAAACGGGTGTGCGTTTTTTTGCTCACATCCTGATATTTATTCCACATCCTGACAAGACTCGGGATTTGTAGAGACCATTCTCCTGCAAGGTGTCAAGTGACTTAGTGGACACTGGGTCAGTGTAAATCCACATATCGCCACTGTGACTTTGGTAGATCTGCATCAGTTTGCATCAGTCCAGGATCTGACTCACTGACTGATCTGAAATCCCCAACGTGACGTGGGTACTATTCTTCCCATTTACAAAAACAAAAAGCATTCAGAACTGAATGTCAAAGGTTTCCTTAACCTTTCCTACTTAAACATAAAGAAATGGAAAGGAGACAGAAATTCCCATTTTATACCACAGTGCAATAACACCTGACGAGAGATACAGCTTGCTGAAACAAAATACTGACTGAATTACCAGGCCTTGCAGCTGGTATAGCTTTCACTGCATGAAGATAATCCATGTGAGACAGTCCCAGTGAGGAGGAGTCTTCAACCTCGGATATCCACTCAGTGTCCAGCTTGACAGGCACTCAAGACTTGGAAGATAAGCATTCAACATTTTCTGAAAGTCACATGCTCTGGAGGTATTTGGGAGTAAGAAGCCACCCACGCCTTGCTTCCCTTGCTCTTCCTCAAATGTGTTCTTCAAAGAAATGTAACATGATTTTCTCATGTCAGAAAAAGAAATCCCAATGCAGCCTTTGCAGGGCTCTGTGCACCTTCTGGTATTCTTCTCAGCACTGAGAAACTATGTTGGGAAGTCACCCATTTACCAAGTCCTTCACACCAGACAGTAACACTGCACTGGCATACTTCTGTTCTGTATCAAACAACTGGGGCTTATTCATGTTTTAAATAAACCACTGAAGCTCAGAAAGCCCAAGACAAGCTAGGCATACTCAATAAAGAGTATTTAAACTGTGTACCCTGAAACTCGTTTGCCACCATCCAAGAAAGATTAATAAAGGAGTCACTCTCGGAAAACACAAAACTGTCTTGAGAGAGCAGAAAATCAGGGCTGCCTGAAGAGAGAACATGAGCTTTGCAGCCAACTCAGAAGTACAGTGTGGTGCTATGGGACCAGGCTGTCATGGAGGCACGCAAACTGAGCAGACCAAGGCCCCCACATTACCTTCTTTAACCCCAAAATCACCCCAGCTCCTGAGGCACTGATTGAAGCAAACATCTTCATCTAGGGAAGCACTGGAGGAAGACATTTCAGCCTGTGTCTGGAAAGTTTCATCCTGTAATCAATGGAGGAAACAGCAAAGCTCCTCCTGACCTTAACTATACAATCAAACACCAAAAGACTTATTCGCTCTAGAAAAAAACTCACAGATTAAACCAGGCCCTACCATTTTCAAATGTTGTATACAACAATCTTTATTTTAAAATCACAGGAGAGCTAAAGGATGCGCTGATAAGATAAAACTACGCTGTTTTCCTGCAGTAGACAGTAGCAAACTACCACACATGACATCCATTTACCCTGAAATTCTCAAACCTGCTAGAGAAGCACCTTACAAGCTCTTCCACTGGGTCATGTCAGCCCTTACAGCAGTCTGTCTCTGCCTTCAAGTTACTGGAGACCTCTGAAACTGTGCGTGCATCCTTCACCTGTGCGTGCTTCCTTCACCTGTGCATGGTCTGATCAGACAGAAATACCCCTTACTCTCACTATTTGACTGCAATCCCCACGTTTCTTACAGGCACAACTCTCAGAGCCTTCTGGTTATATCAGAACCACCTTTCTCAGGACCAACACCAAGATCCTGGTTTCCTTGACTGTGCAGGAAAGGCTACAAACATGACTCTACACTATCCTGAAAGATCAGAAACCAAAAACAAACAGAAGGAACATGCACCTTGCTAAGAACCTGATGTAGAACAACCTTCAGATGTTCACATACACTCTGAGGTGTCAGCACAGCTTATGAACAGCTGAAGGAGGGCTGTGACACCACCAGAGTGAACTGGGACAGCAGTGTCAGATGGAAACAGAAAAGAGATATTTTGCCTAAACTGTCTGTATTCTCAAATCAAGTCAGTCCAGCGTCCTTTGCTTCTATCTTATTATTTTAAAATGCAGACAAATTTAATAATAAAAGCAAGAGACACCAAAGTCCCTCCCTATCTGATCTAGTCACTAATGAGGGAGGTTTCTTTTAACCGGCACAGATTTTCCATTGAGCAGCAATCGCAGCCTCTCCACTGTCCACGTGTAAGAAACAAAGCCACTTCTGGGCTGATGCTTTCCATATGAAACACCAGCTCCCATCTTTCTTCTCCCTTTTCCCTTCCTCTTTTCCATACTTTATTACTCACACGGCAGCTGTAGTAGGTTGCAGATGAGTGAAACGTTTTCTTCGGAGCAGCATAAATTTTCTAGGCTGACAGGGGAAGCCAAAAGAAAGAAAAGAAAAAAACAAACCCCAAACCAGGATTGTTTAGTACTTTTCACCAGTTTGAAGCAGGCAGCAAGCTCTGCAGGGCTGGCACCCTTAAAACCGCTGTGCAGACATAGGAAAAGAACAAAGCCCCTGAGCTGCTCACCTCACACTGCACCCTGGGATGTAGGGCACCTCAGCCCCAGCGGTGAGCCAGAGGTGCCAAGGGAGGGTGAGTGCACTGATTCCTCGCCAACAAACCGGCACAGCACCTTGCCAGCAGCAGCAGCTGAGCAGAGAAGTGACCAGCAGTTGCAAGGAGCTGAGGAAAACATATGACTGCACTGCCCTTGTGCATCTTGTGCATCAACACACCTTGCCAGACCCTTGCCCAGAGGGAGAGAGAGCAAGAGCCCAGGTCAGAGACCGGAAGTAACCTGACATTGCTTACAGCATCATGTAGCGTTGTGGCTGCAGTTCTCCAAAGATGCAAGAGAGTCACAGGATAGATAACTTTTACTAGCCAAATAGCTAATAGCTGGGAAAAATGAATCAAGCATCAGGGGCGCAAGCCCTGAAATGGAAGGCTAAAATTGGCAACAAAGCTGAAGATGCTAGCCAAACCAAGTCTCCCACACCAAAAACAGGTCCAGGCCCTCAGGAAAACTTCTAGAAAGTAGAACTGGTTAAAACATTTCAACCAAATATTCTAAAAAAAATAAATTACATTTTTGTCCAATCTAAAGTGTTTTATTGGAATATATTCATTTTGGAGCCACCACATCATCCAATGAAATTTCACATCCAAGATGTAATCTGGAAGGGCAGACCTGAATCAAGTAAAGCAGCAACTCAAATCTGGTCTCTAACATCACAGCTAAGTGCTGTGATGTAGCCAATGTCCATTTCGGGTGTACAAAGCAAGCAGAGAGGAGCAACTCTCACCCCCTTCTACTCTTCCACCCACTGACCATTTTTCACTACAGCCTTTGCTCACTGGAATCTTTGTTTTCCATGCAGCCCTGATGGAGAATACAGACAGGCAATTAAAGGCAGTCCCTTACTTCACCCCCAACAGCACAAAGCAATTCAGCGCAATGCTGATTCCCCTCCTGGGCTGGAGTGAAGACAAGTCAGCAGAAATTGCAAATGTTTACAAACCCAAGAACTTTCCTTATGCTTGAAAATGAACTTTGGCCACTCCAGAGTCAGGATTAAAACCAAATGCCTAACGGCATAGTAGCCTGTTAGTAGTGAAAGCATTTTTAAAATCTAATTTACTTGTCATGCTGCATGCATTTTTCCCCACCGCACAATCCAAACAAACAGTCATTTTCACTTTGATTTCCAGTCACTTCACTTCAGTTACACAGGAAGAACGCTGCAGCGTGAGAGCTGCAAAGGCAGCAGGTGGGCAAGACAATCCTGTCCAAAAACCACAAACCCTGCTTCCAAGGTTTTTTAAATTATGTAGATGGAGATAATTCCATTGAACACAGTTTCTGTCCGAACACGTTGGTTTACAAAGGTCCATCATGGTCAAACATCAGCCCTATGCCATTGTCCCTTTAAAACCGACCTTGGGAGGCTGCAGGTTTAAGGGCAGGATTTGTAAATCAGGACACTAATTGGAATGTCTCAGAAGAGCCTCTCACAAGCCAGTGTCCTTCTCCTTTGCAACCCTCCCCATCAATCATACTGTCTCCTAAGCTTGCCTGTGTCACTGCCTACTTCTCTATCCCTTGCAGAGTAGGCACTGCTGACCCCCACATGATTTAAAAGCCAGCTTTGTACTTCCCCATTCCCACAATGCTGGGAAATAATCAAGAGGATTAAGACATGTGAGACATGGTCTATAAGCACCATGTTCAAAACTGTTATGACACTTAAATGAGTATGCCTGCTGGACTTTCAGCAAGCATTAATACACAATCTGTGCATAAATGACTCAGATTCTTTAGTGTACATTGTAAAGTATACCACATGCATCTTAATAGTTCTCCAAACAGTAAGACACGTAATGAATACACAGTTGCACTAAGCAGAAATGGGGAAGTATCCTTCATGTGTAAAAACAGGGAGAGGACGGGTACCTGCTTTAAAGGATTAAGAGCATCATAGCAGCTTAATACAGCAGAGCTGATATGTTAAACCTTTTAAACAAAAAAAAATCATACCTTCCTGTCCAAGCTTCCTACACCTAACACTTTTAAAAACCTAGAGGTCAAATTAGTGATGCGCAAAGGTTGCCTCAAAGACAACACAGACCTCTGGGAAGGGGGATTTAAGCTTACCTTTCGCATCCTTATTTTCAGTTTTTTCAGAGAGGCAATGCCGCACCCCACTGAGGGCTCCCTGTGCAGGAGCTGTCCTGCACTTTCAGCACCCGCCGGCCAGTGTGGCAGGATTTGGGCCAGCAGCTTCAGAGGGGCTGGCTGCCCCTCTCCCCATAGCCTGGCACAGCCCCCTCCTGCCCCAGTCCCTGTGTCCAAGCACCACAAAATCCTAATAGGAATCCTCGCTGCTGCCCTATGAGAACAAAAGAGCTGCCAACTCATCTTGTAGCTGAAGAACTGAGAGGCAAAGGTTTGGTGTCCTGATGAAATCCAAGATGTCTAACTATCTTTAAGCGTAAAGGCTGAAATGATTTCTTCTAAGATGGGAAATAAGACATGAACCCTGCTCTCACAGGCAGCCTAACCACCTCAATAGCCAGGCAGACTTCCTTGCCAGCTGCTGCCAGAGCAGGGATGGCAAATACATCCTGGTGAACACAGTGATACGCGAGCTATTCCTGACATACACACCTATCTCTGTACTGACAGCTCTCAAAATGCCACAACAGTGGCATTTTCTTAATGCTGATGGAATTAAGTAACTGTTGGAAATTCCAGCTTTTTTTATTTTTGAGAATCAAAGACAATAAAACAAATCTTCAGCGGCTCAGAAGAAAATAAAAAGAACATAAAATTAAAAAATAAAAAGTCTGTGACTTTGAAGACAATCTCAGTGTCTTGGGAATCAGGCACATGATTTTTTAACTCAAAGTGGCAATGCTGGAAAGGAGACAAAGCCAAAAGAGCACCAAACTCAGACACTCAAAACACACATAGTGCTTGTCACAGACTGAAGCCAATGAAAGAAAACTAGGACACGCTCAAATACAACAGCATCAGGCTGGGGAATATACCTGTGTAACATCTATACTCCAAACCTGTTCCCTACTCAGGAAAATTTGGGAGGGGGGCAGGCTCTTTCCCTGGCAGGTTTTTTTTGCTTGTTTGCTACAGAATCAGCTGAATCCCACAGTTCAAGTGAATCCAGATTCATTTGAACCAAGGCAGAAGCACCCAATAACACAAAGAGAACCTGCGTGGAAAAGAAATTCAGCAATTCAGGTGGGTTCCTGCAACTTGAGCCTGAAAGACACCACAAAAATGGCACTCCCAGCCCCTGAGTGTTGCTGGGAGTTTGGAAGTGGTGGGGACTTTGTAGAGGAATATGTACGGCAATGTGCAGGAGGCACTTGAGAGTCCAGGGAAACAGAAGGGAAAGTAAGAGGGACTCAGCACCATTCTTGAAAACACCTTTATTAACTCTCCAGAATTCAGGTTTACCATCAAACATGAAAACCGCCACCAATATACCTGTGAATAACTTTTTATGAGGTTTTGAGCATGGTGATCAAAAGCCTACAATTTTTCTTCCCCTCTGTAGAATGTCACAAACTTCATAGGAGATGAGGTATACTATCACCCCATTGCTTAATGTACTGAACACCAATGCTGCTCAGACAGTGAGTAAACCCCCTTTGTTTTATAAGGACAACTGCAATCAAGGTTGTTCATATGCAGCTACAGAGTCAAACAGAAGCAGCTTCCTTCTCACTTCCCTATAACATGTTCCCTAATGCAGAATGAAGAAGCAACACACTGGATGTTTCTCAGTGGAGAATCATTTGACAAAGTCTCAAAAAATACGACAATATCCAGAAGATATCCCTTGGCTACATCCTGGAGAGCTTAAGTGTGAAATTACTGCCTGGAATTGAAGACATTCTGCCATTTCCACATGGAAGTATCATATTGCAGGCTAGCTGTATATCATGATTTTTATGTAGCCTACTCTAACCTATGCATTGCCAAGTCAATAGGACATACAGAAAAGTGTGAGTTTGGGGGAGGGGAGGTTAAAGCATCCCAAACAAATAAGAGAAAATATTTTCTAGTTGAGTACCCACATTATGAGTGAGCATTGCTTAAAGGTATTTACCTCATTTCAAAATCACTTGACACAAGTCACACACATAATCAGATGTTTAAGACCCGTAATGTGGATTGTGGGGCTCTACACTTTCATAATGCCAAGAAATAATCACTTATAGCAACAGATTCTGTAATTAAGGAATCATGAAACAATAGAGACAGCAATTTCAAGTTTGTCTTTCCTCTCTTTCTCCGAGCATGGTTTCAGCACATGGAGCAAGCAGAGAGCCTGAAGGTATAAATGGACCAGTGCTCAGAGTCTGAAATACACTGCATTACACATGTGACCGTTCTTGGAAGTCAACCATTTCTGCAAGTTATTCTCAAGAGGCATGATGTACTATAAGCACTTAAGAAATGTGTTACACTGTGACTGGAACCAAGATGAAATAGCAATATTAAAAGAGATGGTTTAGTTTATGTAGTGGCCAACTACGCCATTAAACTAGAACAATGGAGACAATGGGGAGGTAGGAATGTTCTCCAGTGTGATTTATTCCTTTCCAGTAGCAGTGGAAATTTTTCCTATAGGCCTGAAAATGACCCTGTCTGCCAAACAGAAGTCAGCATTAAGATGTAAGAGTTCTGCTAGATTAGTCACCTCGGGATTCTCTGCTCTCACACAGCACAGGGATCTCAAAGCGCTTTGCCAGACCGGGTCAAAACTCAGCCTCCCAGTCCCACAAAGACCATGCCTCAGCATTGTTGTCATCAGTCACTTCAGAAAGTGGGAAACTGAGGCTTGAAAACTTGATTAAAAATATGCAAAGAAGGCTCTATGAGAGTCAAGAGTGAAACAAAGGCTTCCTTGATCCTATGCTTTACCGGAAACGTGCATCTCCCTTGGAATGATCATTGTTTGCTGCAGCTGAGAGCAACAGGGTCAGCCAAGGCAAAAGGAAATGTTATCGGGCAATGGTTATCAGGCAAATGATATAATGCTATTTCCACTTCTGCCAGCCAATTAGACCTATTCTGCCCAATGACATACGTGGGAAAGGCTGGCTTTTTTAGAATAAACCAGGGTTTGGCCCCTAAGTCATGCTGATTTTATATACTTGCGTCAGCTACACGCACAGTGACCCTGTGCATCTACCTGCTCTTTGTGCTCCTGTGCTCTGATATTATGGGAATTGCCATGCTAGAGGCTGCCCTATGGCCCACATAGAATATGAAGAGAGCCCCAAAATGTCTCCTGATCAGACTCCTTCTCCACACAAGGATGGTGAGTTGAGTCCCCCAAGGGGCCCACAGAGAAGGATAACAGGGGTGGTTTGAAATGGTACCCCTACAAAGAGACGTATCTGACTACAAAAGATGTCTTCTGCACACTGATCTTTTAATGACCCCCTAAATGACATTGTAAAGGCCCAGCAGGAAGAACAGACTGAAGCCCCATGTCCAGCCCTTCCCAACTCTCAGCACTGCTCTCCCCGTCTTTGCAGCCTGACACACTGAATGAGAGTGTGGCCACATGCAGCTGCACGGGCTAAGCTCCTCACAGTCGCCTCCCTCAAAAACAGCCTCCTACCCACTTCCTTCCTCTGCAGAGTAACGAGGCACTCTTCGGCCTCGTGCTATCTCTCCTAGAAGTCTGGTTCCAATCTCGGGGATGCCACATCAGACAGCTACCCCGGAGCAACGGCATATGTGGCCAGAGGTCCTCCCACTGCATCACAGCAGCCACGCAGGTGCTGAAATCTCCCCCCACTCTGGTCCTGAATTGCAGAGTCAGCTCACAGGGACAGAGAGCAACTAGGACAGTTCAATCAGAGCCAGGAGGATGCATCAGGCAGAAACATACAGATGCTGAGATAACAGCCAGCTGAGTACAGCAAATGCCTCGTTTTCCAATGCACAGAGACCACCTCTTCCTTTAATCTCCCTCAGTGCCATGGTGGCTCACGGCTGCTAGAAAAGCTAAACAAAGACTAAACAAAGTCTTCACTCTCCTGATGAAGTTGTGCTATGAATTACTCGCTAGATCCTGACCTCCCCACTCCAAGAAAAAACCTTCCTGACCTCAAAAGTGGTTTTGCCTGAAGTAGTATACCCAAAGCTGACATACTGAAGCTAAGCTTTTGCTCCTAGAACCAAGCCTTCTCTTCCAAACATGTATTTTAAAATAACGCAAAACACATCTTGGATTCGGCTCCAGCTTCCACTTCAGGTATTTCCACTTTTACAACGTAAACTATGTTCAGGGCGAAGTGGGGTTTTTTTTTGTTTGTATTTTTTCCTCCTACAAAAGAAACCTACACATGAGATGACAATCTCTTCCTACACAAAATCTGCTTGTTTTGTACATATTGCTGGGTTGCTCTCATTCAACTCCAATGCTAATTTTCAAAAGCACAGATACTAAACTTGCTCACATTTCTCTTGCAGTGGGAAGGAAAAAAGGAAGAGAAGATCAGGTGACTGTGTGCAAGCATTTAGCAACCTGCCTGTGCTGTCAGTGCCCTCCGTGAGTGATGGGTGTTTCACAATCCGAAACACGAGCAACTGCCCCAGCTATGTAGTCCTCAGCCAGCAGCTACAAAAGTGCGGTCCAGACTCAGGAGAAAAGGAAGAGAGGACTTGTGTCAACACTTTCACCCCAAGGCATGCTCCAAGTGCATCTTTCAGGTTACCACAGTAGACACCATTTCTAGGAGCAGGAACTGGCTCGGACTAACTTCTCCACATCAAGCACAAGTAGCTGCTAATCACAAAACAAATGGAGCTCATGACACGGTAAGGAAGCCTGCTCTTGACCCACACAACTACTTCCCCCCCTTTAAGAGACTGCAGTAATCTCCCAGGGTGCTGCTTTGCTGCTGGGAGAAGCACAGCTCTGTGGAGCTCGGGTATGGCACTGGAGCTCTTCATGAGAGCAGAGGCAAAACCATTCAACTGTTTTCACTCAAAATTAAAGCTGCTGCTTCCCAATCCCGACGCTTCCTGCAGGGATCAGTAACTGCCCTGTCAGCTGTCTTCCCTGGGGTCTCAGACTGCAGCCTGACAGTTCTAAGGGATACCTTTAGAAACACATACACAGGCACACACATCCCATGTCCCAAAGTTGCTACAGTTTCCCTAAAATAAATAAATCCCGAAGACCTGGCTACATTTGCAAGTGATTCAGAAGAATGAAATTGGGGTCTCTGTGTCAGTGGGTCTGCCAAGCCTGCGTGACAGCATGCTCTGTAAAGCCAGCTTCAGCTGCTCCCACCACTGATACATCAGTTTTCCTCCCCGTTGTTTGCAAGGAGAGTCCAGGCAGCAACAGTGGAATAAAAACAAACTGTAAATACAGGATGTCTTATGAAACATCAGGCATTGGTTGGAGGATTTGAGGGGAAATAAAGGAAAATGTAATAAATTATTTTCAACTTCTCTTTTCAAACATATGTGGAGAATCTGTGGGGTTTAACCAAGAAAAGTGTGAGTTTAAATTTCACAATAGTAGCAGCGGGCTTGGGTAGGTACATTGTACTGTACAAAAGAAACTGCTGCTCTTCCACGCATAAAAGGCAGCAGCAGGAGACAGAGTATCACACACAGTACTGCCTAAAGCATGCTGGCTATGTCAACAGATTATCTCGCTTTGGACTGTCTGACTGTTACTAATATGCAACTGAATATGCAAGTGATCCAACAACAACGGTGCTATGAAATTAATTTTTTTAATCAAATTATATTAACCTCTTCAGTTTAATTAGCATGTTAAAAAATATAAAAGGAAAGCAGATGTGACCATCATGGACGTGCGAGCTGAATATTAATAACAAAAACCATCCCCTCCCCCTCAGAGGATAAAGCAAAGTTGGATCGGTCATTTTGCAAATTAAACCCTGAATGTGTTCACACTGTAGCTGACAATAAACCTCTCGTGTGTGTGCACATATGCACACACAGCTGAAGCCAAAACAATTTTACTAGGGTAAACCTTTAAAGATCCAGACCTGGTCCAGATGGATGACAAAGCTACAGCCCGAGTGCTCCCCTGAAGCCTTACTGTCCACATTTCTCCCTATACGCACTTCTAAGGAAAAATTAAATGAACATCCCAAGCTGTCACTTACTGGAGACCTAACACATGCTATCCTTGCGCTATCCAAGACTAAGGTGAATGCTGGCAAGATGAAATCCAGCAGCTTGTTATTCTTACACCAATAGTGCCACGGGTCCATGCGCTGCATTAGCACCACATGTCATCCCAGCCACACTTCACTATTCCTACTCACCAGCAGATTTTTTTTTCATTTAAAGAGACACTAGTTTCCAGAATTTTGCCTGGTGTATCACCTCTGCCAGAAAATCACATCAAGAAACAGGATTGTCTCACAATGTCCTGTCTTTCCTTTTCCCTCAGTATCCCAGCCAATAACTATTTATAGATCTAGGCATTTGGGCTCATAGTTCATTTTATACAACTCTTTTCTCTGTAACCTACTCTTCTCCTTGGTCTTATTTATTCACGCCACCAGTCATCATTTTAATGTATTCATAATACTTGATTTCCATCTTTAAAAGTATCCTCATTCTGTCTGCATATTAACCCCACAGTGCCTCAAAACACACTGGTTTACTGGAACCAGCCTACGGCGTCATTGTTTTAAGATACAGCAAGAAGTATGTGCTTCTCCCGATCTTCTAAAAAAAAAAAAAAAAGAAAGAAAAAAAAGAATGAAAAATAAGTCACCTCCCTAGTTATAAAATTTAGCTTAAAAGCTTTTGCTAGTGCTTCCACACACCTGCCCACCCCCCATCTCAGATTTAAGCTACGATTTTTATTGACATACACTAATTACCTGAAAATAAGAATGATCTATACTGTTTCCACCAGCTGCCAGTTGTCAGCACTGGCTGGAAGTGATCAGCCTTGTTTAAAGGAACAAAAAAAAAAATCTAAACTCAAAAATAAAATAAAAATAGTAGTCATCACAAAAACAAAACCCTAAAGAATGCCACCGGATCTCAGGTGCTGCCAGGCGTGCTCAGAAAGGACTGAAGGCAGACAGATTTGAATGGACTGCTCAGTTTGTCATGGTAAAAAATATAGAGATTTAATAGTCTACCCATGCCGAAAAAAAAAAAAAAAAAACCACACACCAAAAAAACCCCAACCCTGAATTAAAGAACAAAAATAAAATAAAGTCAGAAACGCAGCCCCAATGCATCAACTGTCTGCACTTAAGAGATTTACAGGAGTAATTTAAATGATTCACCTGCTGCCAGTTTTCCTCCAAGGATGGCAAAGCTGAGAAGTAGCCGGTGTCGTGGACAAGCTGGAGTTCCTGGAATATACTATAACTAGCCAAGACATCCATGCTGCTGCTGAGCAAGACCCTTTCTTTCTGCTTTTGTGTGTGTTTGTTTGATCGGGTGGGGGGATGTTTTTGATCATAAAAAAAAAAAAAAAAGAAGGAGGAAAATCAACCAATGATAGATCCAGCGTCCCTTTGGCTTTGTTTTGTTTCAGTCACACTTTAAAAAAAAGAGAGAGAAGAGAGAGAGAGAGATCAGCGCGGAGGGACGGCGAGGGCCGGGGGCCGGGCCGAGGAGGACGAGCGGCGCCGGCGCGCACCGAGCACCCCGCGGCCGCCGCACCGGGGCACGTCCCCGCCGCCGCGCACCGCGCCGCGGCTATGCGCGTTCGCGCCCGCCCTCCCCGCCCCCTCCCCTCTTTATTTTCGGGAGACCACATCCCCCACCCCCCGGTTTTCCTCTCACCCTCCCTCGGCAAACCCGGCCCGGCCCCCCCCCGCTGCCGCTGCCGCCGCCGCCGCCGCCGCCACCGCCTCACGGCCGGCCCCCCTCCCCTCACGCAGCCGCGCGGCCCACTCAGGCAGCGCGTGACCATGTAGGGTAAACAGCGGGGCGGGGAGGGCGGGCCCGCGGCGCGCCTGAAGTCACTGTCACCCAATGGCGGCGCCGCTCGCGGCGCGGGGGGCGGTGCCGGGGTGCCGGCGACGGCGTCCGATTGGCCGGCGGGGCGGCTCCCGCCTTCCTCCCCGCGGCCCGTGGGGCGGTGCGCGGCGAGCTATTTTTAGGGCGCTATATAAGGGGGCGTCGGGGCGCGCGGCAGCGGTAGAGTGCGGCGCGGTGAGGGGTGGTGCTGCGCCCTGGCTTGGCGCTGTTGCCCGTGTCGGCCGTTAAACCGCTGCCGGCGACAGGCTGGGTGGCGGTTGGGGGCTGCCCCTCTCCCCGCCGCCGGCACCGGAGGGGATGGAAGGGGACAGGGCCGAGCAGTCGTGCCTACGGAGCAGCCACTAGCGCTTGAGTCCCTAGGGGCCGAGGGTGGCCACACAGGGAAAAGCACTGTTTTCCTTCTCAGTCACAGATGGCTAGGAGAAAATGCGCAGCTGATGAGGGTGTTGGAAGGAGGCAGAGTGGGAATATACCCTGAGCAGGAGCAGGCGGTGTGAGGAGCGCATGGTGCCTGGTGCCTGTGTGGAGATGGCAGCAGCCTGGCCTGTGAGGCAGTGCTGAGTGTTAATCTGGCCAGGCTATCCAAAAATGCTTGTGTGTTTAATAAGACATCTATTGTGCCATTTAGCCAGGCTTAACTGTGAGCTGAGCCCTGTTTGAGTGCTAGTTGGGCTTGGCTAATGAGCTGTTTGACCTTAAATGGTTAGTGTGGTGCAGGGCTTCCGCAAAATTACTCTGGCACTGGGCACAGTTGCATTTCTGCTTTTGGAAGGATTGCAGAACTGAGTGTGCTCATTTAAAGATGGTTGGGGGTGGGAGGGTGGCTGTCCAGTAGTAGAAGAAATGTGTTCTTTTTGTTCTCAAATTTGGAAGGCCCTGTAGTCCCATCAGTTGCATTGCCAGGGCCATGTCTAGCCACCAGTGTGCTGGACAGACATCCTTCTGGGGCCCTTTTGTGGTGGGCTGTCAGCTGTGTGAGTTGGATTGGGTATCGGGGCAAGCAGATGCTGCCAGGGGTTGTTAAGCTATCTGGTTTTAGAGCAGTTGCATCACACTTCTCTTGCCCTAAGTGACTAAGATGTCTCCGCTTGCTATTGTCTTCCTTCTGCAACCAGAAGAGTGCCTGGCCCAGGCCTCAGCTGGTGTAAATTGGTGCAATGCCACTAGTACACACATGTCTCATCCCGGGTGTCCCACTCAGATTGATGTGAAAGTATGAGGCAGCAAAACTCATCAGTGTTAATTAGTTCATGGTATGTTTTCTTTCTGTGTGATGAAGACAAATTCCCTCTTCCATGATAATGATTTTGAAAGCCATTTTGAAGAAAGCTTCTCAGAATAAACCTCTAAAGAAAGCTCAGATAATGGCTGCACCAACCACAAATTCTTGTAGGTGCTGGCACAAGCAACACTGTCAGAACTTTAGAATAATGCAGAGTAAACATTGCACTCCAGTTTGAGTCAAAATCTAGAGGGAAAGGGGGAAATGAAGTTGTAGCTGAAGGGACTGCGGTAAATGAGAGAGACTGGACTTAGGCAATTTTCTCAAATAAATGGTCTCACCTCTGCAAGACCACTTATAGTTTGTGTGCTTGCATTGCAGAAGCAGTGAGATGGCTCGTGGGAGCTGTTGCTCAGGGTTTAACCCTGAGGCTGCAGGTCTGGATGGTCTGGGGGCAGCTCACTGGAAGGTGGATGTCTCCTGTGGGCTGCTTGTGAAAACGATGCCTGTTTCCCACCTTTCACCTAGGGAATTGCAGGCTGTCTCAAACAGGACCGTCTCTGGCACCTTTAGCTTAGCAGAAAAGCCAGGTGTGAGACTGGATGTGAATAATAAACTGCTCTTTCTCGTAAATATACCCATAAATGTGTAAATGTATGTGTTAGTGGGAAGATGAGAGGGAAGGTTAGTGCAGTGAGCACTGCTGGAGAAGCCTTACAGATCGTCGTTACCAATTCCAAGCATGCCTTGATCTGGGAAAGCAGTGCCTTTCCTGAGCACCTTGGGAAGGGAAAACGTAAAGACAGGAGAGGAGAAAGCTGGACTAAGGTAGGTGGATCTGGAAAGAAGCAGCACTTGGGTATCATAACACAGCTCCTTTACTGAGCAAGTTCTGAAAGATCTGTTTTAGAAAAAGCTTTTGATAAGCATTTATCCTGAAGAGCTTGTCAGAACAAGGCCATATGCATATGCAGAGGCGTTTTCTGACCTAGGCAAGGAAATAGAGGACAAAAGCAGTGAAGGTTTGTGGTGCGAGCTACCTAAACATACTTTTTTTTTCCCTACAAATTCTGTAATTCCTGTGGCTGAAAAACATTTTGGTGCTATACTTCTGGCCTTGTTTAGCATAACTACCATTTTAATGTGTAGAAAGCTTAGTGCTATGATGCCCAAGCTCCCCTCTAACGCTGGTGTGAGAGGAGACCTGGTCTGTGCAACATGTGGGTTGCTCATGCTCTAGTTTATTGCAAAGCTCGGTGTACGCAGTCAGTCCAGGAGTCCCCTCTGCCTTGATAGTCACCTCTGCTTGCTATTGAGTAACTCTCATTTGAGTCAATTAAAATCTTTCTACGTGTCTGTCTTATCTTGAATTTTCTGCTGAATGCATGTCCTATCGGAACAGCCACTCTTTCACCCTCAGGGTGAAGGTTGTTCTCAGTTGTGGAGCTCAGCTGCTTTACACCAGCTAAGTTCCCAGCCTGTGCCCAGGTTGCACTGTAACTGGTGGCCGGATCCAGTGAGCAGATACTGGTCTGCTGCTCTGGCTGGCTTCAGGGGGACTCGTGTTTAAGGGCAGGATTTTGGCTGTGAGCCTTGAGGTGAAGAGCTGGGCTACAGATCTGGCTGCTTGCCTGGGTGGTTTCCAGGCAGACATTGCATTTTTATTGCCTTGGGTATTCTGCTTTGGAGGTCAGTCGAGAAAGCAGAACGGGGTTGTCACTTGGCAGAAGTAGAAAAGTCTAGACAAAAAATGAATGTGGTGATATGCTGGGTGTAATGCTATCGGTCCAGCACCTGAGGTAGCATCTACCTGTTCTGACCCAGAGGTGATGGAAGGCACTTTCTATCCAGCTCTCTTTCGTTTCCCAGGCTGTGCTGACCTTACTCTTGGCAGATAGCCACTTTCCCTGCTCCAGACCAACCACACCACCCATCACGGAGAGCAACACAATCAGAGGTGGAGGAGGAGCAATACCTCCCCACTGCTGCACAGCTGGGCTCAAGGGCACAGAGGACTACATAAAAATTCAGGCAAAGGGTGCAGGCTGGACCTGCAGGGAGTAAAGACAGGCATTTTGGCCGTAGCAGAGATTCGTCCCGTAATGGGTAAAGAGCATAGCCTGGACAGGGAGAGGATTTTTTAGGCAACCCCAAATTTCATCGTCCCTGTGACTTGCTGTAAGGTCGGGAAGATGCAGGCAGGTAGTACAGCTGGTTGTGCAATAGTGCCAATGTGTCTTGGCACCTGAGAAAAAGGGGTTGTTTTTCTGGCATCGGGGGCAATGGGAGTGGTTAGTCCTAGTGAAAGGAAAGAAAACATTTCCTTGTTCCTTCTGCTCTTTTAGAGAAGGAGAAGAGGTAACTTCACTGTTTTCTGGGAAGAGCATGAATTTCTCATTGTCTGCCCCAGGACCTCTGGCAACAACCTCTTCTGCCCTCTCCAAGTTGGGAGCACAGAATCACCCCCTGTGCTTGGCTGGGTCTCTGCAAGCTGCTGGTGTGCACAGAATCACAATTTTGTCACACTGGTTGCTTGCCCTTGTGATATTTCCAGCCCTGCTGCCCCCAGGAGCAATGGCCAGGGGTGGATAGTGGGGACCCAACAGGGAAGGCTGATTTGCTGGGGACTTTAGGGTGTTGGGTTTGTGTTTCATTGCTCTGGTTTGGGTAGTGACAAGGTGCCGTAAAGCAATCAGGTAGTATATCAATTTATAGTTTAAATATTTCACTGGATACACTCCGTTTGGTACCAATGAAATAGCTACAGTGAGATCCCCTGTATGCAGCTCATCTTAAAGCCCGTGGTCTTCTCCGTAGTCAACAAAAGTGCTAAAGCACTTTCTCCGGGTGTCTAGGCTATCAGTTTCTTCTACCATCACTTCTGCATGTTACGTTGCCAGCTGCATCTCTTCCTTTCCCCATCTCAAATTGTGAACAAATACAGCTTTCCTTGTGCTTGAAACCTGTGACAGGGGTGTTCAAAGGTGTTGGTTCTTCAGTCAGTGTCCCTCCTGGAGAGGAAGAGGCTGTGTCTGCAGGTTGGTAGGGTTGGGGTTGCCACTGGTTGTAAAGCCTTGCAAAGAGCAAAGGGCAGGAAGAGCACTGAGAAGCCCACTGGAGTGTGCCTGGATTTGCAGCTGCACCCTCTCCAAGAGTGGATGCAGAAAGCTATTGGTGGGAGAGTGAAGGACTTGTGGTGGTGGTTTATGGCCAGGTGGTGTGGCTGGAAAAAGGCTGCCAGAAGCACAGCGGGAAAGCTCAGAAGCCACCCTGCTGTTCAGAGTTGCTGCTTTCCGATACCCAAATGTGTCTGTGCATCTGCGTCCATGTCCACCGCTGATGAGAACCAAAATCCCAATCAACATCAAGCAGCCAAAAGAGAGACAACTTCCTTTCCCAGCATGAAGCATCCCTCTGCAGGCCCCAGACATCCCCTGTTCCTCCTGCAGTCGAATACCTCCCGTCCTCCCAGCCTCTCGCCACCTCCTCAGACCTCAGTTTCCTGGAGAAAGGCCTCTGCTGTTGGCCCCACATCCTTCTCCTGTCCCTGCACAGGAGCATTTCAGTGACCTGGAGGGTAGTTCAGCATTTTACGCCGCCTCCTGGCAGGTGGAGCCCAGAAACAGCATCCCAAGGGCACAGGGTGTGGAGATGATTTCCCTTCCCGTCTCCATCTTGGGAAGCAGCATGGCTGCTAGCATCCTGCCATAGCTTGCAGCCATCAGCCTTGATGGCACTTGGCTCTGCCTGGATGGGACTTGCTGTGAAGCCGGCTGGGGGATCTCGATGCTGGGCCTGCCTGGGTGGAGGTGCCTCCTGGCCTCCAGTGAGCCACCAGCCACTCCTCAGGTCTGTGGCAATGGAAGGGGGGACCAGAGTGTGACACAGCAGGTTCCCATGCCTCCCCTCCTTCCTAAAAACAGGCACCATTTGGCTCCTCTTCCCTTTCAAATCAGTGCTCTGCGGACATTGCAATGAGTTTAATTGCAGAGCAGCTAACGAGCACCCTCCCGGATTAGGGATGAATGTGTTTAACCCATAATCATAGTTCAGGGCATCAAAAAGTCTCAGTGGACTGTGCAGGCTGACTGTGCAGCCAGACACAGAAGGTGTTTGGTGGGAAAGCAGAATGTGCCATCCTGCAGCAGAAACTATTCAGCTAAATCCTCTGGACTGGAACAAAAAACAAAGCCTGATGCTTCAAGGGAAAGTTAGAAATCATAGTTGAAGGGCCTGATCTGGATCTGTCCTGGAGGCTTTTGACCCCTCGATCTGAAAAGGCACCGAGCACATACAGCATGTAACAGGATTGAATTTCCACTTGGGGGAAGGAGTTTTCATCTTCTGTGGTTTGTTCATGTGCTGTAGGGTGTTCGTATTTCTTGTAATCATTTTTATCTTATGGCTGTGGCTGTTAGCATTAGGATTGGTCTCTGTCTCCCAGTTTTCAAAGCCTAAATGCAAAGCAGCGCTGTCCAGGAGAGCACTGCAGCTACGCTCACAGCGGTATGGTGATGGGTCAAAGCTCCCAGAGACAGATAGGTACAACTCCGGTGTTACTGGTGGGAAATGTGATCTCCTTTGGGTCCTGCCGAGAGGTCTGAACCCATCTGGATCTAATTGTCCCTCTGCTGTCTTTTGAGTCCCTTGCTTCTGCCCAAAGTGATCTGTATGTTTCTGAACTTCTTGGCAAGGGCAGTTACCATTGCTATTCTGTCAGTGTTCAGTATCTGACATAAACAGTCTCTGATCATATTAGTAGGCTCTCAGGTACTTCTACAGTACAAATAATAAATAATAATGAGCTGCAAGGAAGACTTCTGAGTCTCAGGCTGGACTCTTGCAGCTTCCACCCAAGGTGTCCACTTTGTAGACACTCCTGCTGGCAGTGAAGTAATGCTGCTGAAGAGAGTGGCCTGGGAATGGTGTCCCAGCAGCCTTGGGAGATGCTGTGTGGCTGTCAGCAGACATGAGAAAGACATGTTTCTGTGTTGTATCTCTGGGTTGGTGGCCTTTTAATGACCGAGTTGGATTGTGCTCAGGTAATTTGTAGGAAACCTTACAATAGAGTAGGAAGATACCGGTGGCATGGTTCAGCAGATAGTGAGCAGGGAATGGCTTGTGTTATTACACACATTACTCTGGATAAAGCGTTGGTTTGTCTTGGCTTTAGCCAGCAAGAGCCCTTTTAAGAAGAGCTGGCATTGCAGCACAGGTAGCACGTGCAGCATGGGTGGCTTATTGTGCATGGCTCTCCTCCAGTGCTGCAGCAAACACCTGTGGCACTTGGTGCCTGCAGGAAGGAGAGGGCTCTCCAGAAAGCAGGAGTTAGAGCAGCATCGCTGGGTTTTGTTCCCTTAACTTTTTCACAGATGAGGGAAATGCAGTGCATTGAAAGCAAAGCCTGTCTTCGGCTGAAAGCTGCAAGACTCTCTTAGTGTGCTGTTTGCACATCCTCTTGCGGTTTCTCTCTTAGTGGTGTTCCTTATGAGAAGCTGCTGAAGATGTGGCACTCTCAGGCAAACACGGGTGTGGGAATTAGTAAGGAAATGCTGGAGTGCAGGGAAGCAAGCTGAGGCTCCGAGCTCGCCTGCCAGAGTGAGTTGTGCTGGGTGCATGCAGGTATGCTGGCGGTGCTTGCCTGCTGCTTTTCATGTTCCCCAACAGAGGTGCATGAAGAATAAAATACCTAACTTGGCACAAGCATACACAAACCCCACAGCAGTGGCCAGGCTTCATACAAAGAGACTGGAGCCAAACTCAGCCCTGGGCCAGGGTCCCTGCTCTGGTTTATCTGGGCTCTGCTGGTGTGACCCAGGGGCATCACCTGGGTATTGCAGCATTTCCCCCTGTAAAGAGCATCTCTTCAGGGACTGCTGTTGTACAAAAAAAGGTGGAAACAGCTTTTCCCTTGGGCAGCCCCATCCCGTCCCAACACCAGCTGTGCTTCCAGAGCTTCTCCCTCTCTCAGCCTTCACCCTGCTTAAAGACAGACCTTTGAAGAAGGTCCTGCAGACATACTCTGTAAAAAAAATTGCTCACAACTGAGCTGTCTTGGGGGCTTAACCCTCTTCTGCTGGGCAACTCTGGCCTGCTGAAAGGAAAATGGATGTTGTTCAAGAGGGAGAGTTATCTTTGGGTCTCTCTCCCACCACAGTCTTTGTTCCTTGGCTTTGATTTCCCTTGAGGGTCTGCATGGCTCTATCTGTAGCCTGAGCAGCACTCAGTGGAGCATCTCATACCTGTTCAGTCCATGTTGCACGCTGCATCACTGGGTCAGATGGATACCTGGCTGCTGGTAGAAAAGCAGTACACCGAGAGTGCTCCATTCATCCAGGGGTGTTGGTTGCACAAAATGAGCTCACAGGTTAAATGTGAGAGAGACAAAGCTTAGCCCAAAGTCACAAAGCAAGTCAGAACACAGAATAAACCCAGTATCCTCTCAAATTGCAGATTAATGCTCAGGGACTGGCCTGTAGCTATTGTACCTGCTCCCTCAGAGCCCTCCATGGCTGGAGAAGACTCCTGGCTGCCCACCTTGATTTGGGAATTCGAGGAGTTTGGCTGAACTGTCCTTTCCTCTGGGGCAGTGCTCAGCAGGGTAGCCAGCAGTTTGTCATCCCTGTCCTTTCTACCTGTAGCAATGCCTGCCACCAGTGAGTAATTGGCTGTTACTATTAAAGCCACAGGGAATATTATAAGATTATTTTATAAGGGGTGGGAGAAATCATTTTATAAAGTGGAAGTCACCAACACAACCTCCCTTCTCCTTTTTAATGGGAGGTAAATACCTGCAGAAGGCAAGCTGGGAGGTTGTTCTTTCTGAGGAAGGAAATGAAAAGGTCACGTGTGATAAGTGGTAGGTGAGGACATCAGAGTCTTGGTCTACAACTCCCTGCCTTGGGACCTGGTTTGTGGGTGGCCGAGGGTAGAGGTGCTGGATGTCATCATTCCTGCCAGAGCTTTGCCAAGCAGAAGGCAGATGCCCACCATGCCTGGTAGATCCATGCTGATTTCTGAAACCAGGAATTGAGAGACAGAGAGGCAGAGCCTTGGAGGAGCAAAGGAAGAGGGAGACATATGTCTCTCCAGAAACTCTTGCAGATTCTTGGAAGCAGGCGAGCAGGCTCAGCGGCCTCCTCACTCTCTGACATCACTTTTTCTCCATGGCATCACGCAAAGACATCACTGGGTTTTTGACAGGGGAATCACAAGGGCTTGCATGGGCTGGACGGGTGACATACAGTGCTGCCTTGCCCCTGCTGCCAGTACAACTCTGCTGGGGAATGAGCCCTCCCCTGTTCGTATGAGAAGGAAAAGCCCTGGCCACAAACTCCCCACCCTTCATCTCCTCCGCCCTGGGTAGACCTCAGTTCACCAGGGGCTGCTGGGGACACTGACTGTGGGGGCTGAACCTCTGCCCTCTTGCGTTTTTCAAGCATGTAGTCCTGCTGCAGAGAGTGCCCTGAGAAACTGTGACTCATCCCTTTCTGGGCAGAGCCACTACAGCATGCATATTTTTTTTTTAATCATTTTTATGAATCTGTTCACTGAATTCTGCACAAATTTGGGTGTGTTTTTTGTAAATTGCCATGATGAAGGTTAGCAGAGTAATCCTGCAAAAACTTTCACCCAGCACTTGTGGTGTTAAGTCTGACCATGGCTTTATAAGCCGGCGGGATTGCTTGTGCAGTGCCAAAACTGGGGATGCACAGTCCTTCTCCTTAAGGAGAGTGACTGCTGCAGGAGTTCGCTCCGGGTCCCTTTGAAGTCAATGGCAAATTTCCCATTGGCTTAAGTAGGAGCATGTGTTTCAAGAAATAAATAATACGAAACTTGAAAAGCAAGGAGCAGTATGATCAGGACATGGCCTGGTTTGACCTGGAGACTCAATTTGTATTTCACTGCTACGTCGGCCTCCATCTCTCATCTGTACAGTAAGCAGTACAAGTTTGATTTGTGTTGAAGGGAGCTACGTACTATTATTAGTAATCTACATTATCAGCATTGATTGGATTAGGACTGATAAACTATGGAGGTTTCTTTGTTTTCTACGGGTAATTTCCACTTTAAATTGGGCTTGGACAGAGTGTGTGTCAGGGCACACGGCCCCTGTATTTGTCGTGCATGTTTTGTTACTGCTTTGGACAGGCTGGTAGAGAAGTGTAGGAATACAAAATAGAGCCGTCTTTGGAAGGAAAAGCTTAAATACAGGCTTGTTGAAGCAGCTGGTATTTTCCCGTTCAAAGCAGAGTAGGCAGTTAATAAAGTTACATTGATGTTACTGTGGTGAGTTGATCCTTATGGCTGACACAGTGCATGTCCCCAGGCGTAGTGCTTGCTGGCTGCAGGAAACTGGGTGAAGATCCCCGAGTCCCAGAATGAGCAGGCACCATGGGAGGGTTTCAACACAATGGGGTCCTCAGCTTAGCCCACGTGGTCACCACATGTGTCTGTGCAGGACCAATGCAGACCTTGGTTGCTGCGGCACCAGGAGGCAGTGCTGGGGTCTCTAGCCAGGTCTAAGTTGTCTAAGTATTTGTTTTAATAAAAGCCACTGGTCATAACGTCAGGGATTTATAAAACAGCACTGAGGCAGTCTGTATGCAGGGCTGCAGCTGCGTGGTCATGGTGCAGGGTACCGCATATCTCAGCAGTGCTTTTGCAGAGCACGTTGGTGGAGGCGCCTCCATGCAGAAGCAGCACGCCCATGGCCATGGTGGGCAGCTACAGCTGCCCAGCCTCAGAAGGGCACCAGCCACCGCAGGTCCACCTGCGTGGCAAGCACTGCCATGGTCCTCACCAGCCAGGCCACCATGGTGAGGCCAGGCACTCCCATACGCTGGGGACCCGCTGCCCGAGGGCTGTGTCCTCCCCACTAGACTGGCGGGAGTCTGGAGGGGCATCACCATTTGTCTTACCATTGATTGCAGGATGAATGCTTATTGAAACAATTGCCTCTAATAGCTCGGGAGAGGCCGTTATGGTCTGCCCCGGCGGTGATCTACGGATAATGGCTCCCTCCGAGATTTCTGCGCTCTCCTGCAATCCCCGCACCAGGTGCATTAAAGCTGACCTGCAAAGAAAAATGTTTTATTTTCTCTCTCTCTTTTCTTTTTTCTTTTTTTAAAGAAAAAGTCCATGTAGAGTTTTATGAAATATCACTGTTACTGGTGTGTTGCTCTTTGCTTCTTAGTGGTAGCACCAATGGGTGAGCCTTGCTTTTTTGTGGAATGGGGAGACAAATTTGCTTATATTGTACCTTAGAAACAGGGGGACTGTTGAGTCCAGCCTCCACTGAGCAGAGGGAGTGTGTGGGTCTCAGTCAGGGTGTCCGAATCCTTAACCGGAGGGACAGAGGTGCCAAGTGTGACCAGAGGCTCCTGCTCTCCCATGCCCTTCAGCAGGGGTGGCTGCAAAGGTTTCCAGCAGAAGTGAATTTTCATCTGAAGAACATGCAGCTTTATTTGAAATTCAGGCATTTCATGAGAATGTGCCAATCTGGATGTAGTTTTCAACAGGAAAGTCAAAGTGAATAATTTGGGCTTTTCTGTTTTGTTTTGATAATGGTGAAATGTCTTTTTTTGACAGAGACAGAATTGTCATTTCCATGATGCAAAAATGTTTTACTTCCACCTTCTCATTTTACTACATTTTCTGCTAGCTATAAATACATGGTTCATAACAGTTATTAATTTATCATTATCTTTTTCTAGATTGCATTTAATGTTGTATCTAATTTTTGATATATGCTGTTGTGTTTTGACATCTAAGCCAAGTGTCTTTTTATTTTAGTCAAATGAAACAAATTAAGATGCCAAGACAAAAACAATTCATTGTTTATTGAAATTGAATGTTTTCTTGGCTTTTCATTTATTTATTTTTTTCAGTTTTCCACTCCTTGATGGGGAATGCAACTATATTCTAGGTGTGAGGCTGTGGAAAGCAGCTGTTTCCTGTCGGTGTGCTCTTGGGTACTCAAGTTAAATCAGTGTTAGCAATTAAAAAGCAAGCAAGCAGGTTAAAACAATATGAGCAAAAATAATTTCTCTTTTCAGTTATTGAGGTTTCACGTGGAAGGAGAGAATGAAGGGCTTTGGAGTGACCTGTTGTGTAGCTCTTATCAGCCGTAAGTGCCTAGGAAATGACTGTAGGATGTCTGTGCTTGCCATGCCCATCTCATCAGCTCCCAGGCTGGAGTTTACGAAGTTGTACCAGGCTGGAGTTCATGAAGTGTTATGAAGTGAGGAAGCTGGTAGGGCTTCCCGAGCTAGAGGGCAATACCTCTGCTTCACACAAACATCTACCTTTGGGTGCTGGGGTTTCTGTATCAGTGTTGCTAACTTGTTGTGTGATGCTTTCACATTGAGCTGTGATAATGGCACTTATACATCACACTTTCAAGATGCTTTTTATTGACTTAATGTGAATATTATTGTCATCGTTTATTACGGGGAAGTATCTCATAGTAATTGAAATACAATATGGTGCCATTAATCACTGAATACGAAATGCTAACTTTAAACTGTTCATAGGATATTAAATGCTCCTCTAACCATAAAACAATTTGACTTGCAGTTGGATAGTTTATAAATGGCCGATGTTTAGGATTCGTGGTGATTGACATTTATGTGGCGGTGTTCACGTGCTCATGTTCCTGAACAATGTATTTTCTTTAGGGTTTCTGTGAAGGCTTTGGGACTTTACAGAGGTGTAAAGGGATGCAAACTGCAGGCATGACCATTGTTTAACAGCATCTCCACTGGAAACTTGAGATATGCGTGAGAGCCTGAAGCGCCCAGTGGGCTGTGTACAGTAAGCTGCCCTCCTAAAACATTGCTGGCCTTCTTTCCTCAAGACACCTGGTGAAGGAAAGCACTAAAGAAGAGACAGAAACTCAAACAGTGAGGCTTTAGGCAGGGACTGTTGAAATAAAGCCCATTTACTTTCATGGGATGCTACTCTAAAATCTCTCTCCTGTATTACCTAGAAAGGAGAGGGATTCCCACTTTTAAAAATAATTTTCAATTAAAAATTAATTCACCTACCAAAAAGGAAAAAATAATTTAAACCCGTACAGTAGTAAAAATATAACAGTGCCATCCACAGTGCTTTGGTCAGCTTCCGACCTCTCCTTGCCACCGGCACCCAGAGAAGTGAGCGACAGCCTTGCAGGAGCAGCTCCAGCCCGGCTCCCATCTGCCAGGGGTAGCATAGCTCTCCGCGCTCAGCGCCCCTGAATTTCAGCAAGAAGCATCAGGCGTTGGTGTCAGGCCGTGTCCATCCCTGCCGCCTCTGGCACAAGCCCCGTGCGTGCCCAGTACCACTGCAGCGCTTGCAGGGATGGGGCAGGGACTGACCGCATGTGCATGCATGGCACAGCACGGCATGGTATGGCACAGCACGGCACAGCATGGCAGAGCACAAGCATGGTATGGTACAGCACGGAATGGTATGGCACAGCACGGCACGGCACAGCACAGCACGGCATGGCCAGGACCATGGCGGCTTGGACAAAGTGCAATATTTTAGAAAGCTCAAACATTTGCTGCGGCAGCGGCTGTGAGAAGCACCGCTATTAAACTGCTTACAGCAGCCCCACTTTTTACTGCCTGGTTTTAAAAGCGTACTTCAATGGCATTCATAGGAGGGGAGAAGATGTGTAAGGTCATTTTGCAGGGCACATGTTTAAAGATTTTCCAAGAAGAGCAGCGCAAGGTCTTTTTTCTGGGGAGGGAGGGGCTTTTTTTTTTTTTTTAGCTGGAGCTTTTATTGTCAATATGTATTTTTAATAAAAGGGAAGCGATAGAAGTGGTAGCAGGTGACGGAGCCTGCTGCTGTTCAGCTGCTGACATTTATAAGACAATGCCAACATCTCTTCAAAACAGACGCTTGCTTGCCACTACTGTATCGATGTACACGTTTATTTTATAACCGACAGCAGCAAGATGAAAATGATAATGCATGAAGAAATCCCAGAGGCACAGCCCGGTGGTTTTGCAGTGCAGCCTCTTTGCCTTTGGCATCATCTGGAGGCAAACGGTCCTGGATGAGTCAGTATGAAACAGCACAGGCTGCTCTCTCCTACGTACTCAGTGCTTGCTCCTTTTTCCTGTTCCTCGTGACACCAGCTGTGTATATCTTAATCGTCTCAGTGCTTTTACATTTCTTTCTCAATTATCTACAAACAGCCCTGGGCAGTTACATGGCAGGTGATGGCTGGAGAGCGCTGGTCAACTGTGAGTTTGTGTAACGTGGTGGGCACCAGGGAAGTGAAAAATAAGTATACTACAGGCTATAAAAGAGGAGAGGTTCTGAATAGCATATTGGGGCAGAATAAATTTAGTGCACAGGATCAATATAGACTGGGGGGCAAATGAACGGTGGGTGCCGATCTGCAGGCTTCAGCCCTCGTGTCACCACCTCAGACCTCAGGTCTCCGCTGGGGAAGCACCTGGGTGCCATGGGATCGCACTGAAAACCCCGTGCGTAAGGGCTTCCCTGAGCTGGCACTTAGGTGCCTCCTGGGTTGAGGAGGAGGAGGAAGGCTGGTTGCGCTAGGTTAGAGCCCAGCCCTGCAAATCAGCTCTCTGTCAAGCATTTTCGGTCACATAAGAATAGTCCCCGTGGCTGCAGGCTGACCTTCACTCTGGGAAGAAAGCTTATGCCGGGGGCACATCTCATAGGATGCTCCTTACCGCAAGGAAATCAATACGGCAATATTATGATAATGTTACGCGTGAGCTTTTATTTCTGGATAAAAAATGAAAATAAAGAATATGCTGTATCTATTGATTCTTTGAATTTACATATTTGGATATATATGTTTGATGTCTGCCTTCTGTGTGCAGCTGTTTGCCAAACGTGACAGGATTTGTTTTTTAAACCTGGGGGCGAGTTCTGCCCTCTGCATTTAAAATAAGATTTCTCTGAATTATTGAATATGTCAATAAATAAAGCAGAGGAAGCAGGCAGGGAAAAACCCAGAGGTCCTTGGTGAAAGGAAGTTGTAGATGCTGGTAATAGGCTCTCACAGCAGTAAAAGGATAAAAAAGGGCAACTTAAAAAAATGGAAGGGACAAAGAGTCGAAGTGAGTATCTTTGCTCTGGTTTTCTCTGGGTTTGATAGTAATTACTAGCTTGGCCCTGGACTGCATTTCTTGTTTTTCTGTGAATTTAATTCCACCTCGTGGTGGAGGGTGAAGAAAAACATTTAAATAAATGCTGTAGCGAAGGGAGGAGAGACGTCTGAGATGTGTGGGTGTTGTAGCTGCCCACGGGATGGGGGAGACGGGACTGGGGATGGGGGAGCCCCAGAGGAGTCGGCAGCACCCGGACACGGGCAGGGACGGTGCCTGGTAAACCCAAGGGACGAGCGAGGAGGAGGGGGCTCACGTGGGGCCGGTGGCAGGGCTGGGGGCTGCCTGTGAGTGTCTCAGTCCCAGCCCCACCGGCCCCACTGCCCTGCCAACTCCTGGGGGACCTGATGAATAAAACATCACGTTTTACAGAACATGTGTCATCCCAGCCCCAAAATTATAAAGTCCCTTACTCTCCTCTCGAGAGATCTTGCATGAGCAACCATTTAAATGAGTGTTACGTTATTTACAAATTTCACTATTATTAAATTAATGTTACATTCATCGGGGCTTTTGTTTTGTTTTGTTTTCAAGGCAGAGCTGTAATTTGAGCAACATATTCATCAAGTCTGAAATGGTGGTTCCAATTATTTTAACATTCATTTGCCCATTCAGCTTCCTCTGCATCTGCTGGTTTCCTCCCCGTGACAGCGTGTTGAAGCCGGGGACGCATTTGCGCTGCTCGGCAGCAAAACCACCAAGAGGGAGGTGATGGGACACGTTCAATCCCGACGTGGACGAGGCCAGCAGGGCTCTTCTGCGGGGCAGTAAGATGCTGGTTGCAAAGGCAGCACATCCCCATGCGCAGAATTCCTTTCTCCGCTGGCAAACCCCCCCAGTGTCAGACCACGTGAAGATGGGGCTTCAGACCACGTGAAGATGGGGCTTCAGACCACGTGAAGATGGGGCTAGAGACGTCTTAAATTCAGGCAGGGTAACAAGAAAAGGCTCCATTGATTTGCTGGTGCAGGAGCCTCAGTACGGCAGTTGTGTGCGTGTGTTGTAGCAGCGCTCGTGGAGGTGAGCGTGGGCTAATTGGTTCAAATCTGAAAGGATGCTCTTGAGTGCTGGGTAAGCAACCATAACAAAGCATCAGCCATTCAGCAAGTGCTGAAAATAAGCCAGAATAGCTAAAAAAAATATGTTTCATTATTTATTTTAATGCTGGAAGTGTAAGCTTTCCTGACATGATCGTAAAATCTGATCATTTATTAATGCCCCTCTCTTCGAGGCTGCATCCCAACCCATCCCCAGCCTTCTGCCGTTCCTGCCGCCTTGAGCCTGGTCCTGCAGCTGTGCCCTGCGAGGTGTCTGCCTGTGCCGCTGCCTGTCCCTCGGCGGGGGCCAGGACTCCCCTCTGCCTGGCCACGGGCTCTCGTAAGGTGGTGGTGGGGAAGGAGTGGGCTTTTAAAAAAAAACAAGTCAATAACCCTGGTCTCTTTTTCCTTTGTCTGCTTTCTCAGCTCGTGAGATTCGCTTGAGCTTTTCCCTGCAACCACGAGAGCTAATGACACACTTAAGGTTTTTTGGTTTTTTTTTTTCTTTCCCAGATGAGATAGGAGGATCTCATCTGATTATTTACCCGCAAGAGCTGGGGCCTCTGGGGTAGGCATAATCCAAACATCACGGTGCTCCCCATAACTCGGTGTGAGGAGATGGCCCTGATATGCGAGCATCCTTGCAGGTCCATGCTGACATCCGTGGGACAAGCTCTGGGAGCCGTCAGGGCCTCTGATTTTGTGTCTTCCCTGGTACCCCCCTGGGGGTCTCTCCACTGCTGTGGCAGCGCGGGAGCCGTGGGGCCACATTTCTCAGGGACCAGCTGAAGCATCAGTAGGGCGCATGGCTGGGGGGGGACAGCGGGGGAGGCAGGACGGCAGCGCTCAGAAAGATAATGAAATATGGCCCTGGAAAGACCCTCAGCGACGGCTCCTCGGATGTGGCTGTGCTCTGTTCATTAATCTGTGATAATTAGACTTATTTGCAGAGGTTAACAGCGGTGGCACATGGTAATTAACCACTCGTTCCCCGACAAATGACTCATAAAGCTTCTCACGTGCCACAGGTCTGGCTGCAGGTAGTTTTGGTGCTGGTGGGTCCTGGCGCTGGCCGGTCAGGGACTCCCTGCCAGGGCAGGGGACAGCCCCCAAAACCCTCTGTCTGTCCCTGACCTGCCATGGGGACAGGCTGCAGGAGAGGGCAGGAGGAAAACAAATTAGTACCCCTCTGCTGTTTGCTCCCCTCCTGCCCTGCCTCACCAACCAGCCAGGGTCTGTAATGTCCCCAGGGCAAGGACAGTATTGCCCCAGCACCTGCAGGGCTGCTGCTGTGGGCAGGTGTTTTGGCAGGGTGGGTGGGAAGGGGCCAATGTGTCCCTCCGTTTTGCAGGGCATTGGATGTGGCATTAGAGCCACCGAGCACCAGCCCCGCAGCGGGTCCTGCTGGCTGGCGTCAGCAGAACCATGCTCGGCTCCACCAGCCTAGGCTTAGGGAAGATGCAGCAGAAGGGTGGATTTTGGACAAGATCCCCCCCTCCTTTTCCTTCCCCTCTCCCCTCCTCTACCCCCACGCCCCCCCAAGCGAAACTGAGCTAATTAGTCAAATAGATGAGGATAGACCAGGCGGGGAGAAGCCCCGTTGCGTGTCCTATATTAGTAACTCACGTGGGAGTAGCCAGATTGGAAGGAGATTGAAAGGGAAAATTGTAGGTGTACGTCGGAAGATAAGTGGGCTAAGCCTTTCCTGGGGCCCCGCGCGCCTCGCTCCCGGCACAAAAATGATGTCATCCTTCTCCATGGCCGGCCAGCCGCCCCGCATCAGCCCCCCACAGCGTGACGGCCAGCGGGATGCTGCTCGGGGGGTTTCAGCCCTGTGAATAAATGATGAGCCGCTGGTGGGAGGGAGGCAGGGCGGCCACCTCGGGATGCATTAAAGCAATTAGCCGGGGGCGAGGAGGGAGCGGCACCGGTTTTAGCCCCTTGAAAAGTTCCATGGGCGACTGCACAGGGGGAGCCACGGATTGGGGGGCAGCTGGGGATGGGGGTTTCAATAGGTGCCGGCCATGTCCGTGTTTCTCTGGCTGCCTGCCCCAGCTGCTGTGGGGAGCGGGGGCTTTGTCCCGCTCCTCCCTGCCCAACCCCAGCTGCTGCCACCCCCACCTGACGCAGAAGGGCCTCGCTTGCCAAAATGCAGCCACAGTCTCCATAGGTTGAGTTGCTTTGCAGGTGACAAGGTCTGAATCTTCCCTCCCTTACGAGGGGTTTATCACAGGTAACTTCTCTTCCCAGAAACTCACCATGTGCCAACACCAGCCCTTCTGCCTGCAGTCCCCGGATGAAAATCCTCCTCAGTTAGAAATCCTCTCTGCTGCCCTGACCCGCAAAGTCCAGTCCCATCCCGGAGCCCAGCATCCTGAGGCCCCCAGATGTTCAGGGGACTTTTGGAGTGGGCATCACAGAAACACACGTGGTGGCTCTGCACAGTGTCTTAAACAAAGGAGTGCTCCTTCGGCTGTGGGAGGCAGCAGCCTCATGGGTGATTTTCTGCCTCACTAACAGGGCAAAGTCGAATATTTGGGGGCCCCATGCGGTGATTTCTGTTCCCCTATCTGTGGCCAGTGGCAGACCCCTCCGATGAAGAGGAGCGTGGTGCTGGCTTGCGGGGCATGCCGTGCCACTCTGGGGGAGGCAGTGGGCATTTGCAATTAGTGCCTTCACCCTGTGCTTGGGAGTTTGCTTCAATTATCAATCAGGCAAATGCAGCTGGTGGCTGGGGAACCTGCAAGACCTGAAGTGTCCCTGCAGAGATCTTCATCCTTTGCCAGAGGCGGGTGCAGCAGCAGGGCTGTACATGGTGCCGTGGCTTCGGGAGGGCAGGGGCTGCCCGCTCTGACTGCTTGGTGGCTGGCGCTGGCAGTTTTCCCTTCCCACAGCCATGGCAAGTGAGGTGACAGTCCAGTCCTCAGCTCTGCCAAACCTAGTTTCCTGACCTACTTTTATTTCACTGCACAGTGGAGGAGCAATGCCTGGCACATGCCCCGTGCCGGTGGCACCTCTGCACACAGGACGGCTCTGCCCCTGCTGACCAGGATGGCACTTCAGCAGCAAAGGCTTCCAGGAAAAAAAAAAGAATGGGAAGGAAAAAAAAGAGGGGAGCAGAGAGCATCTCCTGCTGCCACCGTCCACTCAGCAGTGCCCATCTCACCCCATGAGACCCACCAGCCCTGCTCTTAAGAGCAAAATACATCTGTGAGCCAAGGTGAGGGGACGGAAGGCCCAGGAGAGGCTGCCCTGGTTGTTCCTGTCACTGTGCTCCTTGCTGTTGCCTTCAGCTTCAGGGTAAAAGCTAGGTAAAGATGCTGTCACTGTTTCCAGGGCTTTTTTCCTCCCAGGTCAAAAGTCTTGAGTCGGGCAGTTCAATGAACCACGGCTTCATTGCGGTCAGTCGCTCCTTGTATGGCCACCTCTCCTTGGTGGTGGTGGTGGTGAGCAGAAAAGGCGTTGCCTGGCAGGCTCCAGACCTTCAAAAGAGACAGTGATGGCAAAGGGAAAAAAAAAGGGAAGTGCCTTTGCTGACAATCTCTGCCTTCACAAAGAAACATTTCCTTGCACATGGAAAAAATCATATGAGGAAAAATGTCTTTGCTCATGACTGCAGGGTTGTTTTTGCTGGTGCATGGTCCCGCATCTCTCCCTCTCTTCCCTTCTTCTCAGCCCCTGTCAGACACTTCCTCTCGCGCTTCCCCACAGCCGTCCCTCGCAGCTTTTCTGTCTGCCTGCTCTTCCCACCCCAGACCATCTCATGGTGGTGACCCAGTGTCCTTGCTGCACCCGCTCCCATGGCATCTCTCGGGCAGCATAGGTGTTCATCCCGCCTTGCGTGGCTGCGGTTTGCATATTCTGTTTATTGTTTCAGCTCTTTGGGGTATCGAATAAGTTCCTTGACTTTTTCATCCCAAGTGACGGGACAGAAGAACCTCCCCTGGCCTAATGCACAGCTTTGCTGGTGCACAGGCTTTCCAGTTCACAGGATATGGCATCATATCCAGAAATTAAAAGCAAAAATCCTTCTGAATTAGACTGAAAATTAAAAACTAGCTAGATTTCCTGTCAACTGGAAGAATATCACGACCAAGTCTGGGAGGCTCCTCAAATCCTGGCTCTGAGCAGATCCACCAGGAGCCCAGGCATGTCCTTGCAGATCTTTTTTTTTGGTTCAGTGACAGTTCATTGAACAGGAGATTAAACATTTCAGGCTGGCATTTGTCAGTGTATTTCTGACTAGCTGCAAAAATGAATGCTTGCATCTGAAGGAAAAACATAGATAGGCACATCTGTAGTGATGAGAATAAGCATTTGGTCGGGAGGACGGTTCTCTCCCAGCTTGCTGGCAGTGCTCAGGATTCCTGCCGTCCAGGATCTCCTCTTACCACCTGTCTCAGTGAAAAGGATGGTGCAGATCCCAGCACACAGGGCCCAAATGCAAGACGAAAGTGCAGTCTGTGCTGGCTCGCCAGAAAGGGGCACATGCTGACACCTTATCTGCATCCCTCCAGCTCCAGAGTCGCCGTTCAGATGCTGGCCCGGTGTGGCGTGGCTCCGGCTGCAGGCTCTCAAGGCCTTTGTTTGGGTACCGCAGCTCTGCTGCTGCTGCTGTAAAGCTCTGCCACTGAGTAGCGTCCGGTGCTGCTGTATTTTGACAATAATTTGGCTGAGGGTGACTTTGAGTGGGGGTGGCACTATGGGACAAGCTAACACCTTATTATAGAATTATAGAACCATAGGGTTGGAAGGGACCTCTGGAGATCATCTAGTCCAACCCCCCTGCCAGAGCAGGGTCACCTAGAGCAGGTTGCACAGGAACGTGTCCAGGCGGGTTTGGAATGTCTCCAGGGACAGAGACTCCACCACCTCTCTGGGCAGCCTCTTCCAGTGCTCTGCCACCCTCGGGGTAAAGAAGTTCCTCCTCATGTTTAGGTGGAACTTCCTATGCTCAAGTTTGTGCCCATTACCTCTTGTCCTGTCCCAGGGCACCACTGAAAAGAGCCTGGCCCCATCCTCCTGACACCCACCCTTTAAGTATTTATAAGTGTTGATAAGGTCCCCCCTCAGCCGTCTTTTTTTCCAGACTGAAGAGACCCAAATCCCTCAGCCTTTCTTCCTAAGAGAGGTGTTCCAGTCCCCTAATCATCTTGGTAGCCCTTTGCTGCACCCTCTCCAGCAGTTCCCTGTCCTTCTTGAACTGGGGAGCCCAGAAGTGGACACAGTACTCCAGGTGCGGCCTCACCAAGGCAGAGTAGAGGGGGAGGATGACCTCCCTCGACCTGCTGGCCACACTCTTCTTGATGCAGCCCAGGATGCCATTGGCCTTTTTGGCCACAAGGGCACATTGCTGGCTCATGGTCATCCTGTAGTCCACCAGGACTCCCAGGTCTCTTTCCACCGAGCTGCTCTCCAGCAGGTCAGCCCCCAACCTGTTCTGGTGCATGGGGTTATTCCTCCCCAGGTGCAGCACCCAAAGCAAGGATATGGCAGCAAGGAAGCTTGCAGAAGCACTCTGGAAATGATGCCAAATGATAAAAACACAATTTGAGGCCTAACCAGAAACCTTCCTCTCAGCCGCGCTTCACCCCCTTCCTGGAGCCCATCGACGCATCCCCCCGGGCGTGCTCAGCACAGAGGGAAATGGTGTTTTGGGGAATGTTACCAGTGACCCCAGTTTTCTGAGGTCTGAACACATAACAGAGCATTTGCACTTTTTTCTTCCCTCTCTATCGCCCCCTTTTCTTTTTTTTTCAGAGGCAAAGTGGACCATGAGAGCAATAGTAACTAGACCGGGACAGCAAGAGAAACGTTTTGCAACACAAGTACTGACAATACAAACCCATCTTCTGAACCACAGTTCAAAGAGTGATTTTCTGAAAAAAGGTAGAGATAATGCCAAACAAAACCTGTTCCTTTGTGAGACCCGCAGAATGAAAATGAGTCCAGCGTTTCAGTTTTTATTTCAGGAAAATGGTTTCCCCATTTTCCAACCAGCTATTGCAAAAGGATTTGCCATTAGTAACAGAAGAAGCTTCACATCTGGTCGGAGTTTCACCATCAGACAAAGGGGAGGACGTCAGCAAGGCATTAAATGTAGATAATGAATTACCAACAGGGAGAACAGACCTTGGGGGGGTGGGTGTGGGGAGGGACGGGGGGACAGGACATCACGAGGCACAAAGGAGGTGAAGTGAGACATCTGGGAGGGCTGCGAATAGCTCTAGGGGGGCTCACGCTCCCTCCTTGGGCGGCTGTCGCTGATCCCTCGATGCCTCCCAGACACAGCAGTCATGGGGGAAATCAAATATTAACTGGTTCCTGCTCCCAACCTGCGTGAGGAAGAAGACGAGTGAAGCAGGAGGGAGACCGGTGGAGCCAGGAGAACAGTAGGAAGCCATGCAGAAGCCAAACACTAAATTATTAGTGAGCGTGAGTAGCGGGGCTTTCAAAGGCAGCTTTGACAGAGACACTAGCAAAATCCCCAGGGTAAGGAAGAGCCTTTGTTAAAATTAGTGTAAGACCCAAGGAGCAGCTTTGGTGGATTTGGAGAGCAGCCCTGGGACAGAAGAGGGTGAGCAGGAAGGAGCCGGGAGACAATGAAATGCCTGGAAGCAGCAGCAGGGAGACCTAGCGGAGCTGAACAAATCCAGGGAGGAGGAAGATTAGCAGTTAATTACGCTGCCATCCTGCCCGGGAACCTCCAGCCTGGAGCAGTACCCCAGGCACGTGGCAAGCCCGGAGCCAAAGCCATCAGCCCGTGCAGCGGGTGCTGGGAAGCCATGCCCAGAGCAACACCACCACCAGTCCATGGCCAGCACCTGGAGCAGTGGGGCTGGAGCATCAGCAAAGGCTCTGCCTGTCCCAGGGCAGGGGGAGCGTGCCCGAAGCCTGGCTCTGCGCGCCTGTCCTGGCTGGATCCTGACTGCTGGACACTGCGGCTGGCGTGGTCTCTGCCCAGGCGGCAGGGGACCGAGGTGCGCTGAGCCCCAGCACCTCCAGGACAGGGGTCCTGCTGCTGGGGGACAGCAAAAGTGAGCACCAGGCATATGGACGTGTGCTTCTTTGGGAACGCTGCCTTGCTGGGAGAGGAGCGCTCCCTTCCCATGACACACTGATACTGGGCTTCCTGCTGCAGGTCGGGGCCCTTCCTGGACACCCACTGCCCCTCTGGCAGCCTGAGGGATGGGCTGGTGGCTTGGAGGCCCTAGGAGCCTCTGGATGAGGGAGACCACAGGGAGGCCGCTGTATAAACCAAACACTGGAGAGCAGGAGCCAGAGCCAGGAGCAGCTCAGCCCTGGGGCATGGGGAGGGCAGGCTGCGGAGGAGACACAAGAGGCAATGAAGGAATTGCTTTCTGTCCACAGACCTTCACCGTGTCTCTGACGCTGTAGCATGGACTGAGACTGGGAGGGAGATGCTTGGATGCCCAACAGGAAGGGGAGACACCCTGGGAGAGCCCAGCCTGCTGGTTATTTGGCATTTGCAGTATTGACTCAGAGACCTCTGGGACCATGGGGTCTTGTGGTTGGTCTCTCTGGTGTCTCCCACAGTGCAAATGCCAACCAGAGCTGGTTCTGTAGACTCTCAGTCCCCCTCAGTCCCCAGGTGTCAGCAGACCCTGGTGGCAGTAACCTTGTCCCCTCAGGAAACCTTGGTGGAACAGAAGTCAGGCAAGGATGATGGGCGATGCTTGAGGAGCTGGGCAGAGGAAGCCCCATCTTCCCAAGCAACAGTTGAGGCTCTCAGGCCAGGGAGAGTGCTGGATGCTCTGCCCAAGCCAGTAGACCTGGGGAAAGGTAGTGGTCCCAGCAGCCATCTGTCATGCTGGAGTGAACTAAAGTGAGTGGATCTGGTCAAGCTCCATCCCTGGAGGACCCCACCAGGGCCACTGTGGACCTGCACCCCGCTCTGTCCTCACTGCCGTCAGCAGAAGCAGTGCGGTTTAAAAGCAGCTTTGGCTTCGCCTCCTCTGAAAGATGGGCCCTGGTCCAAATCCTACTGACGTCAAGAGGAGCCTGGCCCCGGCAGTGTTTGCTCGAGATGGTTTTGGTCTGGTGAGAGCTCATCAGTCACACCAGAGCTCCAGAAACCCCAAACAAAGGGTGGCTCAGCCCTAAGTATTTGTATGAACCCGTTGCCATAGTGTCCAGGAACTTCAGACTTTAAACACAGCCACCGTCACAGCAGCCTGGAGAGGGAGGGATGCGTGTCTGGGTCCCAGGCAGGGAAACGGAGGCACAGAGGCCATAAATCACTTGCCTGCGGCTGAAGGGAAGGGGAGCTCGTGGGATGTGAGCCTCCCGGGGTGCAGGACAGGCCAGCCTTCGCCTTCCCTATGCTTGCAAGTGTCAACAAAAGGCCAACGTCCGAGTCTCTGGTGTTGCTGAAGGCCACTTTGCTGTCTGTCTGGTCCTTGCATGGACATAGTGATGCCCATGGCCAGGCAGTGCCATGGGATGGGTCAAACAGGCAGGAGCCATCACTCGCTGGAGGACAGGAGCATGGGAGGGGCAACAACAGGCTGTAAAGAAGCTATGGCAGCGGCTTACCAGGTCTGGAGGCCTTTTTTTGGAGAAGGTCCAAGGATATTGCTTTGAACATCGGGCGCACAGCACACACTGAAGGGAGGCTGCCTGGCCCGGGCGAGACGGGTGGCTGGAGGACACGGGGAAGGGAGCCGTGGGCTGTAACAGGAGCTACTGCAAGGATCAGGCTGTCTTATTTTGCAGAGATTGGTCTGGCAATGCTAATGCTCTTGGTACCTTTCCAGCGGCATAGGAAACAGAGGGATTTGCAGGAGCGTCCGGCGGGCGTGAGTCAGCAGAGGCAGAGCTGCAGCAGCGTCCCCAGCCCTGCGCCGCTGCCCTCCCCCTGCCTGCCCGCGCGCCTGGCACACTACACCCGGGGCAAGCACTTCAGGGCTGGCAGTAGCCTTGGCCCAGCAGCAGGGACTGGAAAAGGTGGGGGCAGCACAAGAAAAACCTTAATGCACCAAAGAGCGGTGTCAGCCCCACAGGGAGTGGATTTCTATTAGCGATTAAATTCTCTGAGAGTTTTTACTGCCAACTGTATAGGCATACACACGGGGTCAGAAATTACACCGGCTCTTAACAGTGGCTCTGGAAATAAGAGAAAGGCGAGAGGAGGGGGGTGGGGGTGTCCCTGCAGGGGTGGTGGGGATGTGGCTCCAAGGACACGCATGCAGATCAAGACAAAAGCCTGCACAGAGAAGTACAGGCTTCATGCCAGTGGCCTCTGATGGGATGATACCCACAAATCCTGCCCCAGAACAGGGTTCAGGGGGTGCCTGTGCTGTGGAAGGGATGTGTTCATGGGAGGACCGCACTCGCCTTCGCCCGTGGCTCATGGAAGAACAAAGAGCCCGGCACAGCCGGGGCGGCCCTGGGGTCACCTGGGGTCTGGAATGGGGTTTTTCTTCTGTGTGTTGCTGTATCATAGGTGTCTTTTCTGTATGATGAAAGTCATGGAGGGGAAAAGCTATTAAAAATTTTTCCTGTTTGCTTTTTTAGCTGATGGAAGTGATAGTCAATATGTTTTGCTGAAGCAGATGGAGGACGAGGCTGTGGAAAGCCTACCATAGTAGTGAGAAGGATGCTACAGCTTTAACAAAGGCTTTTTATCCAAAATGTCAGTTGGCCATTGAAATTAAGTGATGTTAATAACAAAACAAACAGAAACACCGGGCAGCAAACAGCCTGCTCTGGTCACCTCTCAGCCACTCAGCTCACATCGTTATCGTTTCTGTAACTGCACCATATGCGAGTCCTTTTGCCTCCCCAGAGTCTTGAGGTAGAGCAAGGATCCACATTTCTAATGCCAAAAAGTAGCTTTATAAAAATACTTACTTCCAGGTCTTTTTATTCAGCACAGGGAAGCGAACACTGGGCATGAGCCCAAATTGTACTTTCCTTTGTGGGTCACCTTTAAGAATTGAACAAATGGAGGATCTCAACATTAAAATAGAATATGACTGGAAACTTCATCACTGACTGACCGCCCCTTGGCGTGCCTCTGACCCTCCCTGCCAGCTCTGCTCCCTGGGATGCAGAAAACCTGGAGCTTCACGAAGCGATATTGTCTGGGAATCTGTGCCGGCCACTGGAGAGGGGTCCAGGCATCCGCTCGTCCTGCCGGATGCGCTGCGCTGCTGAGATACGCCTTGACCTTTACAATGCTGGGCCTTTGGGGGTTAGGAAAATCCTGGCCTGGCTGAGGGAAAATCCTTGCACAGAAATGAGCTTCGCCAAGGCTCCCCCTCGCTGCGGGGCTTCTGCACCGGCCGGTGGGAAAAGTGGGCACAGCCACCTGGGGAAAGCGGGGATGGGGAGAGGGCTCCGGGGAAGGGGTGTGCAGCGAGAGAACAGCCTTCCCACCCCGTCCACCCCTTTCCAGTGATGGAGGAAAATCTGCTGATGACCTCCGGGGCTGCTGCGTACCTGCCGGGTGCCGGTGCCTGCCAGCCGTTCAGGGAGCAGGGCAGCGGCACCTCCCTCCGTGCGCCGCCCTCTCTCTGGTAACTGAAAATCTGAAACAGCTTCTTGCCGGTGTCTTTCCAGGCACTGGAGGTTGAGCTCAGGCAGAGCAGCTGCTCAGAGGAGAAGGGAGTCCCAAACCGCCCCCGCGGTGCAGTCAGGGCCGAAGGGGCTGCCCGGGCATCCTCTGGCTGGTGCCAGCAGATGTGGTCCCTCCCTAGTGCCACGTCTCATCCCTTCACGTCAAGGATGTGGCTTTTTCCCTGCAGTATTTCAAGCCACACCACTGCAAACCAGGATGGCAGGGCTGTTGGGGAGAGAGACCAGTCCTTGGGCAATGGCCCTTTGGGCATCTGTGGGAAGGGGCCAGGTGGCCTGAGCTAATCTCTCTGCTTTTGCTACCTTCTTCATCTTGTGCCGCAGTAGCAAATAGACCCCTCAACTTAAATCCCAGCAGGTAGGATTATAGCGTCCTGCAGGTTGGATGAAGCTGGGCAGTGGGAGAGGAGAGACCTGCCTGGTGCCCCGGCTCAGCAGGCATCAGCCCTGCTGCCATCCCCCCACCATGCACCCCCATGTCCCCTTGCAGGCTGTGGAGGGGGCTTTCCTCAGTTTCCTCGCTGACTTCTGCCCATACCCCACACCAGGCTCCTCTCCTCCTTGACCCCCCCCTCCTCTTACCGTCCCCTCCAGCTCTCGCCCAGGGCTGGACAAACCGCACGCCTCCTGCCCTCGCTTGCAGCTGTGGCTTCCCCCAGCAACTGTGGCGTGCTTACATCTAGAGAGCACGTTAAATAAATCCTGGACGTATCCAGATTTATAACTTAATTGGCTGGTTGTAAAAAGTTATTTCCCTTTTCAGCCCTTGTGCAATAGGCTCACCCCTCCTCTCCTCGTTTATCTGTTACTATGAATATTTGATGGCCGACCGTAACGAGGAGTTTAAATACCTAAATTTATTCGCCGGTACAGGTGCGCTGGATGCCCTGCTGATGCCGGGGAGCTGCATGGCAGCCTGGGGCTCTGGAGAGCTGGGAGGGCTGTCCGGGGCTACGGGGGGCCAGGGAGCCCCCACATGCCAATGTGGGCTGTGGGGTGAGACCACGCAAAGGCACAGACAGTGGCTGGGCTTCGGGAAGGCTTGGTGAGGACAGGAGGTGGCACTGCTCCCGGGGTCACCTTTGCTGCTGCCTTCCCACCTTGGTGGCTCTTCCTTTCCGTCCTCTGCTCTCCTGTCCCCGCCATGTGTCCCCATCCCTGTGGGGAGCGTGCTTCTTGCCTGTCACCCTGCAGGGGATGAGGGACTTATGGCATCCTCCCCGTTGGGCGGGTCAGACGGCGGAAAGGAAACGCATCCTGATGGTGTTTGCACGGAGGATGTTAGTCTGTAGCAGAAAGGGAAGAGTTGCCTTATTTCTCTGTTGGAACGGGTCCAGCGGAGGGCCATGAAGATGGTCAGAGGGCTGGAGCACCTCACTGTGAGGACAGGCTGAGAGAGTTGGGGTGGTTCAGCCTGGAGAAGAGAAGGCTCTGGGGAGACCTTACAGCAGCCTTCCAGTACCTGAAGGGGGCCTCCAGGAAAGCTGGGGAGGGACTCTTTATCAGGGGGTGCAAAGATAGGATGAGGGGTAACAGTTTCAAACTGAAAGAGGGGAGATTTAGATTGGATATTAGGAAGAAATTCATTACCGTGAGGCTGGTGAGGCACTGGAACAGGTTGCCCAGAGAAGCTGTGGGTGCCCCATCCCTGGAGGTGTTCAAGGCCAGGCTGGACGGGGCCTTGAGCAGCCTGGTCTAGTGGGAGGTGTCCCTGCCCATGGCAGGGAGTTGGAACTGGATGATCCTTAAGGTCCCGTCCAACCCAAACCATTCTATGATTCTGTGATTCTCACTCAGGCCAGCCACCAACCCTGCAGATAGATGGCCACTGTGATCAGGGCTATGGTCTTGCGTCGGGGCTGGCTCTGAAACCCGGCGTGAGCCACGAGAACAAAAGACCTGTGGTCCCCGCTCCTGGCTGGCTTGGTGGCTGGAGCGCCCAGATTTGCATGGACGTTCTCTCCCGGCAGGGCCATCCCGCTCAGGCACTGCCTGTGTAACACGTCTCTCGCCAGTGCTGCCACGTTCTCTCCCCCTCCCCGCCAGGCACGTGCTGAGCCCGGACAGCCCCCACAGAGCAACAGGAGCCCAGTCCCGAAATCAGCACCTCGCGGGGCACACGCTGCACAGGGAGGCAGCTGTCGCTGACATCTGAGAGCATCCAGCTGACTCCATCCAGATTCGCTATTGGCACCTGGGAAAAAAACATCACATCGAATTGGTGGGAATTCAGCTTGAGTTTTTCCCCCATGCCTGCCCCTGCCCACACAAACCTGCCCTCCCTCTTGCGCCACTCAGTGAAGACTGGGTTAGAAACCCAGAGGTGCTTTACCATCAACCTTCACGCCATGGTTGGGAAAACAGAGCTCCTAGCCAAAATAACGGGAGGAAAATGCCCTCTGGAGCAGCACATCTTGCACACCCCATACCAGCCCATGTTGCTGTAATTCGTCAGGGGACGGGAGGTCCTGCGGGAGACCAGCCTGTCCCACGCGTGGGGACTTGCAGCTTGTGTCGCTGCCGCCTGCCCGGAGCACGGTGTGGAGGCTTCCAGGGCATAAATAATTCAAGAGCCGTGAAGAGGATTTCTCCCCCCGCCCTTCCTCCCTTCCCTGGCTTATAACAAATGTTAATTTAATCAATCGGCAGTAAATCTGGCTGGTTGCTGACTCACGGCAGACGGTGCCCCTGCGGGCTGTAGCTGCAGCTTCCCTCCCGCCTTCGGAGACGAACAATGCGGGAGCCCGCTTCCTTGCTTTTCACCTTTTCCCTCTTTTCCTTCAGTTGGTACCAAACGGAGATAACTGCAAAATACATCCAAGGCTGCAGGCTGCGGGAAGCCCTGGCTGCTGGAGACTGGATCGTACATGGCCCTGGCTGTACATAATTTGGGGCTAATGAGGCCACAAGGTGCACAGGGCTAAAAGGTGCAGTGCTGGCACCGCCGGCAATGCTGGTATTTACTTTATTACTTTAAAATTATTGTTATTATTGATAATAATTATTAATTTATTTGTTATTATTTATTGCCGTGCCTGAAAGCCCAGCAGGTCACGTTATCCAGGTGAATAGAGTGACTTGCCATGCTGGTGATCCCATGTTTCTGGGCTGGAGAGAGCAGGACCCCGCCGGGGTTCTGCCCCCCGCTGCCCCCCTGTCCGGCTCCACATCCCACATGCCCCCCGCCAGGCAAGGCTGAGGGGACCGTGGCTTTTGTGACCATGGGACAGGCAGCGTTTCAGCAAGGGGATTGGTTTCACCAGGGGAATTGTTTGCTGGTCATCACCCGCAGTGGTGGTGCTGGTGCCTGCTCACCCAAATACAGGTCTTGCTCCGTGTCTGCTTGAGGAGGTCATTTAGAAATGGGCAGAGGGAGAGGGACAAACATCCCCGTGATGGGTTTGGCACCACTGTGCAGCTACATGAGGGCGTTAGTCTCTTGGGCTGACGAAAAAAGAGGAAAGCAGGAAGATAAAACTGTCTGGAAACAAATATAAATGTTCCGATTATCACTAAAAGAAGTTCACTTTTTTGCACCTTTATCAATCTGCAGTAACGCTTTGACCTGTGTAACAGCAGGACAAGGAGGATGCGACAAGACCAAATTGGAAATTGTATGTTGAAATGTTTTCCTAAATGAAAATTGGTTTACAATGAAATGGATTTTTTTTCTGCTTGAACATGTCCATTTTTGCTTACAAAAAAAATCAATGACAGCTTAAAAAAATTAAAACATTTCTTCGAAAGTTTAATGGAGGAGAAAAAAAAGAAAAGCCCTTCCCTCATGAATGTACCGTTTTCATCAGATAAAACCTATTAATATTAGCTAGAAAGCTTTTACTTAGTGGGTTAAAAAAAAAAATTACTCCAGTGGCCTTTTTTTTGCTGCGATCAAGAGCAGTATGTTTAATATCTGTTACAGCCTCTGTCAGGAGACTGCCTCCTGCCTTGGCAGGGGATACAGTCAATTATCTAATAGGTCCTTCCCGCGGCGGAGCATCAGGCTCCCGCGGTGCTGCCGGGGCGAGAGGGGATGAAAACAAGGGTGCTGGGGGTGCCCCCCCATGGGTGCTGCAAAGGCTGTGTGGGGGGTCCTGCGGGGTGCTGCTCCCCCCGACACCACTGTTGCCATCTGCTTCCCCTTGAGGAGGACCAGGACCTAGTTTTGAAACGCGCAGGGGAAACCACCTGCAGATGGGAGCACCCAACGTTGGGATTTTTCTGCAGAAACAAGGGGCGAATCCCAAGGTCGCAGCAAGGGGTTTGGCTTCGGCTGGTTTTCGATTAAGACTCCTGATACAGCTTTTGGGTAGAGGAAAACATCTCTATTCTTCATCCACTGTTCTGTGTTTTCTCTCCCCCCTCGTGCCAGGCACCTGCTCGCCGTTTTTTGCAAACTTGTTCCTGAAAAGCATTTGCGGCTTCAGCCCAGGTGTGGTGTCTTGCAGCAGAAACCTCCTCTCCTGGCCCTTGTTTTCCCTCCATGCGTTGGGTCTTCATCTCCTCGGGGAAGGGACGGTGTCTTTTATGTCTTGAGCGCCATCCAGCCCAGAACCAGCAAATAATTAGCAATGGAAAACACCACCGCGACCGTTCTTTGGATGTCACTGTACCTTGAAATGGGTAGCGGAGGGGGGCTGTGGAACAGCAGCTGGGGAGAGCGCTCTTTCAATACATCGATTTCGTATTGCGCAGCTCCCTAAATAGCGTGCAGTTTTTGCTCACAAAGCTTTGATTCGGCTAATCAGCAGGATTATCTGCTGCGGCATGTCTTGGGGCTCCCGGAAATGAAAGGAATTATAAAAGTATATTAATATATTACAACATATATTTGCCAGCAGCTCCTGCCCAGCGCGGGCCCTGGCACACGCCACAGGGGACACTGGTACTGCTCCCGGTGCCTCCAGCATCGCCCTCCTCCCCTGAAGGGTCCCCGTCCTCGCAGCGTTGCCATGTCTCTGTGCTGGGGTGAGACTGCTGCCGAAACAGAATCACAGAATCACAGAATGGTAGGGTTGGAAGGGATCTCTGGAGATCATCTAGTCCAAGCCCCCTGCCAGAGCAGGGTCACCTAGAGCAGGCTGCACAGGAACGTGTCCATGAATGTCTCCAGAGACGGAGACTCCGCCACCTCTCTGGGCAGCCTCTCCAGTGCTCTGCCACCCCCGAAGTAAAGAACCCCACTTATTATCACTCTGCATGTTACCTAGGGTGTTCCTCTTCCCAGCCATAGGAGGAATGAACGTCTCCCCTTCCTTGAAGAGCTCTGTGTCGGTGTCACCAAGCCGAAGGATAACCCGGGTAGTGGGAAGGAATATCCTGACCTCTGGTTCTGTTCATCTCTTTGGTGCGACTTCAACTTGTGCAGCACCACCATAGGGCACATCAGAACACCACCGTCCCAGTTTGTGCAACCACCGTCCCAGTTTGTGCAACACCGGTGGGTTTTCCCTAACCCTGTCCGGCTGCTAATCATTAGCAGCCAATGGTCTGTTTTAAGGAGGCTCAACTCTGGCCTCCAGAACATGTCTTAACGCATTTTAAATCGCCCAGCGGTTGCAGTTGGTTTCCCTGTCCTCCAACGCGGTGGTTTCCAGGGCGAGTGTCACCCATGGAAGCAGTGTGTCTTTTCTACCCCTATGTGTGGCCCTGGTGTTGTGGAGTAACTCGTCCCTCCCCCGCGGACACAAACCGCTCTTGAGGCAAAGCACATGCATGACACGGCTTCTGTACGATTTAAAAAACCTGCTTGTAGAAACCTTGGGTTTCTGCTAGACCACGATGCTCTGAAGGGGGGGCTGCATGGCAATTAAAATGCTACCGTTGTTCTGTTTCAATTAGAGGTCCTCTTAATTGCCAAGTCTTCAAGGTTTTTAAAATAGCCTCTGGTGAAAGACTGCAGCAACGTGTGGCGATAGACTGTATTCACATGTCACCCCGCACGCCAGCAACCACCACAACAGGTTCTCCACTGCAACCACATCAGGCTATCATGGCTTGCTTCTTTATTTCTTTTGTCACTGTTGTTCATTACCAAAGAGCTCGGCTGCTGTTCAACAAAGCACTTAAGGCTTTGCTTCATTTGCAGTGAAGTCAATTCCCTTTTGCGGTGCTGCAGCATGTCTACATTAAGGATTCGCGTGGAAAGCACACCAGATCGCCGCTTCTGTCGCTCCTCCCAGCCTAGGCAAGCCGGGAGTGATGCTTTACCTCCCAAAGCATTGCAGAGAGCAGGGCTGCTTAAAAAAAAGCACGTGTATTTCACATGAATTCTCAAAAATATGCTGATTTAATTGAATTTCTTCTTATTCAAAGTGAGGATGAGCGCTTCCGTACAGATTTTTATATTTATTTGACCAGCTAAGGAACAGTACTATACTGTCATCACAAAACTTGGTTTAACTGTTGACCTTCCTTTTTTAGGGCATTCCCACTTTAAAAGGAAAGAGGTGCCACCTTGCCATACCTGTGCATCCTCAGCGCGTCTGCTGCTGATTTTTTCTAGGGTCCCTCCGGGGAGAGCCGGGTGCCGTGGGCTACCTGGCCTCTGCCGCACCAGCGTGGCTGGAGGTCAGCGCTCCCGACAGACGGCAGCCCGGGGGAAACACCGTTTGGTGCAAGGCTGAATGGGAGGGCAAGGCTGAGAGGAGACACGCATAAATTACACCGAGGTGTCATTTAACCCCAGATTTCTTCATGTCAGCTGTGAAGGGGGATGGAGGAAAGTATCCTCCTCTGGTGCTTTTGGTGGTGCTTCTATGCCACCACCCATCGGTACGTCGTTTCTGAAGGGGCGTGCATCTCCAGGGGATGCGCTTTGGGAGAAAAACAGCTGGACTGGTCTGGATGACTGGAGGAAGATTATTTCCACGTGCGCAGAGGTTACTGCCTGCCCAGAAAGGGGATACGGAAAGGAATCAGTGCAGAGATCCTTGCAGCTTACGGCACACAGAGAGAACCAGTGCGGGAGGAAGAGGAAGGAAGTTTGCAGAGATGAATTTGAGGAGGCTGATTTTAATAAATCCCACAGAAGGCTTTTCTCACAGGAAATATATTTAGTGGATCAGGAAGGCAGTAAGCTGAGCAGATGATCCTTATCGAGGCTTCTGTGCTCAGGAGGAGCAGGGCCAAAGGCAGCCGTGATGATAACACGGACGACCCCAGCCATGATTTGCTTTGAGTGAAGCGCTGAAGTTTTACGTACTTCTCAGATGCCCTGTCATTCAGCCACTTGCCTTGCTATAAAAAAGGCTAATTGATGCAAACCACATTTCTTTCCAGCAGCGTGTGCCAAAGCAGCCAGCGTATTGTACGCACACAAAACAACAACCAGGCTTTCGCATGGCTTGAATTAGATGGATGACAAGAGCTACCAGGGGGAGTCAATTAAGCGGCAGCCTTGGAGTCAAACTTGCAGATTTTATAACAGTGCCTAGTAAATAATGGGTACTTGCACATCTCCTTTCACTAAGAGGCACCAGCATATGTCTTTGAATATGTTCTCCTGGTAATTGCGCAGGGAGCGTACACATTTGGTCCTGTTGTCTACTATGAATAATGCATAGTGGGGGGGGGGAGCCAAAAGCCCCTGGCCGCTCGCTTTTAGATGGACTTTTGTTATCATTGTTATTTAGATGTCACAGCCGTTCTCCTACAGAATTGTTCGTCTCCTTTGTCACTGCAAAAGTGCGTTTATTTAGGAAGGGGGGAAAAAATAAACCACGGACTGAAGCTAATCTGAGATTATCCATGCAAATTGGCAGCTGAGATTCAGATGTGAAAATCTACCCCTGATAAAAATGACTAAGAGGATTTCTGCTGAATTTCGTTTTTCTCCTGACTGACTAATCCATGCTGGGGGAAAATCTTCCCGTCCGGTCTTGTTTAGGTTAAGTAACATTAATAATCTTTAACTGAGGACAGCGGGTTTCGGGATCCATTTTAAGCACGTGCTGCCGCTGACTGCCGATGCGCTGCTCACAAAGCAGGGGCTTCACTTCTTCTCTCCGTATTTCCCACTTTCGCCTTAAATCAAAATGGTTAGTCAGCACAGCCGGCTCCTTTGCTTTCAACCTGCTGGGGTTTTTTTCTTTTTCTTAAAACTCCCACTCAAAAGGCAGAGTCAATTCAAAACCCAGGGAGCCTAAAGGCTAAGCAAGCTGCCCGGGGGAAATACAAAGAGTGTGTGTTTGCAGGCTGAGGTTTGAATATCTCGTAGGAGCCAGGGCTCCAGCTGTGTCTGGATTGTACCTTCGCGGTATTAGCACGCAAAGGGAGCATCTTTGGGAGACGTTGCCGTGCCAGCAGCCGTGGCAGGGAGGACGCAGCGATGCCTCCCAGCCACGCAGGCAGTTCGGGTTGCCATTTCCAAGGAAAATTTGATGCCAGTTTAAAATCCAGCTGTCTAGTTAGGTATTTACCGTACACAAGTTTGCATCCTAGAAAAGGTAATATGACAGTTATAATTACTAATAATAGAATAGTAGTAATTAATAATAATGAAATAAAATCTCCAGCAGCAGTGGTTTAACATGGGCAAATGCATTTAAAGCAGCTGAGGTAGATATCGCGTATGCCGATGCTCGTGTATCCACTACACAATCATTTGTCCCTTGTAACCACCTTTAACTACATCTTTATAGCACGTGCAATACCAATTGCTTGCTTCGGTTCAGTTAAGCTGAAGTAGGTTGTTGCTTATTAATACAAAGAGCTATTTTATTTTTTTTTTTCTCCTGTGACAAACCTGCTTGAAGCCCGTTGGGGATCCTGAATGGTGTGTGCTGAGGTGCAGCTCCTGGCGGGGTTCCACGCGGGGCTGAGGATAAATACACGCCAGCAGCTATGGCTCTCAAAACGTTGCTTTAGGCAGCTGGGCACGCAGGGCTGCTGCTCCAAAACCACCAGTTCCCTCCCTCGTAAAAGGACCAAGGATGCCATGCAGCTCCTGGTGTGGGCAGAGGACGGTCGTATAAATACTCCTTGTCGTGGGGCCCGGTGGCTGTGGAGGGAGGGGAAGGTGCTCACACCAAACACCACCTGAGCACCCAAGCAGGGTGGCCACAGGGCCAGGAGAGCTGCCCTGGCGTGGCAGCCTCCCCACATCACCACCAGACCCCCCTGGACACCCATCCCAGCCACGCGGCACGGGAGCCGGAGAGGAGGGAAACGGCTGTTTGTGAGTTTTCTTGTATTTTTCAAAGGAGTTAGTATGCGCTTGCTTTTTATTTTATTAAAATCCCAGATATTTGGACACGTTCCATGGCTGACTGAAAAATGAGGGGGCTGGAAAGGATTATGTGAAAAAGTTGTCAACATATTCCTCTTCCCACACTCTGCTCTTCCCCCCCAAAGTGCCCCAAAAACTCCAAAAATGTCAATCAATAATAATTAGCCCATCAGACACAAGTGAGAAAATTCAGGTCCGGGAGCTGCCACACTAGCCCCTGCCAACGTCGCCGCGGCGCGCTGCGATGCCGGCGGGTACCGCTGCCAGCATCGATGCCTCGCCGGGGGCGTGGGAGGGATTGGACGCGTCCACGGCCTCGGTGCCAGCTCTGGGCACCGGCAGCCTTGGTAGCGGCTGCCGTTTCTTCGGATGCTCGTGGCCCACAGGGATGCAGAGGCTGCAGGGCGGCGCAGACGGGGACCCGGGGACACGGGCTCCCACGGCGGGGACCTGCAGGGGTGGGCTTGTGGCCGTGTGGCTGGAGGAGGGTGGTATTCCCTGCCCTGCAGCTTGCTCCCCTGCATTCCCAGGGGATGGAGAGGATGTGGTACGGCAGCCAATATTAGCATCCAGGCAAAGCTACGGTCAGGAACTGTCTTGCTCGGACAACCTGGGAACGTCAGGGCTGCGTCTCACCTGCTCCCGTAAGCACAGCTGTTGACGCAGCAGCATCTTTTAATCCCGCAAGACAGCTAGTTTTCAGGAAAAGCTTAGAAAGAGCTGCCAAGGCTCGTGCCAAAGACATTTGGGAGTGAAAGAGCATTTTGCCCCCCCCCCCGCTGGCGAGTGCAGACCCCACCACTTGCTATTAATCACAGGTTGGTGGCGCCTGGCTCCAGTACAGGGTTTTTTCCTCTAAAGAAATTCCCCTGAACTAATGAATGCCATTTAGCTAGAGTGTTTCAGAGGCCTGAGTGCGCCCAGGAAAGTGTCCCTGGGCAGAGGGGCTCTGTTCTGCCAGAAGGAGCCGGGGGGGGCACTCTGGGTTCAAAGTCTGTGTGGTGTGTTTTGACATTTAGACGCCTGGGAAAAGTCTGTGTTTTCTGTAGGAAAACTGCCATCTTATTGTCATCACTAGATTTATTGAATACAGAAAAAAGGGCCCAGCTTACAGGTTCAACTCTTACAAGGCCATCTTTTACCTGGCAGCAAACAGGTAAAATGCCTTTAATTCTCCTCCGCCGTGGTGGGATTTCACTGGACTTCGGGCTGTCACGGTGGCTCTTGCTCATTGGGTGGCTTGCAGTGGGTGCATTGCTCAGCTGTGAGGGGACCTGGGACTTCCAGTTTCTGGTGGATGTAAGTAACTAAAACCGCCCTGTTTTCCAAACGAAAGCCGGCATGCACGTTATCTGAGCACATCCCCGCACGCAGCCGCTCTGCAAATGATGCAACCGATGCTGGAAATGCATCAGGGCCCCGGAGGGAGCCGCCAGCAACTGGTGCTCCTGGAGGCTGTCGTCTCCGTCTCTCCACAGCAGCAAGATGCTGTGGTCGGATCACCGTGCTTGAGGGACATCACAAAACCAGGACAAGCGGTGTAGTTAGTAGAGAAGCTGATATATTTCACTGTGAGGACTCAGAGAAGGTTTCCATGAGATTTTAATGATCCCATGTTTTAATTATTGATCGATTGGTCCCCCAGTGAAACAAGATTGCCAAAAAGGGTGTTCAGGGCAGAGTAAAGCCCATCTGCATCTCTCCGGGAGTCGGTTGCTCGAGGCACGTTTGGTAGGGCTGTTCCCTGTGCACTAAAATACAGGCGGTATGGAAAGGAGCTCGGTTCATTACTGAACACACTGCAGGCATCAGTCCATCAGGAGGGATGCCTTTAGCCTTCAGCCTATTTCCCATCTCCTAGGACCGTCGGTCATCAATATTCAGAGGCAGATTGCTGCCTCTGACCCACGGCCAGCAGTGACCTCCCCTTCACAGAGCTGGGGCTACCTGAGCCCCAGCGCTGGCACACAGACCTTCCCCACCTCTCTCCCCTTCTTCTGCCACCTCAGAAGCCCACAGAGCCCCATCCCCCGGCGGTCCCTGCAGGCTGGCACCCACTGCGGCCACGCAGAGACTTTGGTTTCACCGGAGGATTGGCCTGACTTGCCCACACACATGCACTGAGGGAGACGCAGAAAGCCCACCACCCACCGAGGTGCCATTGGTACCTGCTCTGCCAGGGGACCAAGGCCACCTCTACCCCATCCCCAGGGACACTGCCAGGGCTGTGCCGGGGGCTGCGGGAAGGGTCGGGCACCACGTGCAGCTTCACGCCTGCACCCGCGATGCTGCGCAGAGCAGAGAGGAGCAGTTGCGCATCTGTGCCCGGCATACAGTGCCCAGGGTGGACAGACGGACAGATGGACAGGTACAGCATCCCGACACCTCCTTGTCCCTCAGGCAGTAAAGGCAGCAGGAGGGCTCGTGCTCTGGCAAGGACGGAATGGAAAATTGTCATTAACAGCCCATTTCGGCCACCATGTGGAAAGGTGGGAAAGAGGGGACGGGGTGAAGCACTGGCTCGTCTATTCCCAAGCGCCCCTGTCCTTCCCTCTTCCAGGGCCGGTGCTGCCTGGCGGCGGCTGCTCCACCAGGTTGCATCCTGCCCCCCAGGGCGCTGGGCCACCGCCCTGCCCTGCGGCTCCCCCCTGCAGAGAGGGAGGTACGCACTTCGGCTCAGCAGCACGAGGAGTCCCACCGGGGCTAATTATAACCCCTAGGATTTTATCAACAATTAGCTCAGCACGGATGGTCGCGTATCTGCACAGCGCAAGCTGTTATTATCGGCTGGGCTGGTAATAATGCTGGCTACTAATTTTCCCCAGCTCTTCCCATTATAAAACCTTGCTTTTGGTCACTCACAGCGTTGACAAACTTTTATCCATTTAGACAGAAATTCTCCATCCTCACAACCTGCCTCCAAGGGAGGGGTTTATGTCTGGAAAGATTTCATTCAGGCTAAGAGACAAAATTGCTTCACTTATAGAAAGCGCACTCTGGTTGTAGGCAGCTCTGGGCTTTTCCTTCTTTGCCTTCGGCAACTGGATGCTTTGCAAATGTGTTTTTTAGTGTAGGTAGCCCATTGTACCTCACCACTGAGCAACCTCAGGGTTTGGAGGGACTTCGTGTTGTTCCCTTAGGAGGTGGTCACTGCACCTTGTCACCATGGCTTCTGGCTTGTTGCTTCTCTCTGGAGCCACCAGCACTTGACGTTTGCTGCCATTAAGCACCGTAATGCCCAGTTGCTTTTTCCAGCACAGCCTATACCGATAGAAACCCAGGGCCGCAATCAGGTGTTGGTGTATCCTGCGGGTTTGTACACATGGCTGCTAACGCAGGAGAAAATACAGGCAAGGAGGCCTCCTCTGGAAGAGTAAAGAGGCACGTGGGTGCCGCAGGAGTCACGCAGCAGAGCCCAGCAGTGTCAGGGCAGAGCGGCTCCAGCCAGGGGTCACCAGTGGTCCCTGGGTGATGGGACTGGCCGGACCATGGGAATGATGGGAGCTTGGGCAGAGAGGGTGGGATGAGCATCCCCAGGGGAATCACCTCCCCTGAGAGGGGTAGGGGAGGAAGAGGAGGGTTTGGGCTGAGCAGAGATGAAGGGCAGCGCATTTCTCAGCAGCACATCACTGCAAGCACCTCTGGGGAGCAAAGGGGTGAAGACATGGAGAAAACTGGGAAAGAAAGGGGAAGAGCTGATGGGGGAGAGCTAGCAAGGGATGGAAGGACAGGGTGGAGACATAGGGCTGGCAGGATGATTAGCACCAGATGGCAGGTATCAATTATTTACCATTTATGTACAATAAAATAATACACTTTAACGATGGGAAGAGCACAAAACAAGCTCAATAGCAATTCAAAAGCATATGGAAATAAAATGCGGCAATTTAAGGGGTTGTAATAAATGTGCATCGTTGGTTGTAATGCCCCTGCAAGAATTACAAATGTTAAGCCTTAGTGAATTACACTTAAAAATAAATGTAACATAAAAAAGAAATTAGGTACACAAATAACTTTACATTCAGGCATTTATAAAAGAAAATCTGTTTGCAGCAGCTAATTAGAAAAAGAGCCTCTAATGAGCCTCACTTTTCCTTACCTTAGAGACAAGGCTGAAACGTTAAACGTGGATATAGGTGTGGCGGGTGCCGTTAAAAACGCAACTTCCCTAACTTTCCAGTGATTTCAGAAATGAGGTATCTCTTTTCCAGAGATGGGAGCTGAACCTGTGGTGCCATTAAAGCTCCACCGTGTCTGGAGAGGCCATCTGTACCTCTCTGCGGATGCCCGGATGCTGGCACTGCTTTCCTTTAGTTTTACCACTATTATTCAATCGCTGTATCCGTAAATTAATGTTGACTGGTGGGAAGAGAGGTGACTACCTTAAGCTTGAAATGTGCGACTCCCAGTGAAGATCCTGCGTTGCTGTAAGCGGTATTTTGTGGTTCACTGTGGGATGGGTACCGTTCCAGTTGGAAGAATGGTCTTGGCGCGGTGAGCAGTGCCAGTGCCACCCGCGCGATGCACTTCGGGTAAAGCAGGATGTCAGAAACAAAACAAGGAGGTCAGAACAGATTTCTCATTTCTAGTGGATTAGAAACCTTCCATCAAAATATCATTAAACTGATCACTTCCCACAGAGTATTTGCATTTCACTTAACAGCGCTTTCCAACAGCAGCGCTGTAAAATGAAGGCAAATCAGGAGCGCTCTTCGGTCTGCTCTCCCCACCCCAAATTATCAGGAACCGCTTTGAAGTTCTCCACAAATGACGTTTCCCTGGGCAGAGGCCTGGGGAAGGTTTGGTCTTGGTTTAAATTGCATTTTCCCCCCTCCTTTGCTAAGGACCACTGGTATCAAGGGGAGCAATTCCCGAAAGGGGGTGGCCTCGTGCCCTGCAGTTTCTGTTGTGGGAAATCATGTGAAGAGGGGGGACGTGCCCCACGGAGGCTGTGGGCAGCGCTGCTGGCGGGCAGGGCGATGGGCAGGGCGATGGGCAGGGCGATGGGCAGGGCAGTGGCAGTGTCAGGGCTGCAGGACACCGGTGTGGACCACAACCCGGCCGCGTGGATGGAGCACGGAGACGCCGCTTGCCCCAAAGTTCTTGCATTCACCTCGCATGCCGGCATCGCTTCCATATTTTTAAATATTTAATCTTCGCAGCCTGGTTGCCATGGGAACCTTCACGCAGAAAACTGGACTTTGCGTTAATCAGAAGGATCCTTCCCACGGCTGGGCAGGAGCCGGATTTTCTGCCGGTGCCATGCCAGCTTGGCACCGATCCTCGCTGAGGGGGTTAGCTCTGCCCTGCTCGTGCCCGGGGGGATTTTACTATCAGCCCCTAATACGCTGTCACCGAAGTCTTGGGAAATCCCCTCCCTGACACTCAAATAATTCCTACTGGAAGTCATGGGATGTCTCAGACTACTTATTGTGGGAAAAGCTCTTTTCCAGGAGCAGTCTAGGAAAGGCTGTGACTCCCAGTCGGACACCACAGGCTGGCCCTGCCTCCCCCCACACACGCTGACAGGATTTTAGCGTGCGGAAAGAGAGCCAAAGCCACAACCTGCATTTCACCTATCGGGGAAAAAAGGCTCCGAATTCCCATCGCCAGCTGAAGGCAATCATTCCCTGGCTCATTTCAACACCCTTGCGAGCAGCGGGGACTCGGGCTGGGAACGCAGAGCGAACAGCACGGGCATTTGTCAGCAGGGCTCAGCCTCTCCGATTTGACCAATATACACCGGTGCATGGGAAAAGACAAGCCCACTTAGGAATTCTGTAGCCCTTTCACAGAAACACCTTTTTGTGTCTGTCTTTGTTTTCTGGTGTGTGGTGGGAAGCGCTTGCCGTGCTGCAGCGCACGAGCGGCCCCACCTCGTGCACCCCGGCAATGAGATGCCCCTCGCGATTTGATCCCCCTCCGGCAGACTCCCACTCCCACATGATTCCTGCGGTCCATCCTCCACCCAAGCTACTGGAAACCACAGCCTGACCAAAGTGCAGACCTCTCACCCCGTACAGCTGTCCCAGTTACTCCCCATAGGTTCACCAGCCAGAGGAGGTGTCTGGGAGTGAGAGATGCGGACAGAAGCACAGCAGTGGCCATGGCCATGGGGGGTCCCGGAGCAGAAACCAGCATCACACAGAGTGTTTTACTGCTCGTGACAACTGGGGCACGCGTTAGCCAGGTTGTTCTTATGGCCTTACCCTGAGCTTTTTGTTTGGCATGGAGGATTTGACATTGCTAAGCCCTCATTGGGAGCAAAACAGTGGCTCTCGCTCTGCTTTCCTGGCCACTTTCGCCTTGTGTCACCTGGGGAAGACAAGGTGTGACCAGCAGCCCCTGCTCCTGACCCCTGCCAGCGGCGAGAGGAGGAGAGGGCTCCCTCTGCACGGCCAGCACCCCTCCTTCCCTCTCTTCTATTTTTAGACGTCTCCTCCCACTCTTGTTTAAACATATTACCTAGATCCATAATATTTGCCAGCTGGGGGTAGTAACGCTGGCTCCCAAGGTGCCTGCGGCATTTACACAAAATTAGGCAATGGAAGGAAACCGTCTCAGCAATTATGTGAGAGATGATGGGGAGCCAAAAAGAAAGATGTATGCAAAAGGTGTGCTCTCCTGCCAAAAAATTAGGGCTAAATTACAGAGTCTGGGAGTCTTCAAATAAGTTAAATGTTGTATTACAAATTTAGTTTCAATTAACAAATTAAATAGGAAAACAAGCACACTGCCTAGCAGGTATCACACAAGGGGAGGTGTTTTGCAGCAACGACATTTTCTCCTGTCACCAAATGACACAGTTAAAAAAAAAAAAAACACACAAAAAAGCAAAATTACAACAATTTCCTCGGTGCTTGCACTGGCAGCCCTCCTCTGCTCCCAGCTGGCCCAGGTGCCAGACCGTCCGGCAGCAGGTGGAAGCCACACACGCCTGTCCTGGGTCCTCTGCAGCCCTGCCTGAGCTTTGGACACGCTGGTTATTCCGTGACCTCAGCACATCCCAGCCAGGGCCAAGACCCATCCGTGCTCGGCTCCGTTCCGGCCGCTTGCAGATATGCCAGCTGCAGGGAGTGGGTCCGGGGCACGCAGCATCCCCCAGGGCCAGCGGGTTAGGTGCCGCGGCCATCAGGAGCAGGTCTGCCCGTCCCCTCCGACAGTGTTTCAGCAAACAACCTGCTGCTGACTGCCCTTTTTTATTACTTTACAGCACAGTTTTTCCTCGAATTTTATGGCATTTCATTAAAGCCGCCAGAAGGTGATACTGCCCCTTTTCCAGAAGTGAAATAAATTCAAGTTTTATCGCTTCTGGAAATGCTGGAACAGCTGTCAGGACATTTGATGGATTTTCTCAATTACAGGACTTGTGGAGCATTTTATACTTACATCCGCACCAAAGTCTAATATACTGTACTAGCTGTTTGTGTGTCCCCCCCGCCCCTTATCTCTTTGCATCTCCCTCCCTAATAATGGTCCACTTGTTATTTTTCTCTTAATTCCTTTTTTTACTGTAACCTTTTTTTCCTCCCTGATAATCATCTAGCATTTTCCTTCTTTATTTCCCAATAACACTTAACTTTTCTACAAAAGCAGGTGGTGACCCCAGAGCTAGCGAGTGCTCCCATGCTGGCTTAATCAAAAGACATCCCCCCGCCTCATCTCGACAGCTTTTGGGTTGGGGGCCACGGGGAGAAGGGCTGAGGGAGGAGGGCTGAGTCTCTGGGTGGCCCTGCGCCTTCTGGACACAATTTCCTTGGAAATAAATCCCCTCTCTACCTCCTCTTCAATTTAGGAGGTTCCCAGTGCAGGCAGCATCCCAAACACAGGGACCCGTCCCCATCCGCAGGTCCCCCCGTCAGAGCCGGGGAGCGCAGGAGGCAGCCCACGGCCGTCTCCACCTTCTCCTAAAGATGTCCCTGACAGATGAAGGCTCATTTCCCAGCGCTCCTGAGGGATCCCTTCTCATCCAGGCTGCTCCGGGGACTGTTTTCCAAGTGGTCTATATGAAATCATTTCTCAGGCTCTTCTGCGCCCTGTCGTGTACCTGACAGGCTGTGTCGGCTCACGCGCCACCATGAACACATCCCGGACTGACGGAGGCATCTCTCCACGTCGCGTCTTTCAGCGAGAATGCCCCACCGAGGCCCAGGGACTGATGGATGGACGTGTTTTACCAGGGTGAAATTATCTTGGCTCACCAATAAAATGCGTGAGGATGCCAAATTACACTTTTCCCTTCTTTCTGGCGGTAATCCGAAGCGGAGAGGCAGCTGAGGGTCTGCAGCTCCCCCAGGCAGCGAGGAGCACAGGGGTTCGGATGGCAGCATCCCCTTACGTGCAGCCGCGTCCTCCCCCCAAAATGAGGAGAGGGCTGAGGGTGGCAGAGACGAGCTCTGCCGAAAAAGGCTGCTGCTGCCTTGCATCACATAAAGTCAGGATTTAAAACCGGTGCCTTCCTCTGAGGCACAGGGAGAGGAAATCTGGCAGAAGCGAGTGCCCCAGCACTGCATCTACCACTAGAAAAAGTTGCAACGGTCAAAAAAAGCACACGTGAATTTCAAGAGTTGCCTTCTTTTGACCTAAAACTTCATCTCTCTGAGAAGATGGGGGCAGCCAGGAGGCAGGAGGTGTCTGCTCCCTCTAGGAGCAGGAGTGAAATAGAGTTGAGATGAAGCCATAACCCATCCTAGAGGAGGTCCAGCATTTGCACCCTCTTTTTGCCGAGATCAGGCACCGCCTGGGTTCCCACCTACCCCCACACCCCAGGAGAGCTGACAGAGAGCTCTGAAGGAGCAGCTCCACGCCAAACACCACAGATCCTCAGCAAATTTCCACCAGTCAAGGTGTGATCCCGGATTTATTTAAATTAGAACGATTAAGGCAATTAAAGGCAAAGAAGTGCTTGGGAAAGGGGGGAAACTACTACCAAACAGAATTGCTATTACAGTCTATCAAATTGACACAGAAAGATTAAAAACCTGATTTACATTTTTAAAAAAAAAAGAAGAAAAAAAAGTCTAACGTTCCCTAAAATAGATAAGGCACCCTGCTGAGAAAATCACTCCACACATAAAAGAGAAGCAAAGGTGATTATATATAACAAAACTAATCTTCTCTATTGCTTTAATCACCTCAGACCATTTCACCTGCTTATTTGGAAACTGTTAACCTGAGGAAAAAATTATTGTGAGAACATCCTCATTTCCAGCGCTGCGCTCGAATGGGCTTGTTTTCCTAAACATCCATCCCCGGAGTCTTTAACAACAGCCATTGCTCTGCAAGATAAATGTTTGCTTAAGACTATTCTGTAGTTAATACATATATTCATGACTTGAGCACGACGCAGCAAGGGAAGAGGGTGCCGGGACGCCGTGAGCGACCCGCCAGGGTTGTGGCAGGAGTCTGTCTGTCCTGCCACCGCCGACCACCAGCAGTAAATTTTGCCTGAATTTTAGGGGAGCGTGGCGTGGGGGCCTGGGGCACAGGGTGCACAAAGGCAGCCCCGCGTCTTTTCTTCCCAAAATCCTGGCTCACAAGGTCAGGGCGGAGCTTACCTAGGGCTGCTCACAGAGCTACGACATGCGCATCCATGGGATGAGCAAGTCGAGGGGTGACCATCTTCCATTTCATATGGCACCTTCCACCACGGTGGCTCTGGGAGGTCCTTTCGTGCCCAAACCGCTGTCGCTGGGACCCTGCAGGTAGTTCAGCAGCTCGTACCCACACCCTCCACAGGTCAGCACTGGTGAGAGAGAGCACTGCATATTGTGAATATTAAGAGAGGCTTTGGGTTGGCAGAGTGGATTTACCCCCACAGTGCCATCACTGGGGTCACAGAATCACAGAATGGCAGGGGTTGGAAGGGACCTCTGGAGATCATCTAGTCCAAGCCCCCTGCCAGAGCAGGCTCATCTAGAGCAAGTTGCACAGGAACGTGTCCAGGCGGGTTTGGAATGTCTCCAGAGACGGAGACTCCACCACCTCTCTGGGCAGCCTCTTCCAGTGCTCTGCCACCCTCAGGGTAAAGAAGTTCCTCCTCATGTTTAGGTGGAACTTCCTATGCTCAAGTTTGTGCCCATTACCCCTTGTCCTTTTGCCGGGCACCACTGAAAAGAGCCTGGCCCCATCCTCCTGACACCCACCCTTTAATGATTTGTAAGTGTTGATAAGATCCCCCCTCAGCCGTCTTTTTTCCAGTCTGAAGAGACCCAAATCCCTCAGTCTTTCTTCATAAGAGAGGTCTTCCAGTCCCCTAATCATCTTGGTAGCCCTTTGCTGCACCCTTTCCAGCAGTTCCCTGTCCTTCTTGAACCGGGGAGCCCAGAACTGGACACAGTACTCCAGGTGCGGCCTCCCCAAGGCAGAGTAGAGGGGGAGGATGACCTCCCTCGACCTGCTGGCCACACTCTTCTTGATGCACCCCAGGATGCCCTTGGGGCCACATTGCTGGCTCATGGTCATCCTGTTGTCCACCGGGACTCCCAGGTCTCTTTCCACAGAGCTGCTCTCCAGCAGGTCGGCTCCCAATGGGGTCAGTCTGTCGGGGCGGTGCGTGCGTGCACACCTGTGCACACGTGTAGACGTGCGTGACTTACAGCAGTGCCCAGGCGAGCGCAGAGCCCCTGCGTGCCTGCGACTGACCCCCTGCCCAGCACACCGGGCACACACAGCGCCTGCAAGCAGCCACGGCACGGCCGATGCTGGCCTCGCAGCCCAGCAGCCAGAGACTCCGCATAGCTCATTCATTCATTCACACATTGCCCCCATACTGGGGATGGGAAAGTGCAGCGGCTGGCACGGGCACAGGGGAGGACGTGCTGCTCAAGCAAACGGGTTTCATACGTTGATGCTGCGGCTTCTGGTCGGGGTGAGCTGGGAAGAGCCCCGGCTTTCAGGTCTGCAGGGTCGCCACTGCTCCACTGCCAGCGAGAGCGGGCTGCGGGGACCTCAACATACTTTGTCCACAAAGATGAATGCGTTGGCCCTCTGCCCTATGTCCATGGTTATCTCAGTACCAGTCGTATTTGATACTGAAATGCAACACCTCTTCTGATAAATCAGACATAGCACGTTAAGCGACGATTCTTCCTTTGCCAGAGTAGTAGCTTGTGAGATTTTATAGAGGGTTTATTTTTATATGTCACAGCTCTGATCTGAAGCCCGCTGAAACCCACTGAAGCCCGGTGGATGCGGGAGGTTTTGTGTCAGAGCTACAGCGAGTAAATAAACACGTGGAGAGGAGGCGGCTGAGCAGCAGCAGCCGCCTGGGCTGGCGCCGGGCGCCGCTGCCGTCACTGGCAGCTCCATGTTGCGGCGGTAAATTTTTGCAGGTCTCCATAACTCACCCCAAACGCCTCGCTCGTTTTTCTTACAAATGCATTTTCACCAGGATCTCCAAATTCAGGGCTGGCATGAGTGATACTTGTTATCCTGGGATGTCAGCAAGGACAGGGAAAAAAATTCCCTCTTCCAGTTAGTGGTGTACAAATCAGTTTAGGCAGGAAATAATTGCGCTCCCCTCTCAGAGGCTAATTAGCTCCAAAACCTGGGATATTCAGAAGAGGGGAAGACATCAAGCCCGGGTGCATGGAGGGAGCGGGAGGATGGTGAGCATCCTCCTCCTAGCCGTAAATCACAGAAATCGAATTAGATCATCTCAAATTGAGGGACAAAAAGCCAGTTATAGATCCATTTTGCAACGCCAGCTGACATGGCTTCCATTTGTGACTCGCTGAGTGACATTACTTATCCTGAGTGCTTCTCTGACAATATAAGCACTTAATGTGAAGATGTGTAAAATTACAGCAAAATGAATGAAACCCAGGAAATTATGTAAAGTTTATGGGGTTGCTTCTTTTTTTTTTTGCTTTGCCTTTTATTTTTTTTTTCTTTTTTGAGGCCTCCTCTCAATTTCTGCCTTCTAAATGAGGATCTGGGCAATGCATCAGCAGACAGTGCCTTCCTGGAGCAACGGGCTCTTCTGCTCTTGATGCACCTGAGCAACTTGAAACTATTACCGGCGGCACGCACTGAACAGCGAATAGACCTTCATGTTGATGAGGCAAATCCTGCGGCACTTAAAAGCAAGCTATGCTGAAGCGTCCCATGTATCTCCGTCTCCAAAGTGCAACACACTTATGGAAATTGCAGATCCTGTGGTGCTATTTGTCTGGAAGGAGACATTACAGATGACATATGAACCTGATTTCTCAAACAGATGAGGACTGTGAGAGGATTAAGGAAACATCTATAAATTAAGATGCAGAATAAAGTTCCTGCTGTCTTCCTTGGCCTCTCTCTCCTTGGCTCGAGAGTCCAGCGCTCACGACTGCAATACTTGGCACAGCACCAGGCATCCCTCCCTTGCCTACTGCTATAAAATGGGTAGATCTCATGCCACGATCCTCCTTTGGTAAAGCAGCAAAACCCCAGCGTCCAGGGCTCTTGGCAGTGCCCCCTCTCCGGCCACCTGTGGCCAGCCCCCTCTGCAACCAGCCCCTGCGAGCAAGGCGTCCGGCATGCAAAATGCATATTTATCTTGACCTTTTTTTTCTTTTTCTAGCTGCACACTGCAAACCCGCGTGGTGCCTGTTCCTGAAAGCCATCGGAGGTCGCATGGAGATGTCACTCCATCCGGGAGCACGGGCGAGCAGGCAGCTCGTGGGCCTGGGGGTACAGCCCATGGTCCCCGCACCAGATGGGGGTTCCCTAGGAAAGGCGATCACCACATGGAGATTTCTGGGTTTCCTCAGTGTTCTTCATGCACGAAGTAGGGTTAAATGCAAGGGGAGAAGAGTCTGTCTTTCCCCGCAGTGACCCCAGGAGCAATGTAATTAAGCCCTTATCACAGCCCCATTTGCACTCGGCAGCAGCCCCTAGTGCAGCGGCGCTTCCCACGGGGACAAAATGCAGGCAGGGAAACCAAATTCCTGCTGCCATCTTCAGCTCTGCCCCGAGAATGCATGTGCAGCAGGGCTGCGCAGGGGCAGCCGTGCTGGGGTGTCCCACACCCCCCCAAAGCCTCCTGCCCGCAGATCCCATCCTGGGCTGTGCCGGGAGCGGGCGCTGGCTGCCGAGCCAGGGACCTGCGCCAGACAGACACCACCCCAAAACCAGCACCCGAGAAATAAGTGTCTACAGTCCCAAGATACTCGTATGACACTTACAGAGCATTCACAGTGACAGAGCAAACGGGAAAGCATCAAAATATTTTGATTTTTCTTCAAAACATATTTTTAGTTGTTGCTGCATTGGCTATAGATGGATTTTTTTTAGAAAGGGTGAAATAACTCCAAGCCACGAGGGGCTGTCCCAGCCAAAACAACCTGGATTGATCTGAACTACATCTTTTTTCCCGACTTGGTCAGAAAATGCACTGCCTGTATGCCTCCACAGACTGCAGAAGAGAAACCACGCAGTAAGGAATCACTCTCTTCTTTACGAGCGCAAATCTAGGTGGATAAGGTCAAAGGCAGGAAGGCAAATAAAGGGAACAGAGATAACCTGGTCTGACGGAGGTCACAGCAGACGCCGTTGCCAGTACCTGTGTTTGGTTGAACCAGGCTGTCGGCCAGTGCTGTCCCCTTGCGACTGTACTGTCCGCACAAGGAGTTACGAAGGAGCAAGAGGTGAAGAAGGAGGAAGATGCGAACGAGCTTGCCTCTCTGTCTTTAGGCCCTTGCCTTTCCTGACCGCAGTGGGAGCAGGGCAGCAGACGCCGAGCTGAGAGCAAGCCCTGGGAAGCAGCCTGGGAGCGTTCAGGCTGCACCGGCAGCTGGGAGTCACCTCACAGAAGCCGGCTGCAAGCGGTTTTCCTTTTTGTCAGCACAAGTTCCTGCTTCACAGGAACAAGGAAAATCTCCAAACCTGGGACATAAAAAAGCCATCAAGCAAAGACACAAAAGTATTTCCATTCGTTTCATTGCAGATAACGGGTGGCAGCTACCATTTTGAGATCAAGACTTGCTCTGCCGAAGACCTCCAGCTGACATATCACCAGTCATTTATGATCCGCCATTAAACGTATACAGTCATTGTAGCTCTTTTCTCTGCTAGGTGCAGCCTCAGGACTTTTTGCTTAGGCTGCACATAAGTTCTTGTTTGGAAGACTTAAAAGGAGGAAAAAAAGAATGACAAACTTGGTCTCCCAGAAGCCACGTCGCAGTGCCAGGGAGGGAGATGGCACTGGTGCCCCAGCAGGGTGGCAGCCCCATCCTGCTCAGCCTTCCAAGGGGGAGCAGGGCGGCGTGCCCTGGCGCAGACCCCCAGCAGGAGAGTGTCCCTCCAGCCGCCCTGAGCCCCCGGCCAGGCTCCTCCGGCCCCGGGAATGCAGGCGGCTGTGGGAAGGATCCTGCCTCTGCTTGGGCTCTGTCTTTTGAACACGCTCCTGCCCTCCCAAAAGCAAGACCAGATGTGCAGGGAGAGGTGATACCCTCCACTGCACCCGCTGCCGCGTTTTAAAGTAGACGGAGGAGTTTTGGGACTGCTGGCCTCCCTCAGCAGCCGCCACTGCCCCATGCTGCACAGCAGCATGGAGAGGGGCTTGGCCCAAAGTCCGCCTGGTTTTCCCAACTGCATCCTTTGTTCAGATCAGAAATATCACCTCTGCCTATAAACCTTTCATCATTTGAGATACCTCCCCACAGAGATGACATGAGAGGAATGATGGGGAAAGGAATGATCAAAGAACATTATTATCAGGATTTTTGGCAGCTGAGCTATCATTCCAAATGTGGGCATGGCAGACACTGCTCCAAAGCACCGATGGGCTCGTGGCTGCGTAGCAGCCCACATGGGGTGAGATGTTCAGGGACCCAGCACAAAGAAACCAGTGCTGGGGAAAAAAAGACTTCTCCCCCAAGGCAGCTGGCCTGGGGTAGTTCATGTCAGCCAGCCTAACAGAGCAGTCACCATCAACTGAACTTTATCTTGATTAAGTAACCAGCACCCAGCAGCAGCACCCTCCACAGACGAAGCTAACCCCAGGTTATCTACACTTCACAGCTGTTTAACCCGAGGTTATTCCTCTTGGAGTGGGGTCGGCGTGCTCTAATGGAGTTCTGCTGCTGCGTATACAGGAACAGCATTTCCCAGCAGTTAGTGCTGTGGCATAGTGCTTTCTCTTGCATTTTTGGGTTTCTGTGGCTCTCACGCTTCTGCCTTGCTGAGATGATTGTGTCATCCAACCCATGAAAATTTGGCACTGAAATGGTACCCCGCTGCATTGTTTTCTTACTGTATAGCTCATGATCCCCCCTGTTCCTCACAAGTCACGGTAATTGTAAGGGCTGCCAAGCCTCAAAGCCAAAAGCAGCTTTGGGATATTTATCCCACCTTCTTGTTTGACATGTCATAGTTGATGTTGTAGCGTAGTTGATGATGGAAGTGGCGGTGAAGGCCAGCCCAGAGAATGAGAGAAGGATGAAATTCGGTGCTCAAGAGCACAAAAACTGCTGTAACTCAGTGGGGGTGCCTCATGTCAACCATGAGAATCTGTGGTGGGAGCCATCAGGAGGGAGGTCAGAGCTGGCTATGGCTTTGCAAACGACAAAATTTCTACTGTGTTTCCATTTTGCAGAAATCAAGATTCATCCAGATGCAGTTCACCAGAAAATCCAGATTTGAGCAAGAAACCTGGATAGACAGCATCCAATTTATTTCTTCTCTGCTAAAAGCATCCATGAATGAAACCAAACTGTTGCCGTGGATATTTACATTGGTTTTATTTGTTTGTTTATGCTCACAGAAGAGCTAAATGTATTTGGCAGATTGAGACGGGTGTGGTGGGCAGAGAGGGATAGAGATCACCCATGCCCCGGAGCTAAATAAAAGTGAGGAAATATTCACCGCTAAGCAACTTCAGGTCCCCATGTGCTGCTTTCCAGCAGCATCCTTGCCGCTGTCCTCCTTAATCTCTTCCTACAGATAGAAATGGGCAGGAGAGTTCCTCTCTCAGAATAACTTACTCTCCATCCAGGGCAGAGTCTTTCCAAGATGATGCTATTCAAATTAAACCACAAATCTTCTCTTCTAGGGATAACACTCTGCTGTCTTCCCAAACCTGTTCTCATTTTCTTTTGCTGTTTTGACACCATTAGTGTTCCACAAGTGCTAGCACACACAGAGATAATACTGTTAATTTTATCGTGCTTGGAAAAGCACAGAACAGCCTAAACTCAGCCAAATGCTTGGCTTTGCCTTTTCCCTATCATATAATATCCTTTTGTATATAGCTCTGCGTGGCAACTCATTTATATCAAATCTTACCAGTTAAGGCAGGAGGGAAAAGGGGGCACTCAATAGTTGTCTTGCCAAAGAGATCTGAAGTCAACAACCTCCTGTTTTCCAGCAAGCAGGGCCGGCGTGACAGCTCATGGGGGCACAGGCTGCCTGCTGCCAGCCAGGGTGAGCGCACCATGAAGCTCCACAACCCAAAAAGTTGGCCAGGAGATACAATCCCATGGAGGAGGAATCCTGCAGGCCAGCCAGCCACCTGCAGAGAGCTCTGCAGCCGGCAGCTGCCTCGCGGCTCTCTGGGAACCCCGAGCATCCCGGGGCTGTGGGTCACGGCTGTGGGTTGGAAACACCAAACGTCTGTAGCCCTCGGAGTTAGAACAGCAGAACGGGAGGGGAGCCTGCGCTTCCACACCTGTAAGGACAGGGGCTTTCCAAAAATAAAAATGCTTTGTATTTAAGCCATGAGGAGCTGCTCTTCAGACACTCTCGTGCAGATTTTCATGCAGACGGTCCCAGGGCTGTTTCCCCAGCCCTCGGCAGCAGCTCACTGTGAGCAGACGACAAGGTGGGTGCACATTGCAGCACCAGGAGCCGCCGGGCAGCACTGAAAATGCTGCTGAGTGTGTTCCCGGCAGTGGCATGTAGGGGTCACTTCAGTGGGACTGAGGGCCATCATCCCAAAGCTGGGGACATCAGGTCAAACAGGGGCCTTGGGGAGGGCTGGAGGCCACTTTCCACCCCAGCCCTCACCTGGGAGATTACCCCCAGGGGGAGAGACAGAGAGAAAAAGCAAACATTTGTCCCCCAATCAACTGACCGAGATTTTTTTAAATGAGTAGAACCCTTCTGTATGCAGTTTTCACTTCAAGCACAGTGTAGAAAAAAATCGATTTGTTTTTCTCAGTCCAATTCCCTTCTGTCTAATAGGTCTGTTGTAAATGCCAATTTTACTGTCATTTACACTGTGCCCATCTGAGCAATTTTATCAATAGTTAAATAAGAATACTTTAAAGTAATGTGATTTTTTATTTGAATTCCAATTTATGTTCAGATGGTTTGACGCAAATCTAGTAAGCAAGGCTCACTATTTTCATAGAACAAATTAAATTATATGTTATATAGCCACACAAGTAAATATGTTATATAATTGGATAAATAAATACTTGTGATTAGATACAGTATCTTATTCTTACCCACATATAATAGCAAGACTAGTGGAAGTATTGTACAAATCACTGTGCTTTAATAGTTAGCAGTCCATGAAAACCGACCTGAAAGACAATAGGCAAGAACAAGCACAAAAAAAAGGCTAAACCTAGTTATTTGAGCCAAGGCTTCCTGCTTGCCTGTTTAAGTGCAGTTCAAATCAGCTTAGAGTCATTTTCACTTAAGCCAGTGCATCTGGGCAAAGAGGTCAAAGCGTAATTAGTTGTGCAGAAGATGGTGGTGGTGAATAAAAGGGGATGATGGACCCTGCTGGTGGAATGGATGATGGGGACGAGGACAGGGATGGACAATGAGGATGGGACTGGACGATAGGGATGTGCCACCAGTTACAGGTCACAAAGCCAGCAGAGCCGAAATCGGCACATGGACAACCAAATGGTTGAAATTGCCCATTTACAGGGAGTTTGAGAGAAAGAGTCGATCTCAGTTCTTGTTGTCAGACAAGTCTTTCCTCCTGACTGTGGAAGAGAAAATCAGTTCCTTTTAAGCTGATAAACACAGCCCAGCTGGGACACAATTTGTTGTTTGGATACTACAGGCTGAGAGACCAACCGGAGTCCTGGCATGTTTTAAAGAAATTGTGGCTCCCTCATGCAGCTAAATTAGTAATATATAGCACACGCCTGCGATGGAAACTGAAGAAGGCTAGTGGTAATGATTCCTCTCTTCCACCCACCCTCTTTTTCTCCCATGTTTTGCTTCAGCTCAACCTGCACCACTTTTAAAGTGTTTCTACTGTTTTTTTCACTTCTGAAAACTTCTCCCTCCTTCCCACAACTCTTGCAATCTGCCTTTATAGTAAACGGACATGCTAAAAATTTGAGCTGCTCAACATACATTGTTAAACCGAGACAGTGAGATAGCGATCCTGAAACCAAGCACCACACGCAGGCTCCCCTCTTCCTGCCACCACAGAAATTATTCACTAAATGAGTATTTGCCAGCTTCTCACACGGCAGAAAGGCAGCTAGGGAGATATAAGATTTAATTTTTCAAAGTATGAAAGTCAGTCTAAGTCATATTTTCTCTACAGTAGGAACTGACTCAAAACCAGCTGGCTGCACCAATAGAAATGGGGTATTTACCAGCAGAGCGATGTAGAATATACCACCCCAGCAGCCACCTTTAAGCCAAAATGTGGGCACTCAGGACCAAAGATGAGAGTATTTCCAAGAATTATTCCCTAACAATTTCCCCTCCTCCTCCCCATTTCAGTCTGACAGCCGTTACTGGGTTTATTTCAGCTTTGACTTCCACTGTTCCTCATCCAACAGCTTTTTCCTCCATGTGCAGCAGATGAAATCCCATTCCCATTCAAAAGGAAAAGCTCTCTGACCAGCCGGTTACTGGGAAGCCTGAACTCCTTCTCCTTCACGGATAGGGCAGATGCTGCCTCATCACAGCAGTTGCTTCATGGCACGCAGGGTCCCAGGTGCTGGCCTGTCCCCAAGCCGAGCACCAGCCATGTCCCTTGGTGGCAGGGTAGCTCCCTCACGTTGTGATCCACCACATCACTGTGCAGCTCAGTTTTCCGCATCGTGTCAGTACTATGCACGCCAGCACAGCAAACACACCTTTTCTTCAGTGCTGCCATCCACATTTTTGTGTATCACCTTCTTCATCTGCAGCAAGGGAGGAGGGCAAACATAGATCTTCACCACCCTGCTACTGTTACTCAAAGCTTCTGCCGTGTATCTGTTGAAGGAATTCATTGCTTCTCTCCAGTGTGGAAACATCCTCATGGCACTCAAGGCAGAGATTGTGGGCGTAGCTTTGAACAAGGGAGCTAAATGCTGTCCTGGGACTGATGGATCCAGGATTTACTTTTTGAGGCATGTGTTGCAGTCTGCAATCAGCCCCGTGCTATTGCACTACAACTATCCTACCGCCTGGGTTAAAGCTGTCCGAAATACTCCCTGTACCTGCAGTGCCCATCTGCTCCAGGTCAGTACCCCATTCATATTACATTTGCATGTCTGGTACTTTAGTGAATGCTGACAATATCATTCATCCTTTTTTCCAGTTCTTAAAGCAATAGAAAGTTTTTGAGTATAGGAGGCCCACAATCCGTGAAGTATGTGATAAAAGGGCTTGATAGGTAAGAAAAACATCACCATTGTTTGGAGCATAAACAGGTATTTATAGCATGTCTAAGCTCTTCCCTGGCCAGCAATTCATTTTAGTTCTTCCTTCTGGGTGACAGTCTGTCATGTGAAAACACAAGATGCTCTTCAGAGCTTAGGTGACCTTTAGAGGTTCAGCCCAGAGCAGTTTTGCTGACATCTGGCACACGGGGGACTTGCCATAAGAGGGAATAACAACAATAACCAAGCTTCTGCAGGGCCGTCATCTGTCGATCCCAAGGCAGGGAAAGCAGCATGGAAAAGGAGGGCAGCCAAAAGGCCGTACCTGAGCTTGATCTGCAACACCAAGGCAAAGTCACACCTTCGCTAAGTCATGGAGGGGACCAAGATAGGGGCAAAGGAGGCAGCCTGGTGGGAAGGGTGTTTAGTGGGAACACAATTCATCATTTAGCTTTGCATAAAGAGCAGGGGCCTCAGAAGCCACTGGGACTAGGGTGAGCCAGGATGTCTCTGTAATGAGAAGATGCTGTGTGAAGAATTTGGTCTAAATGCACAGTTAACTCAGAACAAAGTAACCAAAAATAGAAATGGCTAAGCAGGGATTAAACAGGGGTCAAGCAAAGTGAGAAGAAATTCAGCTTCATGAGGAAGACAGGGAAAAGTGAAGCTATAGTGTCAAGAAAACAATGACTTTCAAGAGGCATTTTTCATGAACTGAAGGATAAACCTAGATTTCTCCCTAGTCTGCGCAGGAGTTGTTCAGATGGTGGGCTAGGCTGGGCTTACTGCAGTGTGCTGGGGGAGCCAGAAGATGTATTTTACTGGCTATGCTTAAAAAACACAGCACACTGTCAAAACATCAAAACGCTGCTTGCCCTCATCTGTTCCTGCGCTCCTGCCCTTGAAACATCTTCTGAGGGGAAACTCTTCTTCTGGGGAGATCATATTTGAGAATTCAGAAATGGGCTGTTATTTAGTAGAGAATATAAGCAAAAGTGTTCGGGGCTCAGAAACCAATGGCCACACTGGCCAGAGCAGGCAAATCCTGCTGCATCAGCCTCTGAGCCAGGGAAGCTCCTCTGTTCCACGCAAGGTGAGTCATGGTGGGGACGGCTGTGTCCCTGGCTTGGGACGGAGGATTTCCCCTCCCCAGCTGCTCCGTCAGTAGAAGAGACATGATCTGCTCTGGCAGGACGGTGCAGCAGCGGGGCTCCACATTTCAAACGGCAGGGGTTAAGCAAAGTGACCAATTTCCTTGGACTAATTGAGCATGCAATCTGCCTGCTTGTAAAGCCTGTATTTGGCCAGGAAGATTTATTACTTTTAGCAATGATGAATGTCCAAGAGCAGTGAGGGCAGACCTGAGCTGCAGTTCATTAACTTTAAGTGGGATGATGTTGAAAAACCATTTCTATTTTTGGTTATTTTGTTCTGGGTTAACTGTGAATTTAGACCTAATTCTGTAATAAAGTGCTCAGGGGGGGTAGTGAATCGTGTTCTCTCTGGCAGATACTAAACCTGTAGGGTTTTGTCCTTATCCTGATGAGTAAGCAGTTTTGGCTGGTCCTGAGAGGCTCTGAAATGACAGAAGACTGCTCTGTATGGGAGTTTGAAGTTAAGCCTCCATCTATCTCAGAAGCAGAGACCGAAATGGAGGACTGACATTTCTTTGCCATTGGGTTTCAGAATAACACCTTTTTATCACCTTCATCTTCTCAGAATGCCATCATCAGTTCAGTGCTTTGTCTGTGCTACTGAACAGCTACGTCCATCACAGGGGTATGGCGGCACCCCCTGCCTTCCCCTACATCTGCTTTAAAATCAGTTGCTCTCTTTGTACAGGTGGGAAAGTGCAATGCAATACTCCTTACACTGAAAAGCGCTGGACACTTTACTAACTACCTAACGTAACATCTGCCCCCCTCCACATTCATTATTTGCAAACGCTCTCCTTTCCTCCCTTTCCTTGGAAGAATACCCACTAGTGAACGGAGCTGCGAAGCCCCAGAGCACACCTTGCCTTCTTTTCTCCCCAGCAATACTTGCGCTTAATGTCATCCTTGTACAAAACACCCTCTCTCTGTCCCTGCACTGCAAGACCACACTGGTCCTCTAGAAATTGTCAGGGAGTATTTGATGCTGAAAGATTATTTTGTTATAAATCACTCCCAGAGGTAGCTGTGACCTGTAAAAAATACTTTTGTGTTGCTCTCTTTACAGCAGTGCGTAGACTGAAAATGCATGTGTATGTGTGTTTCCACAATAAATATTATCTTGCATGGTACCAGTGTCAGCAGGGGCGACTGCTCCAGATTGCCATGTATGAATTGTGGCTCTGACACACCTCAGAACCAAGCACAAACCTTTCCTGCTCGCCCATTAGCCTCTACGAACCCTGGGCCAGGGGCTAGCAACCTGCGATGCTGTATGCAAGGAGCCCACCGCCCAGGATAACCAACCTGGAAGCTGCAAAGCTAATGAATTTGCCTCTGAGGCTTAACTGTAGGAAAAGTAATTAATCTTGCTGGGTCTCACTCATCATCAAGCAAACTTTTGCTGATGAAAAAGAAAACTGCTGAGCATTCCAGTTCACTCCCCAAGCCAGGCTCTCCCTGTTGGACTTTGCGGGTAACTGGCGCATCATTACTATCCCATTTTCTACAGATTCCCCAAGAGGAAACGGTGAAAGGAATGCATAAATGTCAGTGAGGGAAGGGGGGTTTGCAGCTCAGGCTTTCACTCACACTCCCAAAAAAGTTGTGGGTTTGCTTAGGGTCCGGATTTTGCTCAGATCTGGTGAGAGGAAAAAAAAACGAACAAAAACAAAACCAGAAAACCTGTAAGGGAAGAAGGAATGTCCAAAAGAGTTGTCAGGAGGCTTCACAGCAGTTGTGTATGAGATGTTCACCCAGCCCTGCCACTGAACGGGTATGAGTCAGGGCTGAATCCAGCTCCCATCCACATATGGTCTAAGCCTCAGCCAGGGGGTAAGAGATGAAGATACCAAAGATGCATAACACTGGGCGTAATCTCAAATCACTTCAGGCATCTGGCCTATCCCAGGCATCCGTTTTAGTTTGAGATAAATTGCTCTCTTGAGTTGTCTGTTATATTGGGAGCCTACACTGGCCGGCAGAGAAGTGGCCACCACTACCAGATGCCCTTCGCAAACTCGTCAGCGAGCTGACAGACTTTCGGAGAAGTGCCGAGGAGCCGGCCAGAGAGCTGTGGGTGAAAGCAGGGCTGGCAAGGATCAGCAGGGCACCAGGGTATCAGCCATGCCCTACACGGGCAGTAGGATCAGAGCCGCACAAGGAGCTGCTGAGCTTGATAAGGGCAGCCATGGCTGGTCTGGGGGACCGGGTGTAGTTCAGTCCCAGCAGCAGCAATCTCATCAATCAGGCTACCTAGGTGTCTGATGGGAGCCGTACACTGCTTTTAGTTGCCTTTTAGTTGCCTTTCAAGGATCAAAGTTTATTCCCTTGAAGGCTTATTGCTGGGATTGTTCAGGCTTGCTGCGCCAGGGCAAGAAATCCAGTTCTGGGAAACACGCATGGGTGGAGAATGTATAGGATTTGGGTCATTTGGGGGAGAAAAAGAAGCTGATGCAACAGAAACATTAACACAAAGGGGAAAGAGAAGGATGGGAAAACAGATAAAGAAATGCATGAGTCAAACAAGAGACACTCAGATGGCTACATTTCTTCTGCTCATTATAAGTATTTTCTCACAGAAAGTACTTTACTCTTCCTAAGAAGAGCACAAAAGCTGATCCCTTATGTTTGATCTCAGAACCACTCCTTGAAACCAGGGGTTTTAGCAAACTATAAAATCCACACAGCAAAACGTCCATGTTTTAGCTGAATTAAAGTATATTTTTAACTACCTATTTTGATTTACATCTGTATATGGTAACAAAATGCATAGAAGATATGTTATTAAACACACATTAAAATATTAAAATCCTGTGCAGTGGGGCTAGAGTTCAAATGTTAAAACACTATCAAAAACAACCCTCTACCTTATTTTCTAGTGGAGTGAAATGAGAAGGATGTGATTGTGAGACCAGCCTTTCGCACCTCTGCTGGCCATTTAGAGTGAGAAGCGTTTCCATTCACTGTCAATGAATAGTCCAAATTAGAAACACTGATTTTAGATTGCTCACCTGTCTCAAAAGCTTTAAATGGCAGAAAACTCTGCTCCCAATAGCAGTTGCAAAGGACTTACTTAGTGGGTAGAGCTTTTATATCCTAGTGGACTCTAAAAAGAGAAAATCACTTCCCAAAATGATGTCAGCTGTACACCGCAGCCAGGATTGGGCATGACCCAAAGGCACAGCACAGGTCCACAACACCGGGGAAGAGGAGGGCATGGGGAGGGCGGCAGTGGAGGCCATGCTGGGCTGTAACCTTGGAGCTCCTGTCTGCAGGCAGGGCAGAGAGAAAACGTACGTCAGAGGCAGAAAATGAGCTGTGGCCCAAGCCATAGTATGTGCTGTCAATAAAACAATGTTTTATCTGTTGAACTTAGGCTGCGTTTTGGTTTTTTTCACACATCAAAGCTGGGTTTTTTTCAGTTTATTTTAGAATAACTGCAATCAAGCGCAAAGTAATCGCTCCCTGCACCGCCTTTTGTTATTTTTGATGGAGTTAGACAAAACTCAGCGTAAGTAAAATCAGTTCAACCTTCTTGAGAAAATAAGACTTCACAAGAGTAAAACTAATTTACACCATGCACCGGTGTTGTCCGATGAAGTGTCTCACGGGGCGGCCGTGACAGGCTGGCTGCAAAAATCAACCAGATTTGGAGCTTCAAATCTTGTTATGTAGTGCCATCTTGAGGTTTTGTGAAACAAAAAGTAGTTTCTCCAAGGTTATGTATAGCTTTTATCTGTTTGTAGTTGGAGAAGTTCATTCTTCAGGGTGTATGATCGGGTGCATTCAGCTGTGTCTGTGAACTGGAGAAGACGGAGCTGGACTCACCCAGATGGAGCACCGCTGCCGGGCCCATTCTCTGCTCCATGGTGGCATCGACTCTTTGAAAAACCTTTCCTAGAAGTTCACCTATCCAGAGTTTAAAAACCCCAGCAAGGGACATCACACTGGCACTGCAGATGAGGGCGAGGGCCACAGAATGTGGCCACTCCTCTTCTCCAGAGACACAAACCCGTATCTCGTCCCCTTCCCTGTTGTGACAATGTCTGTCCTTCCTGAGGCTGGCGCCATGGGTGCATACTGCCGCCTCGGGCACAGCAGCTCTGAAAATTGTGGGTTTTAGAATCATAGAGTTATCTAGGTTGGAAGGGACCTTTCAGATCATCAAGTCCAGTCATCAACCTAACACTGACAAAACCACCGCTAAACCATGTCCCTCGGCACCATGTCTACCCATCTTTTAAATACCTCCAGGGATGGTGACTCCACCACTTCCCTGGGCAGCCTGTTCCAGTGCTTGATAACCCTTTCGTTGAAGAATTTTTTCCTAATATCCATCCTAAACCTCCCCTGGCGCAACTTGAGGCCGTTTCCTCTTGTCCTGTCGCCTGTTACTTGGGAGAAGAGACCAACCCCCACCTGGCTACAACCTCCTTTCAGGCAGTTGCAGAGAGCGATAAGGTCTCCCCTCAGCCTCCTCTTCTCCAGGCTGAACACCCCCAGCTCCCTCAGCCGCTCCTTATGAAGACTTGTTCTCTGGACCCCTCACCAGCTTCGTTGCCCTCCTCTGGACTTGCATTTTTTACAGCGTCAGTGCCTGGTGTCTGCACATCTGCCAAAACACGTCTGTCCCTCCAGCGCTGGTGGAGGCCAGTTGCTCGGGGCTGGGGGATTTCATGGGGATATTTGTGTCACAACAGAGGAGCTGTCACCCTGTGCCTGGTTTTGGGCCGGCATGGCTGGCCAGCCACAGGGCCAGAGAGGGCAGGGAGGGGACGGGGCATCACAGCGCAGTGAAAATGGGGCAGCAGAAGGTTTAGAGGAGCAACATGAGGGATCTGAGTGCTCCACCATGGCAGGGACACCACACAGGCAACCGGCATTGAGGAGGGGCAGCATGGCCTGGCCGCAGCACCTCACCCACCATGTTGTGCCTGTGAAGACGAGGGTTTTGGGGTGAGAATCAGAGGCCTGAGTTAGAGACTGGGCAGCAGTGGGACACGCAGGCAGGGGATCCCCAAAGGGGTAAAGGGGAGTAGGTCCCCCCGAGGAGCCAGGGGGTGCGTGGGGACGTGAGTGGGGAACCCGGGTGGGCCCGTCGCCCTCAGCGGGGGCTCTGGGGCAGACGGGTGGACGCCCGACTGTTTCCGCGACGTCTCCCGCCTTCCCGGCCTCCTCGCTCCCTTTCCCCCCCGGCTCCGCGCTTTCTTTGCGGGCCGCCCCGGGGCGGAAGCGCCGTTCGCGCCTTCCCGCGGCCGCTCGGCTCTTTCCGCCTCCCCCCCTCCCTCCGGCCCGGCTTCGTTCGTTTCCGCGGTCGCTCGGCTCTTTCCGCGGGGGCTGGCGGCGCGCTCGGCCGTTCCCGCCGCCTGCCGGGCGCTCGGCGTTTTCCGTGAGCGCTCGGCGTTTTCCGTGCGGGCCGCGGCGCGCTCGGCGCTTGCTCCCTGGCTGGCGCTCCTCAGTCGGCCGCTGCCTGCCTGTCGCCGGGCTGGGAGCGCCTGTGTGTGTGTGAGTGACGCGGCGGAGGTGTAGTTTGACGCGGTGTGTTACGTGGGGGAGAGAATAAAACTGCGGCGAGATCCTAGGCGCGAACGAAAGCAGTGACGGAGCAGCCTGGTAACCGGTAAGAGGAGGAAGGCGCCCAGCAAACAGGGGCGGGGGGGAGGGAAGGAAATGGAGCCCGGCGGGGACCAGGGGAGCCGCCGGGCGGCAGGACGCGGGGGCCCGGCCTTGCACCGCCCGCGGGAGGGGCGCCCGCTTTAAAGATGGAGCCGAGCCCTGCAACATCCCCGCCGCCGCCGCGCCGCGAACAAAGGATAATGGCGGATGGGAGCCGGGCCCCGGCGGCGGCGGCGGCGGCCGCCACGGCCGGGCGGCGGCGGCGACTCTGGCGGCAGCCAGCGGCGGCGCTCACCGCGGCGGGGACGGGGGATCGCGCCCCCCGGCCCCAGGAGGAGGCGGCGGAGGAAGACGACGAGGGGGGAGCGGCAGCGGCGGGGGGCGGCCGCGCACCCACCCGCGCCCCCTCAGCGGCGGGGCGCCGCCTCGGCCCGCTTCCTCCCCTCGGCGCTGCCCGCCTCGGCCGGCGGCGGCCTCCGGGCGCGGCCTCCCGGCCCCGCCGAGCTCCGGGGCCGGCGGTGGTGGCGGCGGGGCGGGCTGGCAGCCCTCCTGCCGGGGCCGCCCCGGCCCCCCGCGCCCCGAGTTTCACTTCCCCGGTGACCCGAGTGCGCTGTATAAATAAATAAACCAAACTCTTCCATGGTGGAAGGGAGCTCGTGGGGCGCTCCCAGGCTCTGTAACGAGAAGTTTTTTGGGGGTTTTTTTTGTGTTTTTTTTTTTTTTTTAAATAAAAAAAAAAAATCTGTGGACAGCAGCTGGGGCCAGCGCTTGGTCTTGGTGGTCACTTTTATTCGCAGCGAGGGGCAGGGCCGTCCCCGGGAGGCTGCGAGAGGGGGGACGGTCACCCAACACCGGGGACATGCCGGAGGGAAGAGCTGCGAGCCCGGTGCGCGGATCACGTAACGGAGACACGGGGCCCCTTCGCCGCCTTATTTCTTCCCCGTTAAGTATTTTTAACCCAAAGCGAACTCGAGCCTGGCCGCGGCGGGCGAATCTCGGTTTGGGATTTGCTTTTGCCAGTTTTCCACGGGCTCTGAGGTGCTGGGCAGGGAGCAGGATTTGACCTCTCTCCCTGCTTTAATAGCAAATGTCAGCCCGGCTGCCTTTTCCACCTTACGCCAGCCTTGCCTTGCTGCAGCTGTGGGCTTTTTTTTTCCCCCCATTTTGTTGCCTAGAGTAGAAGATGTTATTTTGACTTAATTTCTGCTTTCAAAACCTGGATATCTGTATTTTTGTCTGCGGTAATAAGTAAAAATTATGTGGCAGTCGTCTTAAAAAAACTTCTTTTGACCAAAGATTTTTACACCTCTCAAATGTATATTTGGGATAAAAATAGGATAAAAATTTTTATAGATCATGTGACCCTTCTGAAAACATTTTTTTTAATATCTTTTTGTTTTCTTCTCCCTCCTAAATATCAAAATGCTTGCACGTAATCTGCATCTGGAATAACAGCCATCATTAATTTACTATTTTTTTTCTGGGGCTAGAAACAAGTTTCCTATTTTTTAAATAAAGGACTAGAGACTTAGGAATATCAGATATCTCTGTTTAGTCCCATTGTGACTACCAAACACTTATTTCAGAATACAGGAATTTTGAAACTCTACTTACTTCCTTTCCCTGCATCAAGAAATACAGATTTTTACAGTAAAATGTGGCCATTCCAGATGAGTATTTGTGATTTACATATGTAAATAGGCCTGTCCTTCCTTGTATGTTAATTTCTGTTTTCTGTCACTTCCACCACTTCTTTTGAAATTAACACCAAAGGTGCTCTACATCACTTCACTCTGAATAATACCAACATGATAAAAGAGTTTGTAAAGTTGTAATTAATTAATAGACATCTGAGGACTTCAGTAAGCAACGTAGCTGTTGATAGTCATTAAAGAGAATGTAGTTGTTGGTGTATTTCATTCATTCTTGGTTTGATGCACTTCATTTTAAATACAAAAATGCGACAGTAAATCCTGCTTGTTGTTTTTTGTAGCTTTAGAAACAACGTTTTACCTTATTTCATAATAGAGTGGAAGACTCTTGGATCCATATTTTCTAACACAGATCTCTGCATTTCCTCACCAGCTTTGTATCCTCACAGATCAGAGAGAAAAAGGAACAGAGAGGTGGTTGTGTATTTATATTGTGTGTATTTACATATTACAGGTGACCTAAAATGAAATATTTGCATGTAGGAAAGAAGAGTGTAATAATATTTAATGCTTTCATTTCATTGATAGAACATAAATGTTTAGATAGTACTTTCGGCTTTGTGTCTGGATCTGCATCTGATCTATATATTTTCTCCCATACTTTTGGTGATAAGGGTGTCTGCTACCCTGTGTGGGGAAAAAAAACCAAACCCAAAGGTCTGGAAGGGAAGAGAGGTCTGCTGATAATAGAAAATTTAGAAGCATCTCATTTAGACTGTCAAGTCATCAATCTTTCCTGAAAGCCTGCACCAGCGTAGCTATTGCTGGTACTGATGTCAAATATAAAATATTCTGTAGTAGCTGATCGTATTCTGGAAAGTGGCTGTTCTGCTGCAGTAAGAAGCAAACAGCCTCTTGTTGCCAAAGTGCAGCTACAGCTCTGTAGGTGCACATTTTGATAGCAGACAAGGCCCTGACTAGGAATTTCTGTTGACACCCTTTTGAAACAAATGGGATATTCACACTTCACCTCTATTTTCGGATCTCTGGAAGCAAGTGGAGATCAGTTACTCATGCCGCACTTCTCAAGGCTTTTCTGCAGTGAGAAGGCCGTGGTAGCTTTCTGCCGCTAATGTAAAGTTAGTTTCATGGGACGTGACAGCAATCCTCATCTACAGAAACAACCCTTCTGAATTCGGTTTGAGCTCTCTGGTGCCCTACCTGCATACAGTTAAAGTTTCATGACAAGGCAGAGATGTTTCTCTGAATTAAAAATTGTGATGCCTCATCTGCAGTCTCTGTGGTCACATTTTGTGGTGATTATGAAAACCTGAGCAATCTGTGGTTAATAATTTTTGTACATCACCTAACATGAAGGAATTGATATCTCTTTTATTCTTCAAAACTTCTAAATCACCTGGTTATACTGCAATTAAAAAGGTGAGTGAGAACAAATACGGCACCTTCTGTTTCTGAAATGGCCTTATCAGCTGTGCAGAAGATGAAGCTGTGCCAGGGTTTAGTTCGTCTTTTAGGTAAAAAAGCATTTGAAAAGAGACAAGGATTTTCTCATTTCATGCTGCTGCTGGGTTTTTTTTTTCTGGCAGTGCTAGATTTAGAGTATCCTGTGCAAAGTGGAGAGAACAGAAAACTAGGTGGTGGAAGAGCCACTTAAAGGGGAGAGGGCAAAGAATTTGGAGGGAGTGTGTTCCTGTTTGGGTGCATGTGTATGTTTTATATATATGTAGAACATATATACATACATACAAGTTTAAAGCAGCACTGATGCTTGTTAGGTAGTCTAAATGATTTTGAGCAAACTGCATAGGTATAGGGTTTCTGTTACCATTTAAGATAATAAGCATACCTGGTTTTCTCCTGAGAGTATTGTGCGATTTGATGTTTGTCATAAAGCAAGCCCATTAGGTGAAAGATGGAAAAATAGTTCCAAAGATAGGAGAGTCCTGCCAATTGCTATTCTGGACTTCATTACTTTTCAGTTGGTCTCTGACACAAGACTACACTAGCTACTTTAGACAAAGCTGCAGGAAGCCTTATAATTAACTCTCTTGAAGCTACCGTCATGCAGGAAACTGAAACAAAAATGTCTACCCTTGATGTTTTCACACTTTTTGGAGGGGAGCATGGAAGTGATCTGTAAAAAGTCTCTGATGCTCTAAGCGTTGTTCCAGCAATAGCTTGTTTGGTCAATGAGGTTATCACCAAAACTTTTTTCGCTGCATTTGGAACAGCTGTAAAGCTGGGTTGTATTTTCCTCTTTTGGCAGAAACTTTTTCAGATAGCTTACTAAACTTAGAAAAGAGCAGGTTCTTTTCTTGAGCAGACTCAAAAAATAAAAAATAAAAAAAAAGGTAGCTTGAGAAATCCAGGAATTTCTGAAGTTTATCTACTTTCCTGATGGACTGAAACCATAGTTCCACATATGTTTTTTGACAATAATATTGACTGAAGCATCTTCCATGTCTGGTGATTTGTTCATGTCCTCTCCGTTGCAGTGGCACAAATGTTTGGGCTGCTGGATGGTAGGCCTGACTGGGGAAGTGATCCAGCAGCATGAGGGGTGGGGAGCCTGATTATTTTTCACCTGGATCATTCCCTCCCCTGTTTGCTGCATGGTTGCACAGTATCCATACCAGCATAATCAGGGGAAGGAATGGGTCTGGAATGAGCAGGAAGATAAGGGCAGCTCAAACAGCAGCACTGCTAAATGAGAAAATGCAGCCTACATTAAAATTTTTAAATTATTGCTGTGTTTTGTAACTAAGCTGGATGGCATAGATCCTGTTCTGGGTTCTTCTTGCTGCAGTGCTGGATCATTTAGCCAAATTTAAGTTTTTATGTGTGCCAAATGTGAGCAAATGAACATGAGCAGCAGCTGTTCCCAAATTTCAATATCATGTATATGTACTGTTTGTTGTGCTACTTATTTACTTGGCTTAAACACCTTTTGTGTGCTTTTTTTCAATTCCTCAGTCCTGTTCTCACATGTTTTGTTCTAACTTCTGGTCTCCCGTCGCCATTCTCCGCAGCTCTTTGCTGCAGTCTTCTTAATCATCTCTCCAGCAACTCTGTAACCTCCTGTGACGTTTTGGCTCCAATATTACCTGCATTTCTCTGATAGATGCTACCCTAAATCTTCTCTTGTTCTCTACTGTTATTCCAAGATCAGTTAGATTTTGCTTTCCCTTGCACCTTTCCTAGGATTTGAATATAAAATCTCTTTTCATCTAGCTTACCTTTTATAACCCATGGAGTAATGGATGGGAAGCATTATTTTCTTGCCTTTTTCTGATGACTCTTCCTCTGGCTCTGTGTAGCTGGCTCGGCCTCAAACTCTGCTGGTGCCTGTCCATTCCTCCAAGTGACATGCAGTATGAGCAGGGTTTGTAAATTTATGCCTTTGTAGATTGTGGAGAGCTTTCTCTTGGGGAAAAAAAAGCCTAGGGCATTACTATAGAAGTAGGACCCCTGCGCCTCTTCCTGAAACTCATCCAAATTTTTCTCTTCTGTGCTGATAGGAAAATTCTAGGAGATACCAAGGGAGGGAAGATGTGAAAAGGGACACCGTCTACTAATGCCACAGCATAATACTAATAGAAGCCTGTTGCTGTGGTTTCATCTGATAGAACTGTATGTGGCTGTCAAGAGACAGACATCTTACTCTTTCCTTCTCTTCTGCTCCTGGTTGTGTGGTGTTCGGCCATCCCTTACATTGCTGTAGTGTTGATTGGTGTAAAATCTAATGAGCCAGGTGAAATCACTAACCTAGTAGAAAACTATGCTTTTTTTGTTAGGCTATTTTTTTGCTGTGTGAGCGAGCTGAATTGGTTAGTGATTGAGATGCCGTTCACACCAGCACGGGGCCAAATTCACAGGGAGACTGTAGGGAAAGGAAGGGGACACACACAGCTTTCTCCCTTCAGCATCAGAGAGCTGGGTCAGCAGGTGACCCGTCTTGGGGAACCACAGCATTCCATGATTTGAAGTGAAAGCAGGAAGAGTCGGGCTCTGTCCATGGTGATCGGAGCCACATCCATCTGTTTGTCCTCGCGGTTAGGGAAGCTATGGCACAGCAAGTGCCTCAGTTGAAGAAAAATAAATAAAAAAAAAAACAAGAGGAAAGTTTCCCTCTTTTGAAAGCCTGGTGACAGCTGTGTGGTTGAACTAGTTACTCCTTATCAGAGGCAGGTTTCAGTCTTCTCAAGACTGTCAGTTGGCCCAAGGCACCTGGGTGGTGACCTCGCTTTAGTTTCACTATTACTACAAACTGATAGATGCCTTAGCCTGTCTGCCTGAATTTAAAATAATAATTGTGGCTGAAACTACTCAGATGAAAGTTGTAGTGTAAGGTCAGTGTAGCATATATAACCGCACACGTTATCCTGGGTTGGGTAGAGGAAGAAGTATGTTACCTGCTGCAGACAGCTGCTTTGTCGGTCATGTGGCTGTTTGAAAAATGTGTCTGCCCAATCCTCAGAAAGATAATGTTGACTATATAAGAAATAATCATCCTGTTTCCGGCCTCCCACTCCTAAGCAGTGTCATCAGTAAAACAAGAATAATCAAATTACAGAATATAGATTTCTTTTCTTCAGCATCTTTGTTGACTTCCCACAGTCTTATGACACCTGTACCCATGACTTGATCTACTTTGTTTTCATTGGCAGGCCTGGCTGCAGCAGGGTAGACTCTGCTCCACCTTCCCTGTTCCTGCTCCTGTGCCAGTAGCACCAGTACGGCTGTTTGTCAGGCAGTGGCGTGAACTGGATTGGAAAACTGGTCCGGGATAAAAATAAGTTGTGTTTTCTGTCTGTAGTGGAAGTGGGTTGCCCTGTCGCATTTACTACACAGCCTCACAGACAGCTGTAAAGGTATAAATAAGAAAGGATGCGGAGGAAAGCAGAGCCTGAGCTGGCAGTGCTGCCAACAGATACACTTGTAAGACTGTAGTTTGCAGAAAGCAAGATTTTCTTTTGTGTGCAACACACTGATGCAAAACACAGATTCTGTTTCCTTTTCTGTCCCTTTCTGGTTCGTCGATGGCTCCCGTTGCTTACTCAGGGTCGTCGTTCTGACCTTCAGTGTTACCAGCAAGACACATCTCTGTTCAATGGAGACAGCTGTGTTGCCCACAGGTAATGCTGGTCTTAAACTCCAGTTCAGTGTTTGAGAACCAAGATAAATTATTCTCTGTTCTGGAGATGACACTTTTGCAGAGTAGATCTGCCTGGAAAGCACATGAGGTATCTTTCTCATTTAAGAAGCTTTCCAGCACCGTCTGGGAACATGTAGGAAAATATAAAAATACATGAAAAATAAAACAAAATCCAAAATTTGTCAAATTAGTCAATTAATCAAAATTATTTTACTACAAAATTTGGTTACTGTTTCATCTCATTTGATTTTTAGATAGAGGGTGGGCCGTAGATTTAATTTTGATGCATTAAGCAAGATAATGTGTCTGCTATTGCTTCAAAACTAGTGGTAATTGACCGAGCAACAATGACTGCAATATAGCTAGTAAAGCCAGAGCAATTTTAGGATTTAAAATATTTCCAAGTCTGAGCTGTGGCTTAAGCCCCAAATCTTTTGGTTTTAATGTTGCAGTAAATTTTGTGAATAGGATGCATTCAGAAGTTGGACAAGGGCAAGGTTTGTGAGGAGGTGCTGTTTTTCTTGTGCATACCTGGGCATACTCTACTGTAGCACTCAAACTGCAGAAAGGATTCAAAAGTTTTCACTTACTAGAGAGCGTTGCAGCAAAAAGTACTCTATACTGCCTGTTAAGAAAGAAACAAAGCTATTAACTCATAAGAGAAAGTATGCTGCTTGTACAGATACAGGTTATTTTGAATTTGTTTCAGACATTTGACTTTACATCTGGTAATTGTCAGCTTTGTATGAATAATTCAGTCTATCTGACTTTCAGATGACCAGCTCTAAAGGTAATCTCTCAATAAAACAGTGAAAGCATTGGTCTGAGACATCCATTTTGTTGTGTTGTTTTTTTTAAAATAAGACTTTCCAATATTTACCAAATTATATAACTTCATGCTCTTATACTATGGGTTGGACTCTAGAAATACCACATTCCAGTACATTCCAGGCATCAAACAGAATGAGCAGTGTTTGGATTAATAGCTTCTGCCCATAAAGCTTGCAGCGTAAATATATGAAGTGGCATTTTTAATGAATTAATCCTTTAGCCACTGACATTCAGAAGTGGGTTAGAAACATCAGCAGTGGAGCTTCCCTTCTCACCAACAGACAGAATCTCAGCACAGACACAAATTCTGCCTAAAACTTTCTTGTCGAGTGTAACCATGCTGCTGGCAATACCTAAAACCCTGTGCTTGCCCTGAATTTCTTAATTGATTTGATAGTTCTCTGAAACAGAAGAATGATGTGAAAACGAGTGGGATCTGTATCACTTTGGTATTCCAACATCAGACCCCTTTCAATATGCAGTATTTTGCAGTGACCTACACTATTCAGACCTCAGGCTCTTTTTTTTTTTCTTAATTTTTACACAAACGAAACAAATGGATGATGAAATTCGTATATCTAATTTAACATTTTAGATCAAAGAACTTCAAATACTAACAGTTGCCCTCCCTCATTACAGGATGGGAAAGGAAACAGTATTGATGGGAAAGTCCCTGAATTTCTGGGACTTCCCAGAAGGTTAAGTTTCAGAATATAAATTTATATTCATATTACGTTAGAATGTCATCTTTTATCAGTGTAATCTCTAAGAACCTTCAGTCCAGTCTTACAGTACGCTATTCTGATAAATGTGACGTGTCTGTTAATATTTTCACACTGTAAAATTAACAGAGGCTCTGGAAACAAATTACTTGAGAATGGAAAGAGTTCAGGTAATAATAACCATGTTTACATGGTTATCTGTCTTTATCACATTCCTGCATATGCTTTCATTAAATCATACCTGGTATGTAATTTAAATTATTACAATTTTTGAAACACCTGTATAGAGATGATTCCTTTCTCTGTTGCAGGTGTAAGGTTACTGTATGTTGTATTCTTGGCCCTTGGGCTTGGAGCACTCAAGTTAACCAGACTGATGTCAGTCTGTGTAATGCTCTGGGTTGTTTTGGGTTTTTTTAGTAAGTTGTTCCTGATCTGCTCTGAGCACCAAGAGGGAGCTACGTGATCTTCTGTATAATTTTAAAGTAGCTTTAGTTTTGTTCACTTAAGCATTTGTCATGGACCCTGTGACTGAGACTATGCAAACCTCTGTACCACATACATACGGCAAAGCCTGTGCAGGAGCCACTGTTACTGAATACCCTTGTCTTAACAACATCATCTTCCCACTTCACTCTCTCTAGGAGAGTAGCTTCATTCAGCAGTCAGTCATCAGTCCTGTAGTTGTTTGCTGGGAACAAGTTTCAGTAGTTTCTCCACCTTGGAGGTAACCATTTATTTAATTCAAACATGTGTAGAGTCACTCCCTACAGAGCTGCACACTGCCCCGGGGATTGCAGCAGTTCCTCCAGCTGATGCCTCTGACCTGGGATGTTTAAAGGTTGCTTGGCACATGGACAAAGATCCTTACAACATGTCAAAACGTTGTCAAATATTTCATGCAGCATTTAGGTGGGTCTTTTTCTGTCAGAATGAACGATGGGACGGTAAAAGGCCACAAGACACAGAAATGCATATGGAGGAGAACAAATATGATCCATCTGAATGACTCTGCAAGTCAAGTGGAAATCTCAAGTCCTGACAGGTCTGTCCAGTGGAAAAAAGGAACACATGCACCTTCTTAGGTGGATCTTAACCTTTCTAACTTGGCATCATTTTCTGCTCCAAATACTCCTTTCATTGTTGGTAGGGACACAGTCCTCTTTTCTAACATCATCTCCCGTTTTCTCCCTGTCACAGGGGAAGGAGGAGGTCTCTGTCCACTTGCAAAATTAGCTGTCTTTTCTGTTACTCTGGACTGCCTTAGCTCTTCCCCTGGAACACCTTCACATGCCAATATTTGCTATGAAAGGAGGTGGCCCAAAATGTTCTGCTTGTTGACTGGACACAGCAGGATAAATTATTTATTTGGCATATCTAGATAGCCGGGTGGTACCAGAGCACTGTTTCCATCTTGCTCACTGTGCCAGCCATGTACAACCTACCTCCTTACACAGGGGTCGCGTAGGTGGTGTAGCATGGTGCTGAGCCCAAGCTAACAAGCCCTACTAAGAGGTAGGCTGTACCAGCTTGGGCACAGGGCCTCGTTAGCAGAACAGAGATGTTAGTCCATTCTACCCGTTGCCATACTGAAATTACTTGGGTTCAGGCTGCATCAATACACCCTATGTCCTTTAGGTGGGTGGTGTTTCACGTCCAGCAAGCTTTCACCACGGGATGAACAAGTTCCATCCCTGCCTTGCCAAGTGAGGTGCCCGCTGTTTGCAGAAGTGGGCACCGTTGATGAGCTGCAGCGCCCAGTAGCATCACAGGGGCTCCCTTTTGGAGGCAGACCGGCAGACACACACACGTTACCTCACTGGTCTTAGTACAGATGTAGTCCTATTTTCCTTTTTTCGTTAAAACCTGCCTTCAGACTAGTGCATGGTCACAGTTTCACACTGAGGTTGGAAATGCAAATAGAAGTGATTGGCTTCATGTCACTGCAGTCGGTTACGGTGGGAGGTCGGCTTCACATCTCATGGAGTCATCTATTCCTTAGGTCTCCACTCGCTGCTGTTCCAGTCAAAGGCAAAATTTGACGAGGGCCAGAAATTAAACCTCATCATGAGTGGCTATGCTGATTATTAATTTGCTAGGCCTGTAGCAAATTCTCTAGCAAAGAGCTTGTTCCTGGAGTTTGTGATGAATTCGGTGGGAGCGATAGCTCCTAGATGCTGTCATTAAAAAATCATCCGATGCCGGTATTTTATGTTGTGTTAAAGATGTCTGTGTACAAATGATCCTCTCCAGATACATAGTTGTGGTAATTTTTATTAAGTAGCCGGCAGCCACACTACACATGGCAAAGTGATCCCCAGTACTTTCAGCAGACAGGCGGAGAAGAGGCCTGTATTTTGACAATTTCACGTGGTTTCATTTTTTGTGAAAGGAAAACTTCTTTCTACAGTTAGTAGGAATTGCAAGAAATCAGCATAGGTTGAAAATTAGGTGCTTTTTGTGTTCTAAAAATAATGCCAGAGAAAAGATGGTAAGCTGTAGTAAAGTGCGGTCAGCTTGTATGTAAATGCACTGTATAAACATAACATTGGTAAGAAAAGAACTACAAAATGTGCTGAATTCTCAGAAACAAGCAAGTTCTCATGAAGTCTCTGTGAATAGATTGTGTATACTGCCCAGGACATCCTTAAAAATCTATATTTTCTTTAAATTTCAGTTTGCAGACATCTTTTAGGGTGTTTTGGGGTGGGTTTTTTTCTGCACACATTCACTAATGGTGTTTATAACTAGTTCTCACAATTCTGTCACACGTTAAGGATCACAGACATAAAGCATGTGAATTAGTCTTTTAATACCCTAAGTGCATTCAATATGAGGGCAGAGCATTTATAAATAGAACGTATTTATGGATTATGTTTTCAATAACAATAGTAGTTACTCAATGACTTTATAACCCTTCTGGGATTTGTTTTGACATTTTGTTTTGTCTAAGTGAAGTCTGGTAGCATTTTGGGGGAATTTGTGAATGCAAAAGGGATAAGACAGTGGAGGGGCATTTGTTTGGTTTTCATTGTTAATGCCTTAGGAAATGCTTGCTCTGGTCTCTCCCCTCGGGCTCTTCTACCAGGCTCTTTGCAGACCTATCCCGAATATTAGATAAGGTTAGGAAAAAATTTTTTTTAAAAAACACATATATTGTCAGTAGAATTAAAATATGTAGGTTTGGGTTTTTTTAAGCTGTGCAGGGGGGTTCACCCTTACATTTAGTGCCCAGTTCACCGTCTCTAAGGGAAAGGTTGTAATTCAGTCAGGTCCCTTGATTCTATATTGAGCAAGAAAAGGCAGTATAGATTAAACCTGAACTAAAATATGTGCGTGTACCAAGTGCTTGCTGCTGGATACTCTTGTATTTGTTTGTTCATAGAATCTGTGATACAAGAAATAAATTGCTGTTAATTGCTGTCAGAGTCTCTTTTCCCTTTAAAAAGCTTGAGGGCAGAAAGACTAGATACTAGTACAATGCCACGAGCGTGGAGTTAAATCAGGAAGATCCAGCAGTGACAAGTGTTTAAGAAACTTTCACTCACACACCTTACCTGCTCATACTGATTCACCATCTGCCTGGTAAATGTCAGCTTGCTTCTGTTATGCTAACAGAGAACCAAATCTAGAGGAGATGGCTGATTGGGGTGCTCGCCACTGTAGCTGTGAGATTAAGATTTTTGGTCTCCTGCTCTTGTTTTAAAGTCTGCCACTGCTTTTTCTTTAGTGAAAGGGAAATTGAGCATGCAACACAAGTAGTTTTTTCCAATACTTTCTTCATTTACATATCTAAATCTGTTAAGTGTGAGAAATTTTCACCGACTTTGGAAGTGCAGCTACAACCACACTGGAAGTTTTGTTGGGAAAGTCATGAGCCAGAAAAGTTTGTTAGGCATATTCAGGGCTCCTGGTTGCATTTCTTCTGTGATCTGTATGAAAACACTACATTGTTTGCCTCTCTTGCATTGGCTGTTAACAGCATGTATTCAGTCAGCAAAGAGTTTTCAGACACTTCTCCGAGTGTCATATTGATGGAGACAGAAGTGGGACTACAGGTATTACGTTCAGCTGATGGTCTGATTCTGCTTTGTGCAAGATCTCTTTACAGTGAGATTCAATTTTTCTTGTAAGTTAAAGATCAAGTATTTTAACTTCAGTGACAAGAAGAATTTTTCCGGCTTTTTATTCCGCAGTTTGCCTGGCAGATTGCTGTGTGTCAGTGCAAATGATCTGAAGACCCTTCTTCATTTCTTGGCGTTTTCAGTGGAGTTGGTTGTTGAGGCCAGTCTTTTACTTCTGCCTCCACTCGGTTTGCTCGGCCCTTGTGCTGCCCTGACCCAGAAGCTGGCGTGACCATGTGGTGAACCCCTTCAGAGAAGTAATAAAAAGTAGATTTAATACAAAGCAGCAAACATTGGTTGTGTTCACAGTATGGCACACAGTCTTGTCACCCTGAGGAGAGAGGGCAGGAGGAGAAAGTACCCACAGGGCAGCGGCAGGGGCAGTGCCAGCTTGGGATGACAGAGAAGATCTGGTGTAAATTGCAATTCCTGTGCCAACCCACTGCAGTCATTAGCGACAGAGAGAGATAATTATGGGCCTGTCTTGTCCTGTTGAGCATTTGTTACTGGTTATTTGAAGTCCCGTGTGTTAGCTGTAAATAAAATTATTTTTCTCTGAACACTTTCAGTCTGGCAGCCATTGAATGGAGTTCATAAAGCAGCTGTTGAGCCGCGGCTGAAAGGGCTGCCACGCGGCAAGGTGACAGTGGAAGTGTTTACAGATTTCATGCGAATATTCTCAGTACTTGCAGTGGAAAGGTGAAAACAAAAAATAGCATACGTGAGTGGTGTTTGGTGACCCTCTCAGTGCTTTCACAGTGGATCTGTGGCTTTATAAAGCCACATATATTAAATACGGAGTGAGTTGAATTCCTGGAACTTTGGATGGTGGAGCTGTATTTGCTTCCTTGAGCAATCATACTGGCACACCTGCTATGAATAAAGCCAAATACAGGGTTTGAGAAACAGGCCTTGCCTCAGTTTCCCACCCCCCTCAGCCCCCTTGCTGCTCCGGCCCTTTGCTGTCGTGAGCCGTGGGGTGGCTGAATATTGAACTGGATCAGGGGCCTCTGCAGGTGGTGGCTGGAGCAGTGTCTGCCTGGATGTGGCACAGGTTGGGCTCAGAATGGGCATAGGTTTGTTGGGTCTCTGCTCTGCACTGGTTTTGGAGGCTGTCGTGCTGTTCTTCAAAATCTGGGTGTGTACTTTAATAAAATAAAACCAGAAGTCATCATCTAGGCTGTGGAGGAGAAGGAGTCTTCAAAGCGTGTCACTTGGTAAAGCCGTGCTTGCTTGTGAGCAGTCTGTGGCAGTACATCTGACATGTAAAGTGAACCGTGTTGCCTCAAGGTGTGGTTATATTGTATGGCCCATAACTGTCAGCATAAGCATTGACTGATAACAGTGAATTGTCACCACGATGTTACTAAAGAGAAAGAAAAGAATAGCACGGAGGGAGAAGTAGTATGTTTTATTGTGCCAGCTGGTACAACTGAAAAGCACGGAAAGCTTTGGGGCATTCAGGACCTTCATGTACAAAAAGTGGATGGAAAGTTGTATCTGCTGTAACAGCCACAGTGAGGTATTTTGGTTCTGGGATTTAGTGGTGTTTGGGAAAAGACCTCCACCTTTTTTCTTCAGTCCATCCTGGAAAAAAAAAAAAGCAGCCTTGTCTGTGGAGCAGGAGAGCTCTATGGCTCGTGTGAGCAAGGAGAAGCCAAGGAGCAGAGCCTAATGTTCAGGAAAGATGCTGGCATTCACAAGGACATTTGGGACAGGAGAAAAAGGAGAAAGCAAGATATGCTAGGGAGACCACAGACGTGGCAGGCTGTGAGAAGACAGAATTATGTCTTCCTGGCTCTGTAAGGAGATGGGAGAGGCAGTAACTCTGCTCATGCTCTGAATACATAGCATTGGTGCTCGCTTTAAATAACAGAGATTACAGGATTTACCATTATCTGTAGCACACCTAGTTCAGCATCCTGTCTTTAAGATACTGAAGATCAGTAGGCACCTCAAAAGACTACTGGAACCTGCAAAAATGTGGCATAATTTTCTCCCCTCATGAAAGTCTTTATTTGAATTTTTAAGGATTAGAGACTGATTTAAATCTCATGAGGTTTTATATTCCTTTCAGTTCTGCACTACTTTTGGTATGAAATAACCACACTAATTCTGGATATTCTTGGATATTCTTGTAATCCGTGTGCATGTCTAACCCCTGTTTGAATCCTGATAAATTGCTTATCAGCATCAGCATCAGTGCTCTATTTGTGCAGTACATAAAGTGTGAAATTTCATATTTTTAATAGATATTTTTAAATTTTCATTTTTATACTTTTAGATTTGTCACCTTTCAGCTTCACTGTTCTTATAATCAGGCAGTGCATGTTTCTCATTTACTTACCCTGTTACTAATTTAAATATAGATTTTTAGTGTTTGAAGCATTTCTCTCTTTTCTGGGGAAAATACTACAATTCTGTCCAGTCTCTTCATACTGCAGGTTTTCAATGCTGCAAATACTTGCTTTCTCTGAACACGCAGATTCCACAGAACCCGTTTTTAACACAGGCTCCCAACCTCTGCACTGTAATCCAGCTGATGTATAGGGTCCCTCTATACAAATACGATTTTTAAAGATTACCCTGTCTCTCATTACTGTTGCAGTCTGCCACTTCAGCTTTTCTTGTTACAGATGCATGTTAAGCAGAAATCTGAAGTGAACTGTCTGCAGTAGTGCCGTGGCCCCCTTTCCAAGGTTATGCAACTAACGAGACAGGTTCGTTTGGATTTTTCTACAGTGTGTGTAGTTCAGTTTCTCTGCATTCTGCAACTCTTTGTGTTTATTAGCATCCGTCTTCTGTTGCCCCGCTTGGTGTAAATTCAGCTAGTACAGTTAGTTGTCTTCTGCTGAACTTCTTTCTCCCAGTCCTCATTTGGCTAAAAACAAATCACTGTGTGTCAGCTGAACGTTTCACTATTTGGCTCTTCACCTCCGGAGTTTCAGATCATCAGTACGTATGTTGTTAAGAAAGTGTCAGTAAGTATAATACTAGCTCTTTTGAACTAATAAAGACAGTTGTGTACTGCGTAAAAGTCATGAGTTAAACCGTCTCTAACCAGGTAATCTCATCAGCTTTCTTAACCTGTGTTCAGAGTTCATAGCTGGGGTGTTTTAGACAAGCAGGCTCTGGTTTTCCAGCACTGGTTGTTAATAGCTAACTGTTTTTTTCAGTTAGTTTCATTTAGAATACTTGTTTCAAGATGAACTACAGCAATTGCTAATTTTTTTCTCAAAATGAGGGTGTGTATCCTCTCCTGACAAGACGGAAAGTAGCCTGGAAGCAGGGAGGAATAAGAAGGTGTGCTCCCATGTACCTTCCCTGCCCTGGACACTTGTTCCCCACCAGGACATTTTCAGATCCCTGCCTCCATTCGAGAAGTCCTGGTGTGGTGGTTGCCAGGGAAATCAGTGCCAGGGAGCCGGGTGGGCCATTCTGAACGGGGCAGGAGGAGCAAAGGGATGGGGTGGCGGGGTGAGCCTGAGCACCCACAAGAGCAGAGAGACACTGGGGTACCCGTCAGCAAGGCTTGTCTAGACTAGGGGTATAGAGAGTTTAGAAAGGAGGTGCAGGATTGGCATTCGTTTGTATGTGTGGGGAGGTTAAGGGTTCAAACCAAACATCATTTCATCTGTTACATTTCAAGAACTAATAGGAATTGACAACCTTAATTTCAGCCATCATGGTCTCATCTGTACACACAACTTCAGTACTTACAATGTTGTAGGTGCCTGGTCTTGTATATCTTCACAATCTTAATCATACCATAAGTTAAAGCAAACATGAAACAATGCAGTAATCAGTGTATCTGGAATATGATGTCATGATGCTCAAAAATCTGATTCCATCTTTTTCTCACCAGTTATTGTGAAAGGTAGTAGTGAAGATGTTAGAATACAAACACCGTCATGTATAAGTGCAAGGTAAATTGAACCAAATTCAAGAGTACTTAGAACTTGCGAATAACACGAGACTAAGAGCTTGTGCAAAAACTACAAGTGACATTGGAAACTCACTGTGTCAAGATGTAAGTGTTGCAGGCAGCTTCCTGCATTGCTTGGTGCTTAGTGTGTGTTATGAGGAAGTTCCTTTTAGGTGTTTGCAAGTCACGTTAAGAATTTGATTTCCGAAATGGTGGTGGTGTAGAGGAGGCAGCACCTCAAACAGTTAATGCTTTTGCTGATTACGTATGCAAAAGATGATGCAAGTGTGGAAACCAAGCTTGTAAAATCAGAGGTCCTTTGCTGAATAGTGTGTGAGAGGAATGAAAATTCTTCCTAGGAAAGCATTGCATTTATCAGCAGGAATTTGGCAACATCCACCTTTGCGAACATTGCTAAATACCTGATTCAAGAGATTCCTCACTTACACGTTTCTACTTACACATCTACACTTGCACATCTATTTCTAATGCCATTTGTATAGCAATTGACTCCATACTGGAGTCACAATTTCTATCAGCAAACAAAAGCATTGTTAGTTTTGCAGCATACTTTAATTTATACATGGAAAATTGTTTGTTAAAGTTCTTTTTGCGTACTTGGCTGGGAGATGTTGCTGATGCAAAAAGATCTGCTCCTGAAATGGTTCCGATGATGGTTCCAGTCTTTTGACTGGAGTCACTATGACGCGCACATAGGAATTGGGAAAAAGTTGTTGATTTGCCTACCTGGCTGATACTCGCAAAAAAGTGTTAAAACTAGGTACCTCCTTAAAAACTATAAAAATCAAAGGGAAACCTATGGTAGTCTGGTTTGTCGTTTGCACTTTTGAAAACGCAGAATACTCCAAAAAAAAATTGGGTATATAATATGTAGGACTGAGACTGTTAAAATGTAATTCGTGTGTTAAAGTTGGGATGGAAAAGCACTTAAACTGTTGTCATTAATGAAGTCTCTAAGAACTGTTGGTAATGTATGCTGCAAATAGTAATAGTGCCTGGGTTTTCTTTTGTGCTTTCTGGAAGGTGAAATGCAACGTGGAGAAGACCTAGTAGGAAAGAATCGGGTTATTCTATTTGCATGGACATGGGCTATTCCTGAAATTCTTGTAAAATGTAATGTCTCAACTACTTATAATGCAGTGAGTTTACAATTAATTTCTTTCATGGGCAGTTTACCAATATATACATATAGGTAGAGTATTGTTTATCTGTGAGCATTTGTCGGACTAATACCTGGTTTATGTGTGACAAAAATCATGGCGACAGGGAGAGGTATAACAAAATTCCAGGTGCTTAGAAGAATTTAATTTGCTTTTGCCAAAAATTTATATGCTTTCTTTCATTGCTTGTTTTTAAGGAAAATCAGGTTTACTTCTTTTCCTTCTTTTAATTTCCTGAGAGTTTCTAAACTGATGTTGGAACTAAATATTTGGTACTTAAATATTCCAGTGTTCACACACCAAACACAAAAGCTCATTTGAACAATCACTTACGATTCTAAATGTACAGATTTTGATTTATATACATTGACTTCCTTTCTTTGGAAGTGAGATGCAGCTACTGGTTTGAAATACTGTTTTATCAGTGTTGATTAGCAATCATTTACTGTAAGACAGACATTTCATATTATCCTCAGGGTTGAAGTGTGACTCTACTGCTTTAGGCAGTACATCTCCAAAGAGTATTCTATTTCTTCTAATACTGAAGTGTAGTTTGCATTGAAATGGCAGTTTCCCTGACTTTGTGTTTAAAATGAAATGTCTTGAATGTGGCCATGGTGCCACCACCTGTATTGACACCTCTGAGTCTTGTCCTCGGGGAGGGGGGGGGCAGTAAAGTTGAGCAAGGAGAGGGGCATTTCTCCTTCTTTCCACCTTTCTTCTGATCTGATCTTCTTATCCTCTGCCTCCAAGCCCTTTCCCAAAGCAGAAATGCTCTGCTGGTTGTTTTTCTCCAGCTCTGAAGAGGCATGTGCTGCCTTAGGGTAGCCAGAGCTCTGAAGTCGATTGGGCAGCACAGGGTGGTACACAGAATTAGCATTGTGGCCATGGAGGTAATGTCCACTCTTAATATTTGGTATTTGCAGTTCTGTATAATACAGTGGTATATCACCATTGGGCACATTCCCTTGTGTTTTGAAGCTTTTTTTATATTAAATATTCTCATATCAGTATTTAAAGAAAAACTGAAAAGTAATTTTCACAGATTGGTGCAGAATTTAACATTCCTTGCACTCTGCCTACATGCATGAGTTTGGAAGTTATGCAACCTCTTTTTATAGGATTGTGTCTTCTGGTGATCTAGGCTTGCTCAGTTATCGCTTAGAAATACGAGTGTATTAGGAGCTTTATACAATGCAAAACTTAGGTCATGACAGACTACCCCTTGCCTCTCAATATAAAAATATTTATTTGCAGTAAGGTTCAAGTAGAAATGGCTTCCATCGCTATGTATACTGACTTGAAAACTACCGAGTAGAAAAGACCGAGTTGCTGTGACATAGGGCTGTACACACTCTGGTTGTGGAAAGAATTTGCATGGAGGTGTTGCATATTTAGTTCAGACAGAAGAAAAAAGAAGACTGAAAAATTAGTGCCTGACACAGGAGCAATTGCTGTTGGTTATCTGCAGCTGCGGGGGAGAGGGAGGGCTGTGCCAGGGCACATTGTCACCTTCCTGCGCCCTTCCTGACAAACCACCAGTCATTATTCCAAATTGTGGAGGTACTAGGTCATCACAGTGCAATTGCTCAAGCAGTTTTTTTAGGATGAGCAAAACGCATTTTTTTTTTCTGCTCTTGTTATTTGGAGGAGACTGGGCCTGTTTTTTCAGAGACATTACACACAGAAAAATCCACCTGAGGCAGACACCTGGCATGAAAAAATTTTGCCTGAATGCTAATAGTTTGGCAACATTTTAATAAGCAAATGAAAACAGTATGTAGTAATGGGAATTCAGCTGCAGTGATTGCTACCAGATCCACCAAGAATAATGGACTTGCATGCCAACCCAGACTTATGACAAATATTGTGATTGTAGGTAACTAAATGACCATGGAATCTGGAGCAGAGAACCAGCAGAGTGGAGATGCAGCGGTTACAGAGGCAGAAACCCAACAGATGACAGTACAGGCACAACCACAGATTGCAACGTTAGCCCAGGTATAAAAATCATACGATGTAATAGTTTTACCTATTGGATAATTTTTTTAAGAGGGATAATGTCTGCTCATGGGCCTGAGAGAAGGTACCATTGATACAATTCTGAAACAGGTGTGATGTATAGTTCCTTTAATATTTGTCTTCACATTTTTAAAGCAGTAGAGATTTTTAACTTCCCATCACACTAGGCTGTGTTAGTTCTGAAGAACTGTATGTGTGTGAACTGTGTAATGGTAACAGAATAATGAATGAAAAGATTTCTAGCATTCTGTACCACAACCATACCACCGAAAGATATTTTTTTCAAAATATGTAATTTACTGTCTTTTTTATATTGACTGGATTGTTTTGCTGTTATGTTTTCTGTTAGAAACTTGTCTATAGCAGTCAGTTATATTCTGAAGAAAACAAACTGAAAAAATAGATCGATAATGCAGCAAATACAGCATCTTATCAGATGTTATATCTGCCCTAACCATGGCAAGGGGCGTTGGAACAAGATGATCTTTAAGGTCCCTTCCAACCCAAACCATTCTATGATTCTATGATTCTGTGGGATTAACATTATAAACATTATAATCAAGTGGAACAACCTGGCATTTGACAGCTCATGTTATCCTGTTGTCTCCAGAATATCACAGAATTGTTGGCTGTTGTAGAGAAAAAGTAGTAGATCATTTATTATCCCCAAATTATTTTGGAGACAGGAAATGCGATCCCAGCTACGGCTCTGATTTTTGGAACCTGGTTTCATTCTTGGATACACTGATGGTTGGCAGGAGCAACTCCATTGTGTAAATGAGTACAGAATCTGTTTGTCTGTCTTCTGTAACCATTTCATTTTAAAACTATTCGCAGTCTGCAAAGAACAAACAGGTTTTTTAGACCTCCTAATTTGGGGAATTGAGTGTCTTTTACGTGGCACAAGTGTTAAATCGCTTATCATTGTATAAATGATTAATGTCTTTTTCAAGTCATTACACCTTTTGGTAAACCAGAGATAGTACACTTCCATTCAAGTGGTAGTACAGGGATTGGAGCTGTTAAAATGTACGGGGTGATTTTGTTCAGCGGAGCTGTAGTGTGAATTTACAGGACACCAGCTGCCCTGCACCAGCTTGCCTCTTTGGGCAGCTTTCTCACTGTCTAACTTAGGCACAGGATGTAGGTGGTGTGAATAACACTTCAGTGTGAACTGAGTGGAAGTAGTTTATTTCTCTTGCAAAACCAGTAAACTGCTTCTCACTTGGTATGCATTAAGATTTAGTCCAGAGAAGCAGAAATGTTTCCAGTTTGTGTGATAACATACTAACCTCCAGGTAGCTGAACTTACAGGTATGTAGTGGGTTGAATGCACTCTACTCGGGCAAAATTACCCTGGCACTTGAATGAGATTTTTTTCTGAGTAAGAAAAAGCTATTCAGCTATGCTTAAAAACCATGTGAACCACAAAGGAACGTGTTGTATTTTTCCTAATTTCCTCTGTTACCATTCACTGTATTATTTCAACCTCAGCTTTTCCCCAAGTTTTATATTCCTTGTGGAGGTGATAAAACAGTCTAAACATAATTCCTTGTCTTGTTCACATCAGTGTTACGTTATTACAATATTTTTAATATGTGAAGTGGCAGTGTTTGGCATTAGGGAGTGCCCTCAGAGGCTTTGGCAAATCTAAATAACTAATTATGTCAATTTAAATTCTTTTATTATCTCTTGTAAGGTCACCCCTCTTATAAGCTTAGTTTAATTGCTGCATTTTTAGCGAGTTCAGGGTAGTTTTTAGAGTCAAAAGGAAACTCGTTCCAGTTCCACAAGGTATGAGTCAGAGACATCTGCGGAAGTTACACTCTGCTGTTGGCTTAATCCAACCGCAGAGTGGCCTCCAGTTGATCAGCTTTGCTGTCATTGCCAGGGACTGTTTAGTCAGACATGCATTATTAAAAAAGGTTGCTTGGTAAAGCAATATAATTTGCCAGAGGAAAGCGCGCGCATGTTAATCTCAGTCCCAGTTTCTCTCGGATGTGAGTTGAGTACCGCCATGTAATGCTGCAGCCGTTTTCCTGAAAAAGGAAGGTAAAGGCAAACACAAATTTGTGGATTAGGGAGAGAGACAGCTATGGAGGAGAGAGATCTACATGTAATTCCCCTTAATTTTGTTGTTAAGCAAGATTTCCTTGTGAGTGGCGGATGTTTACGGAAATTTAGAGATCACCTACCGCAGCTTTTTGAGAACCATGTGTTCATGGGGACAGCAGAGGATTTACTTACAGAGCAGCTCTTTGAGATTAGGTAGGACAGCGGTGCCGACACTTCTGGCATTGCAGCTGCATGGATCGAATTTCTGAAAATACCGTTGAACACGGGAGGATCGTTAAATTTTTCCAAACTTGGGTGCCTAGGAGAAGTCTGGCAGGTCAGTGACCCACGGCCTGGCCATGGTCTGCGAGGGCTCATGCTTGCCTGCAGCCCTTCCCTGAGGGCTACAGTAGTGCGAGTCGGGCACAAACCAAGGGCCATATCTGCTTGTATGGCACCCCTGGATCCCTCCTGCCTTCAGGACGCCCCCAGCCACCAACACGTGCACCGTGTCACCAGACAGTTGCTGAGTTCTGGATGTGCACCAGGGCATCTGCCCAGCCACGTAGCAACCTCAGTGCGTGGTCCATCAGCTGCCCATGGTAGTTCTTGTGACCTTCCAGGGTGAGGCTTTCTTGCCTGGCGTGAAGAGCTTTGTGCGAGTCTGGCTGTCCTCGGAGCCTAAGCACCACATGCCGTGCCAAAGTCGTTAGCGTATGTATGCCTCTTGGCATAGCCACTGTGCCTACAGGTCTGTGCTGGAGAAACAAAGTTGTGGTTAGGAACTGAGGGTTCAAAATGTGAGCCATTTTTCCTTATAGGAGTAACTCTTAAAACTGGAGTTTGTGTTGACCCGTTAACACTGTCTCACAGTAACTGCCTGCAAACCCATGGGTTTTCTCTGAACACACGGTCAGTTTTCTTCATTTAAGTGGACTTTGCCAACTACTCGATATGGTTTAGTCTCTGGAAGGTCTGAAAGGTGTGACTCCCTAAAAATTTTAACATCTTACATCTGGCAAACACTCTGCATTTTCTTGAGTGAGAACAAAAATAGCTCCACTCCCATATGTTTCTGCCTTTGACTCAGCAGCGTCTGTAGGAGTAGCGAGTCCTAGCACAATATCTAACTGAAGTTAGCGAAAGGTAATGGTGTGTTCTTATTCGTTACCTCCAAATAGAGGCAGTTGTGTTTTTCTCGTTCTTGTCAGTGGTTTTACAGGCGATGGTTTGAGCCTGCAGAAATTCTGCATTAGATTAATTTGTAAAGTAGGTCAGATGTTGGGCTTAGGCAGTTCAGGGGGTTTTATATTACGCTTGAAACATTTGGGTCATCTAACTGGGGTCTAGAAAATGCATAATTCTTTCACTAAAAAGTGTTCTTCGTAGCTAAATAGGAAGATTTTGCAATAACCTAATTTATGCTCGCTGTCTCTTCTTTGCAGGTATCTATGCCAGCAGCTCACGCAACGTCGTCTGCGCCCACGGTGACCTTAGTCCAGCTGCCCAATGGGCAGACGGTCCAAGTGCATGGAGTAATTCAGGCTGCCCAGCCATCAGTTATTCAGTCTCCACAGGTCCAGACAGTACAGGTACAGACCAGAGAACATTCCTATTACGTGAATTGGGCCGTTTGAATAGTCCTGCTAGTCCACTGGTTTCTAATGTGTTTGTGTCCTGGATTGTGTTTTTGCTTCTATAAACTTCAAGAGCATGTTGAAGGCAAAAACTGTACAGTATTTGCTAGTCTGTAGCACTTTTTTTCTGTTCTCGTTTAACCACTTTTCACTGTCAGCCATTGCTGAGTTTCATTTCCCTCTAGAATTTGGTTGGTGAGTTTAACAGCTTCATGGTTTTTCTTACAGTATTACTCTGCTTTTTCTCTCTACTGTATTTTCATACATCATTACTAAGTAAGAGTTCATACTATTCTGAAGTGAACAAAAGAGTCTGGGTTTTATAATGTAGTCTTTAATCATTAATGAGGCTGATATTCTGGGATGAGAGTCCTTGCTACTTGGAAAATACTTGCATTGGTTTACAAAGCAGATGTCTGTATGTTAACGGTCCTTAAAATAAACCTATCAGTCCTCTTGTAAAAATGATTTTGAAATTTCCCTGTTGAATGTTGTTTGCTTTGTAAAGCCTTAGCATTTTCTCTTCTGTAAAGCAAGACAGATAAGGCAATATGTGATGAGATAGCTTGAAGACTTAGGAGACAAGTAGTCTGAAATCTTTAAAACTTCTAACTTTTTTTTTTAACCACTTTTAGCCCAGTGTTACTGAACACAAATATAAATTGCTTGGCGTACAGCCGCTACACGGGGCAAAGACCGTACATCATTCCTTTACTATTAGTACACTGAGCCAAAAAAAAGTTTAATTTTAAAAAGTAGACGTCGTCACTATTTGATACAGATATTTAGCTGGCTATTATTTTAAAAAAAATAATGAGGCATGCATAATTTAAAACTAGGCCGTTCTGATAATAATCTTTTGTTTACTCCGTGTCAGCTTTAGTGCTGAGGTTCTGGCAGGCCCTACCCTCCTCAGCCAAGGCAGTCAAAAGTTTAGAGTTTTAATCTATCGGAGGTGAGCAGTTTTCAGATAAGTGCACAAGTTACTAGCCCAGAGGTGGAAGGTAGGAGACTGACAATGAAACCATGCTTGGAATTCACCGGGCTCAGTGCAAAGCCAGAACGTGTTTGGAATGCTGTGATATTCAAAGCCCAGTAGTTCACAGTCAGCCTTGGACCTGTTCAGGCCCTCCATCTGATAACTGCGAGATTTGGGCGCCAGCAAGCTTTTGGAGCCTTTAGGAATCTTCCCTATAGCACATAAAATGTCAGGCTGCGAGTTATGTTTCTCACACAGACATTTCTCTATTCAAAAACTATTGTTAGCTTTTGTATATTTGTCGTGTGACTATAGTCTTTTGGAAAGCAGTCTCTGGTTTTATGAGTTTTTACATTTTCAGCACAGTTCAAATTTAAGATTATTGAAATATGACTGATATAAACATTTTATCTTTCCTTCATAAAACTTTGTCATTTTTCAGCACAGATGTTCAGAATTGAAGCACTGCATTATTTTTTAGCTTCTTCATGTATAACATTTTCCTGACAATTTCCTCCCAAAAGGCAGTCTCACTATAACATACCTACCCAATTATTTATAAATCGATGTTTCTCAGCTTCAGTATTTTGCTCTTTGTTTCCAAACATTTCTGCTCTCTTAATTTGGTTTTAGTTTTTCCCTTCCTGAATTTTACTAAAAAATCTTTCCTTGTTACTTTAAAATGGATGGAAACAAGGAATCACGGAAAGCAAAAATTGTATGGAATTACTGTTCATATTTTCTTAATTGAGTATTTAAATTGTAAAGGACATTCTCACAGGTAGATAATGGACTGTGGCCATTCTTCACTGGATCTGTTGCTAAACAGTCTGTCCTTTCTGTTTGTTGCCTAGGTAGAAGCACTGTAGAATACTCGCATTGTAGTGTTTTTCACAGGATGTCAACGTTTCCTTAAAATAAAGACATTGGAAGTGTCTTGCTAAGTTTGATTGCTCTTCTCATTTGCAGATCTCCACTATAGCAGAAAGTGAAGATTCACAGGAATCAGTAGACAGTGTCACAGACTCACAGAAACGAAGAGAAATTCTTTCCAGACGACCCTCCTACAGGTATGGAGGTTAAAAGCTGAAGCATTTTGCTTGATGGATGCGTTCTTCACATGGGGAGACAAACAGTGTGATCGTAGAGTTATTTTTAGATTTACCATTTAACTGAAATCTCTCTTCTGCAATGTCTTTCCATGAAATAGGATGTAAAGAGATAAGCAAATAGGAGAGGAGGAGGAAACCTCAGCTGTTACACTCAGTTAAGGCAGAAATGAGCTGAGCACAAGCTAATTGCCAAATTTGTGAAACATTGAGGTATCATTGTGCAAGTGCCTTAGAGCTAGCTTTAATGGATAGTTAATACGTGAAATACACTGAAGCTTTGCAAGAAAAGTGGCTTCTGTATAATCTCTACTCTGCAAAAAATCAACTCCACTGTTTTTCATTATTGTTGAAATGCTAGCAGCAATCAAACTTAATTCCTTTCTCCCATGAGACTTTCAGCAACCACGTGGTGTTCTGTGGCTCAGAGAGAATTTCTGCTTGGGCAAAATTGCTTGTGTTTAAAGTTTAAAAAGTCAGGTTATGAGTTGAATGTAGTGATAGGCATCTGGTGTCTTTAGTTGTCATGGCAAATACTTCTGTGCTGAGACCAACTGAGGTGCTCCTTCACATGGTGTTAGTCATATGTTACTTTATTAACTAAGCTCTTGCACAGCTTTTTCTGGCTGTACTAAATCTCACTTTTCATGCTTAAAACATGCTAAATAGCATTAAGGAACAGTTCTGAAGTTCGTTGGGTTTTAAGTGACCTGTGGATTCCTGCTGCTTCAGAAAATTCAGGTGCTCCTTTTTTCTTTATGAGCATAGCCTTAGAAATATAAGGTAGACTCTAGGCCTAAGCATATGTCACCCATTTATGGTTTTTTTATAGCAATTGTAGGTTATTTTCTACCTTCTCCAGCAGCCTTCAAGGCTGTTCTGCTGAAGATAGTGAAAATCGTTAGTGAAGATCCCTAGCTATAATAGATCTGGGAAAATATTTTGTGAGGAGCAGTGCTGCTAACTTCAAAGCTGCCACAGACTTCCTTGCAGTCTGCTTCTGCAGTGAGACACTTGCTTTTACTATATATGGAAGAATGGCTGTATATCGTGAGAGGACAGAGCTAAGTAAACAAGCAGCAGCACTGAGAAGAGGGGACTTGTGCATGCTGACTTCTCATTGGGATGGACGCCTTTGCACGCACTGATGCCACACCACGGCCTCTGTCCTCAAACCAGATCCTGGTGATTCAGCAAAACTTTGTAATTGTAAAACTTGTATACGCAGCTCAGACCCCGGGCCGGTGTAGGGGTCATGTCAGTAAGACTGGGCCAGACCACAGCTGTGCTTAGCGAGTTCCTTGTTGGCATTATTCAAGCTGCTGTAACTGCCCCCAGAGACAGGATAGGTGCAGATGGGTTCCTGGAATTGAAGGGCTATACCTCTTCCTCAGAAACTCCACTTGGATCCTGCTATTGAAGTACACCATGCATTCCCCATGTCACTTCATAGCTTCTATATTTGTAAAGCTGCCACCTTAGCTTCTATCTTAAATCCATCTTTATGATGGCAAAGATAGGTTCTAACCACCAGATCATATCTGACGTGAACTTAGAAAGTGGTGAGCTGTAGCTTCTTCTTTTCTATTTTGAGCTTCTTGTGTTTTGTTCTTCATCCTCCCTGCTATCTCCATATTTTTTCATCTGTTTTGTCCACTAGTTTTTCTAGTCTAATACCTAGATGACAAACTCTCTGGCAGGAGTTTTTTATTTGTCCAAGCGGTGCTTGGCTCAGAGGAGTGAGTGCTTGTGCAATGCTGGGGTTCCTGCATGCACACGGAGTCAAAACAGCAACAGCAAAGCTCTGTTTGTCAAGTTGCTTAGCAGAGTGACTGCTCTCCCCAAATAGCTCCATACGGATGGTTGGACTCCCAAAGCTTTAGGAGCCTTATTTAAGAAACAAGCGTTGTCTTGGAGCCTGGGGTCTGCAGCTGTGTTTGCTTCATCACACTTCGAGCTCTAGTGAAAATCCACAGGAAAACATGAGGAGAATGACAAAAAATATTGCCCTTTAACTAAGTAGCATTTTGCAGTCACAGAATATGGCAGCAGTGAAAAGGGCTCGACAGTCCTCTGAGGTCTAAATGATGCAAATTGCAGTAAGCACTGTGGTCAGTCTTGCAGTCATGTTCAGTGGGACTTGTAGCTGTGATGCTTTAGCAGTTTTTGCTTTGGATAATTAACGGGTGGAAGTAATTAAACAAACTACTTTCTCCTTTACCCGTGCTAATCTCGCAGCTTTCCTGGGCAGAGCACCTGTAAACATGACTGTGTGACTTACTCAAACGTTCAGCATTGTCTCTGGGACAGGTGTTAGATCATAAACTGGTTGCTCATTACAAGCATTTCTGCTAATTTTCTTTATACTCAGCCCTCTGGCTGAGGCCTTTATGGTCTCTGAAACACAGCAGTTCCCCTGATGTGAGGAGATAGGTTTTTACCTAATTTTGCTTTCTTCTAATCTTTATGTGGCTAAAAGCAGGAAACAAGTAAAAATGGACAAGAAAGAAGCATGGTTTTAAGACAAAGAGAAGGTTGTGATAGCTGTATCTTGGGTTGAGAAGAACCTGTTGAGACGCACCGGTATCTCGTGTTGATGAGCACAGCTGTTCTGTGCTGGCTGCCTTGCCCCTCTGTGCATGGCACTTTGAACAATCCTCTCCAATAACAGTTTGAAGATAGTGCGGGATTTTCATTCTGCACCCATATTTTCCTTGCTGGCTTACTGCACTTTTCAGTTTTCTCCAGCATTATGTATCAAATAGACTTTTTTTTAATTATTTTTTTTTTAAATTTTTATTAAAATCTCTACAACACACTGTCTTTGCCAGAAAAATTTTGAATGACTTGTCCTCAGACGCCCCAGGAGTGCCAAGGATCGAAGAAGAAAAGTCTGAAGAGGAAACAGCAGCACCTGCCATCGCCACTGTTACGGTGCCAACTCCCATTTACCAAACCAGCAGTGGGCAGTACAGTATGTAGTCTGAATTTCTCAGTGGTGCTAGTAAGTGGGGATGAGAAGATGAAGAACTATTATTTCTATAACTGTTTGGATTAGGACAAAGCAGGAGGTGAAAATAAGATTGCTTTAATTTGACTGTTTGATAACCAAGCTTTTTAAAAACATTCCTGTTGTATTTGAAATGTTCAGTTAACATTCTGGGACTGCTTGCCACTTAGTGCAGCTAGTGCATCCTGAGGCAAAGTATGAACGACCCATAGTATTATTGTAAACTTTTTAACTTCAGGAACCAGATGAAGTAATTCAGAAGTTTCTTTTTTTCCTGGCAAATTATTAATCCTGGTTCACAAAATTGTAACCTCATTGATACAAAAAAGTTACAGTCTGCAATTACCTTTTTAGAAAGTCCTGAAAAAATGAGAATTTCAGCAACCTTATTTACAATCCTTAATAAATAAACATTTCTGTGTTTCCTTTATTCATTAGATTTTATAGCTGTAGTGCTCTGAGTTAAAGGATTGAGGATACAGCTGTAAAACTAGAATTCACATGCTGTCTCATACAAACCAACCCAGTATTAAATATACAAAAGGGAGAAAGAACTACTTGTTTACATCTTTGTCTTAAAATCTCTAAAATTTTATCTCTCTCTGTAATCCTTAGCCACTTCACCTAATACCCTACTTAATTTTATTGAAACTGATGTAATTAACTGTGCTTTCCTATCATAACTGTAAAATAAAATGCTTGTGCAATTTGAGGTTTTGGGGTGTCTGTATATAGGAACACAGTGAAATTCTGTGGAATCATGAATGAGGGGTGATGTCTCAGTACGCCTGCGTGACAGGATTGAGGGAAAGACAGGAAAAAAAACCCCAGCAAAGTAGAACTGCTTGAAGGAAAAAAAAATATGTGAAATTGGACCTTTATGAATGAAAACACTGCTAGGAAGGTGCGGAGGAAGTTGTAGAGAAGGGGGGATACAGTCAGAAGGAAAAAAAAATGCCAAAGCAAGAAGAAAGTGAAACACAAGATGGATAGTAATAGCAGCAGAGGAGACTGAAGGGCATAAAGCATGGAAGAGGAGAGGAATTTCAGATGAGAAGAAAAAAGAATGGACTAGGAAAAGACCTAAACCAACCAAGAAGAGAATCCTAACTAACAAATTAAAAATTAAGCACTGGGGGAGGATTGTAGCTTCTCTGTGCGATGCTCTTTTATCAGAGAAACTTGGGCTGTGTTTTTTCACTTCCCCAAAAATACGAGTCTCACAAAAAATTGAAAAACTATTTTCAAAGCATGATTTCTTTAATGTACATTAAAGCCGTGTGTCTGATTTGAGGGTGTATAAGGGTTCAAGGGATTGAACTCAGATGAATATTCTTCCATATCTAGGTTTGATACTGTAAGTTATTGAGTAAATTAGTGTCTTAAATGCTGTGTCAATTTTTTTTTGGTCTTCAGTTGCTATTACCCAAGGAGGAGCAATACAGCTGTCTAACAATGGCACAGATGGAGTACAAGGTCTCCAGACGTTGACTATGACCAATGCAGCTGCAACCCAACCTGGCACCACCATTTTACAATATGCACAGACCACAGATGGACAACAGATACTTGTACCCAGCAACCAAGTTGTTGTACAAGGTGAGAAACTTCACAGCCAGTCATTCTGCATAACATTTTCCCCATGCAGATAGAAGTTGCCAACCTAACTCCTTCAAATGTGTCAGGAAACAGAAATAACAGCTTTGGCACAAATATGTCTCCAAAATGATTAAAGGAAATTCTGGACAAAGCTATTTGTCACGTTTTCTTGGAGCCTTTCCCTTCATATTGATAAAATTGTGGATATTTTGTGTTTACTTCTTAAAACGATCTATTTATTTTTGGTTTTCCATGCTGTATTTCCTGCACTTTGTCCACATAATTATTTTTTTTATATGTTCTGCAAAAACTGGTACCACTTTAGAGTTGAGTTCTCCCAGACAGTCATCTGCAACAATAGTACATTTAAAGTGAAGCATTGAAGTTAGGAAAGAAGGTTTTTTGATTCTTTCTGTAAAGACACTTTAATTTATTAGTAATTTTTTCCCCTTTTCAATTACAAGTCATAATTTCTTCCTCCTGTGGCTTTTGTAATGAGTCACAAAGTACGTAATCATTGAGTCTTAGAATCATCGAATAATTTAGGAAGATGCCTTACAAGATAGTTTTGTCTAGCCCACCACTTAGAACAAGCAGGGCTACTTCAACTTAGAATAAGCTGGTGTTCTTTATTGTATTAAAATATATGTTTTGGTTTATTAATTTTTTTTTATTAAAAATAACAGAGACATGTACCCCTGCTTTTATGATTGTAAAGCAGGTGATTTGAAAGTTAACCAGTGAAGAGGTCTCCAGGCATCAGTGAAAATACATAGCCAAGAATACTGTTGTTGTGTTGATCTTCTGGGTTTTGTGTTCTTAAGGGCTTGTGATTCCTTTAGGTGGTATTGGATTTTTTTACAAGCTCAGGCAAATATAACACAGTCCTAGATTACAATAAACAAATAAAAGAAACCCAAGACCTTGTTCATTCTAGAGAAGTAGTGAAGTTGTGTCTAGTTTGCACTGTCTCTCTCTTGTTGGAGTAAATGCTACGTTTCTACACCCTTTTTTCTGTGCCAAATACTTACACATGCAGTTTCTCCTTTTGCAGATAGACATTTGGAGCATAGCCAGAAATACTGTTTGCCATCCTTCATCTTCTTAAAACTGCCCAAAAATCAGAGAAGTAAAAAGAAATATACTAAGGGAGAAAGCAGCACAGCAATACAGCAAAACAAATCAAGTTATCAAGCACAAGTGAAGACTTCTTCAGCAGGAATGCCCAAAACCTTGTATATGTTAATAAACTAAGACTGAGATAGCAGTGATGACCCAGATGATGGGTCATCCCTCCTGTACTGTAGCCAGAGTGCGTGGTTAGATAGATGACTAGGTGCTCTTTGCACCGTGTTTAACAGCACTGTCACCAAATGGACATCATGTCCCCTTGTGTCTTTCAGCTGCCTCCGGAGATGTGCAGACCTACCAGATTCGCACTGCCCCTACCAGCACCATTGCACCAGGCGTAGTCATGGCATCCTCTCCAGCACTTCCAACCCAGCCAGCAGAAGAGGCCGCGCGGAAGAGAGAAGTGCGTCTAATGAAGAACAGGCATGTGCATTTACATCACCTTCTTTTCCAGTGAGCTGAGCATAGAACTAGAGCGTTAAGCACTAAGAATCCTGATCTTTCTCAGTCATTTTATGAAACGCTTTCTGAAGAATTTGCCTTTACGTAAGGATGCAAAGCAGAGAAGCACATCTCTTAATGCCATGCATTGTGACTATGAAACCTTAAGTAGAGGTGTCAGACTCATTCTGTGAGGTGTGTGAATTTGTTTGTTGCCGTAAGGATAAAAGTCATTGGTGAGAGACTTGTATGACTGCAAATAATGTTCTTACAAACACTGAGATGAGTTCATTTTTTTGTGGTAATGGATTCATGCAGTTTCCTTTCCTGGATTCTTTACCTTAACCTTCTGGCCCACCTGCACTCTTCATGAGTGCTTTCTTGATTGTCTCACTTATTCTTTTTAGCTGCTTGCCCTTTGTGTTTTATCCTCTGGAGGCTGACATACTTAAGGGAAGGCTAAACGAGCAGCTACTCCTTTCCATGTCTTGTGGAGCCAGTAATGGCAGCAGAGGGGCTGAGAGAGAGAAAAAGAGAGGAGACTTGACCCTGTGGGATCTAGTGTGTGAGGAGGAACAGCGAAGCCTACGGAGGTGGGGCTTGGTGGAGGCAGTGAAGGAAGGGAGCAGCGGAGAGAAGTTGGGCATGATGCTCCCTGCGCCTCCTGCTGTGGGACTGGCCTGAACTGACCCATCACACCAAGCTTGAACTCCCATCTGCAGCCATGGATTTAAGCCTGCGTGTTACACCCTGACACTGGGAAAACAGCCGCGCATCCCTTCCCTCTGAGGAGGGGAAGCCCCATGAAATGACGGTTTACTTCAGCTGTCAGTCTGAAAAAATTCTTATGATGTACAGGTGCATTTATCTTCTGTAGATTGCTAAACTGTGAACACAATAGAAAGTTACATGAGCAGACCCAGTGCTTGTCTGAGGGTCTTTAAATGGAGTAAATAATGCTGAACAGCAGAGTTCACTTTTTTAAAAGGTTTTTGTACAGAATGTCACCCATCTCCCCTTTTTATATATTTTCCTGATATCAGTGAATAGTAGACATCACCCTTTCAGGCTTTGCATTTGAGAAAAATTTAATTAGCATTCTGAATCCTCCCGTTTAGTCAGCAATCTTATTCCAGTGAAAGAAAGCTTTTGTGTTTGTGAAAGCCAAGAAAAACAATGGGGAATTACCCCTGTTTGATGTAAATTGACAGCTTCTGCAACAGTATCATTTGCATGTGGTGCCTTTGGCCTGCTGGCTTAATAGATATTTGCAAAGCAGGGGAAAGGGATAGAGAGAGGCAGATGGTAAGGTAGTACTTATTGCAGGATTATAGCGTAAATATTCATAGATATTATTGTGCAAATTTTCTGTGTAAATTTTACATTTTAAAAGCTCTCTTGTAATTCAGTATAACTCTAGCTGTTCGTAATGAATAGCTAACGCACACAGATTTGAGGTGGCTTAATATAAAGCTCAAGCTGTCTCAAATATCACAAAAAGAAAGAAGTTGTCACCCAAGAAGACAAGTTAGTAGTTTGCACTGGGAGGCACTCCTGATCCAGTAGTACTTAATTTTTTGGTGAAACGAGTAACAGCCCAAAATGACTTAAATTCTAAATGTTGCACATGGCTCACTGAGTGCTCCAAGCACGTGCAATTGTATTTGTAGGAGTGATAAATGAATACCTGAGTCTTTTCAGGGCATACAAACTGGATTTTCTTCATCCTGTGTCATTTGTGGAGCTGAATTTCAAAAATTACTTTTAGAGTTTTTTTTACCAGGTAGGTCCTAGTACTACAGCTGCTGTTTACCTGCTAAGCAGGAGTTGGGTTCAATTTTGTCCTCTCATTTCCCAGAACATTGAGAGTATCACCGATCTATGTAGTATTTGCAATGAAGGGACACTCAGACTCTTCTTTTGAAGCTCCTCTGCTTTGCACCGAAAGGTTCAGGGCAAACAAGCGTGTACGTTTACATGTATCTGCTGTGTTGCTTCGACAGGCTGCATTACAGGAGGAGAGCCCTCTGCCCGGACTCCCATCCACCTGCGGCATTTAGCCTCATGCTCACTTCGCACATCGGTACCATCACTGTTGCTGTGCAGGATAGCTTCTGCCGTGGTGTTACTGCCTTCAGGATGCTCAGCAGCACATTAACACCTTTCAGGCATTTTTCATTGGTGTTCTTAGTATGTCACCAAGTTACCTACAGGCAGCTCAGTCTTTACAAGCAAGCCTTAGAAGTTTGACTGTCTCGAGATCTGCTTCAGCACATTAGCGCTGCCACGTTCTTGGCATGACAGACTAAAGAATTATATAGTTGCTAGTGACTGTTTATTTTGTGATTTTTTTAATCCCAGTTGTTATATTATTGCAGTGATGCAGACATTATTACTAAAATGAAAGTGTGGCTCAAGAGCAAATATATGAATGCTCTAAATACAGCTTTTTTTGCACCAGTTGAGCATCCTGACCATTAGTATTTGTTTGGACTGCAGCAAAGGGAAGAGTTAAGACTATAAAGAGATTAATAGGTGAACATTTGTCTCACCTATGTTTTTAATATTCATCTATTTATTATAATAAAATCAATGAAATTATTGCAGCAGCATTCGACTTGCAATCCTGCAAGCAGAATTTTGTCATTGAGTAGGATCCATTTCTCATAGAAGCAGAGTTTTATTGGTGCTGACTTACTGGGTTCTGCGTGTTGAAATGATCTGTGGATCTTGAGCGTGTGATTTGTGGTGAGCAATTGTTATGAACTCGGCCCTTTTTCGTAACTTGCATTTCTTAACAATACCTCTGCATTCTAAAAATGGCAGTACTAGGTAAGTCGTCCATGTCTGCAACTAATTGTTCTGGATTTGAATGGCCTTTTTTGCTTTGCAGAGAGGCAGCACGTGAATGTCGCAGGAAGAAAAAGGAGTATGTGAAATGTCTAGAAAATCGAGTGGCTGTGCTTGAAAACCAAAACAAGACACTGATTGAGGAGTTGAAAGCACTTAAGGACCTTTACTGCCACAAATCAGATTAATTTTGGATTCCCATTTTCACTTGTCCAGGTGGGATAGAGACTGATTCTGGCGATACCCAGAAAGACAAAGTAAACTTTTTATTTTCTAAACATTTCTTTTTTTCTATGCGCAAAACTGCCTGAAGCAACTACAGAATATACTTCATCTGTGCTTTGCATCAAACTGTGAATGTTCAAGTACTTGCCTCCACTTCTCCCCCTACAAGATTATTTTCATCATCAGTCTCAGCGTGAAGAAGAAGAACAGGCTTCTTTCTCATCTCCCCATCCTCTTCAAGGAGTAACAGTGGTCGCTTGGGAAGTTGCTGTGGGGAGGGTCCTTTTGTAACGATTTCAGGAATTTGTGCTGAGCTCTTTCCACTGCCTTAGAGACAGAACCACCCCAGCCTCTTGGTCCAGAGAACTGTGGGCCACATACGTGGAGCATGCATGGTGCAATGAAGAAGCAATGGTTGCCAAATTGGTTTCACACACTCATTATGAACTATGAAAATACACGGCTAAGCGGCATGCCAAATGACAGGCGCTTCACAGTCACATTCTTGGTGTGGAGATAACATACCTTTTCCAAACTAGCCCAGGAGGGGTTTTGATTTGTAGTCTGTATTAAGCCCTCCTGGACCAGTAAAAACTTCTCCATACCTCAGAAACAAATGCATTGAAATGAGCTTCACTGGTCAGTTGTTGCTTCTCGAAGCTTATGTGTGCGAATGCGTTCAGCCTTCTGAATGCACAAAAAGCCAACACCAATGTCATAGGATACTGACTGGGAAATGATATTTGGATTGGAAAGGAATTCAGAATGAAAAAGGTACAATAGTGGTGTTTCAATAACAGTTACGTAGTAAGCAAGGGGTAACACATGAAAGCACTACCTGTTCGTATGCAGAACGACTAAGCAGTTGAAGCATGGCCAACTCCACGTCCGTACTCCCTGATGACAGTATAGTCTGTGTCCCAAGTCCTCTCAATTAGTGAGGTTGTATTTCTATTTCCCTACCACTATCTTGTGTAATGGAAATTATTGTACTCAGCGGAAACATCAGCCTGGTTTGCTAGATTCTTTTTCAAACTTTGAGGCTGCCTTCCGTGCATAAATTAAATCACAGTATGACAACTACCAGGACAACCTCAAATATTGAAGAGGACTTCAAACACAAATATTCCAACTTTTGCTTCACAAGGGACAATATTAATTATTTGAACCTGTCCAGGCTAGCTAAATTCTTAATTTATTCAGAGTATTTTTTCATCTAAAGGGTCAGATTTACCAAATAATTTATTCCCGTAAGTAAAACTACTCATGTGCCTCAGACACTTGCGAGATCAAATGTTTTGTGTGCACTGAGAAAATGTGATCTTTCCCAGATTTACATTGTTAAAAAGGTAGTTCATATTTAAAAACAACTCTGTACTAAGCATTAGGACTTCAAAAGAGTGATGCTCAAAAAGAAGCAAAAAAGAATGTCAAGAAGTTGTCAAAAAGATTGTGTCAAAAAGAATCATGTGCAGTTTGTTTACTGGCCCTCTGAAGCCAGTCTCTTGATAAATTAACTTGGGTCATTTGACGGAGTAAGTTTACTTTGGGCTTCTGGTCAAACTTTTATGTATAGAGACATACGAATAAGACTCTGGTCTGTACTAATGCCTCTAGCAAAGTATTAGCTAATATTTTTTTCCCATTCACTCTGCCTGTTTTTAAGATGAAATTCAAACACGAGCGTCTAAAAGGTTATACAATCAATATAACGTTACAAGAAGAACATTTGGAAGACTCTGGGCAGTTGAGTCTCAAACAGCTAAGCAGTATTAAAAGTGCTGGTTTTCTCATTTGAGAGGGCATTCAGTTTCCAAGAGACTTTAAAAGGAGCAGGGTTAAACTTGTAGCATTGTTGTTAAATCTAGACTTATCAATAATTTCAAATTATGTTTGTATTTCAAGAAGAGAACATAAGTATCAGAATTACGAAAGAATTAATTTTCACAAGTTTTGAGGGGTTTTATAAATGGTCTGTTTTTATCTGCCGTAGAGAATTGATTTTCATGTTTTTATTTAATGGAAGATGAAGTTATTAGTTTAGCAATGCAAATTTAAAGACGACCCTAAATTCTCAGCAATGCTTTTATAAAAAATTGTTAGATTCCTAAAGTCAGAGAATACAAATACCTACAACGGTGACCAGTTTTTCATAGCCGGTGCTGAGTAGAAGTGTTGATGACACAGGAGTCATTCTTGTAAAACATGAAAATCATGATGGCCTCATTCACACAGTTACTTGGAATGGTTCCTCCAGCTTTGAGAAACACGGAAAAGGCTGTACGTGCCTACCTTAAGGCTGTTGCTTTTGTAGAAACACCTGTTTGCAAAAACTTGGAGGTTTTGCAGTGAAGCTGCGTGAGGCTGGCTGTGGTCTGAGAGCTGTTCCTGGCGGGTGATGAGCACTGCCGAGCGCTTGCGGAGAGTCGCTCGGCACAAAGCCTGGGAGCCCAGTGGACCAGGGAGCCCAAACCGGTACCCAGACGGGGTTCTTCTAATACAGGGTCGGTGCAAATCTGCGCGGCAGCGAGAGGAGACCCGTGTTACCGGTTTGTGCGTGGTCTGTGAGTAGTCTGTAGTGCTGTTAGTCTAGACCTTGTTAGGAAATAACGTTTCACTAAGAAAAAGGACGTTCTTTTAAAGTAAATAGGGATCTGCAAGAGTCTCTATTTTTATTTATGCTGCACTGAGGATTTAGGGACTTGAATTTCTTTAATGGAAAATTTAAATGACGATAATAAAAAAAGTATTAGACCAAGTAGAGGGCTGGCTAGAGTTACCCATACATGCTTTACTATTCGTATTGACCCAAAAAGGGAAAGAATATGACACAGGAATCCATTCATACGTTATTTACCAAGTAGTGAGGCTGGGGTAATCAGCTTCTGTTAACTAAGGCCATTCGGAAGTAGGACGGAAATTATGCTGGCAGGGGAGAGGGAGGGTTAGTTTTATATCTCACGGTTGTGAGTTTTCAAGAATTGATAGCCTGTTTTACCTGAAGAGAGGGTTAGAAAGGGCTAGATCCATTATGTTCATAATAAACAAGAATTGATTTGAAATATAATTTTTGTAATGTCATTATTTTGCAAAACAACAGCACCGATCAGGCAGTTAAGATATTGTCAGAGGTGCTCTTTTAATTTAGATATTCTTGGAAAATACATATGTATAATATATGTACATATATATATATATACACACAGTATATAATCTACAGCTCTGAGAGCTTTTAAGTCAGGAATGCTGAGTATTATAGTATATGGAGGTCAGAAAAAATTTTTACTTTTCTGTGTGTGTCTGGGTGTGTGTGGATGTGTGCGTGTGTGTGTGAAAGCTTCCCCCTGCCCCAGTAGTTCTGGGCTGCATTATTCTAGCGCTTATTACTAATTTGTTTTGTGCTGTTTCTCAGTTATCCATTTTCAAGAATTTTATTTCATCTTTCATCGCTTTTGTGAGGGCTTTTTTTTTGTTTGTTTGTTTTTTTATTGATGGAGATTTTTGAAATTACGTAAACAGTTGTTTTACAGCAACCACCACCCCACCCCACCCCACCCCCCCAGTAATTCACTTTTGTGCTTTTTCTCTTTGGCAGCTATATATCAAAGGCAAAACAATTGGAAAGGTCGTTAAGGTGTTATTTTCTAAAGGAACCACTGGTAAGACTTCTGTTTTCCTCCTGGGGTAGTGGCGATGCGTTTTTATTTAAGCAGCGATTTCACCAGAATCGGGTCGTTGCCAGCACCGTAGCTTGTGTCCGAAAGCACAGTTTTAGCCCGTGGTGCTCGCCAGGGCTGGACAGGCACCTCTAGGTTCTGGCTCTTCTGTAGTCGGCATCTGCATTGCAGACCACGGTCTTCTCTGGTACTTTTACGTTGATCAGAAAATCGGTGGGGTGTTTGGAATCATTAAGAGGCTCAGGAAAAAAAAAAAAAAAAAGAAGTTAGATTTAATAAGGAAAAACAGCCCTGATGATAGTTTCTGATCTAAATTTGTTCTACAGGTTTCTTTTAAATCTGGGCTTCCAGTAGACTGCAGCTGCAGGTAGTCATCTGTTAGCAAGAACTGGCCTCTGCTTTTCTATTTTCTATTTTCTATTTCTTTAATTTATGACAGACAGCCAGTGCTTTTTGTGGGTTACAATGAAGACAAGTCTCCCCATCAGAGCAAGTTCATTATCAGTCGTTGCAAATCTGTGACAATTCATAGAGGGTTTCATTGATTTTCTGAGACCCTGTTTTTTACTGTCATTTTTTCACCCTGAAGCTGGTTAGTGATGTAACATTTGCCAATGATCTAACCAAAAGGTCATGTATTTATTTTTGTTACACTATATTCTTTGTAAATGTTTAATTAAAATGTGCACTTTTAAGGAAAAAAAAAAAAAGAAAAAAAAACACAGAACAAAAAAAAAAATGAAGAGCAATTGGGTTTGCTTGAGAAGCTCCCCGGCACAATTGTTGTAATCCTGCTGCCTGCACACGATTCGCTCCTCTCCCCACGGTGGTTGACTCCTTCACAAATTTAACTTGCTGATGAGCACCTGGCGTCCAGCAGGCGTTGCTTCAAAATGGCAGGAGATCTGAACTGCCGGTACTGGAGGCTGGAAAGAATTAAGCGTGTGGTGTCTCAGAGCAGTACGTACGGGATGGATGGGAAATTATTTTTAGAGTAGAACTAGTTCAGTGATCCCAAGTGGGAAAAGGAGGTTAATTTGGAAGGAAAGCTAAACTGTTTTTCAGTCACTTTATTCCCCGTTTCTTAATTTGAGATTTGGCTGCGAATTTTACAAGCTGCATTCCAAGAAAATAAATCAGGATGCTTTCCAGTTCTTTGACACCAGGAAGTAAAGGTACATTGACAATGTGTCACCCTGCTTTAAAAGATAAAAAAAAGCACAACCACCTTTCCCCCCCCCCCCCAGAAACAATGATAATTTAGCCGTAACCCTGTAATCTGTCACTGTGAGCAGGTTTTAAAAGCATACAGTACATTGATGTTTCTCTGTACTGTGCCTAGGAACGTGTTTCCCTGAGCTTTTGAATTTGCTAGCTGTAAAAGACACTGATTTTGCAGAAACCTGAATGTATCGTGAAGCTCAGTCGGTCTGGGAGGAGCCAGGCTGATGGAGAGAAACAGGGTGCTGGAAACCTATCTACTGTGTGCTTGTGGCAGGTTCAGGTCTGTGGATGGATATGGCTTACGTCTGTACAGCTTTGGGGGAAAAGGGACCAGATCCAGTTGGTGAAGAGGGTTTGCGTTTCAAGTGTTTTGCCTTGGAATGTGTTTTTTAAACGTATGTAAGCTCTGGTCCTCAAAGAGACTTGCTCGGGCTGGTTTGCCTGACACAAATTGGTGAGTCCAGGTCTTGCTTTCACCAGCGAGAGGCGGGAGAAGTCCAGCTGTCCTCAGGAGCCGTGTGCTGGCAGGGAGAGGGACAGGGACAGGCTGTAATGATCCACGGTTGGCACACTTCGTAAGCTGACCACTTACTGTACTCATGACTTGGGAGCCGTCGGTTCACTCAGTCTCAGCCTGAGCTGTGTATTTCTCTAAATTAGGGGATAGCTGAGCGAGGGGTGGGGAAGGACAGCCATGAGCCAGTCAGTTACCTGGAAATGGCCGCTCCTAAGAACTACGGATGTTCTGATGCTCTCCACAAGTTGTGTTTTATCCAGGTGCCACTCCATTTTTTTGTGTGTGTAATGACCTTTATTTATATTAAAACATTAATTTTAAAAAGCTCTAGGACTTCGAGTTTGAGATTTGAAACTGTGCTGCTTACATGGACTTCTAAGGACGGGATGGGGAACAGGGCAAGAAGAGGTGCTAGTTGGCAGCCAGCCCCTCCACAGACTTGTCCACAGATCGGTTGCTCACTTCAAAAATGAGTTATTTCTACTTTGGATTTATAATTAGAAATTGTCTTGGAACAATGTTTTTCAGGGAAGCTTCCAGAGCAAGGGTTTTTATTCTCCCTTTGTAATGTAAGCTGGAAAGAGTAAGTTCACCTCATCTGCATTTCTGATTCTTTACCCACACCATGTCAGCACAGAACAGGGTATTTGAGCTCGACTCCCACATACTTGTGGAAGTTAAAAAGACTAAATGAAATCCATTACTGGGGGAAAAGAAATTCTTATTTACATTTCCCCAAAAGTCTAGGAACATCCCTGTTGTGTTTTGTTTTGTTTTGTTTTTTTTTTACTTATTTTTTTTGTGCTTTATCTGTGTTTTTAAAAAAAATTGTACTGGGTTATAATGCATTTTATTAACACTATGTACATATTAGCTGCTTTGTGTTTCAGAATGGTAGTAATTGCTTTGTATATTAAAGTGATTCTTGTGAATTTGTGAATTATTGTCATAAAGAAGTGCTTTTTCTTACTGTAACCTTTGTGGTATAAACTGTCATAACTCCCTTTTTACACAAACATTTATGTGCAGTCACATAAACATGCTTTAAAAAACTCTACAAAGTCTCTTTTTTGAGCAGGGTGTTCCATTTACACGAATTTAGTGGCAAATGGCAGCTAGATAGGAATATGGGGAAAGGCATGTTTTAAGCAGACTATGGTGTCCTCTCATGATCTGTGGCCTGCTGTGAGTATTCATGAGATACTTTCCCCAAGGGGAAAGCTTTTTAAATCTTAATTAAATTGAATTAGATTAGCGAGAGGCTAAGTCCTGAAAAACAAGGTTTCTCTTCCACTTCTGATATTTTTAAACCTGCTTTCCAGTATCCATTCTGCTGGCAATTAGTTCCGTTGATTAATAATGTGTGCAAGACTTCTCCCTTTCGCAGTTTAAATATGCTGTCTTTCCCACTTTTAAGCATTCCTGTAAACCAGCTACTACTGGTGTTAATAACAGAGCAGAACAGAAGGCAGGAAACACTGCAAGGATCCCAACCCGATGATGTCGTCTGCGAGGCCGGATCCAAACGCTGGGCTGAAAGCCAGAAGAACAAATTCGGCACCGAGGTAACCACACCTCCAGTGAAGTCGAGGGGAAGCAGAAAGGTCAGCTCATTATGGCTGGGATTTTGTGGTTTTCGCAGCTGAGCATTTTCATAATGCCATTCACATACTTGCTCAGAAAAATCCACATCTCACTAATGAGGGAGAATCCCAAACAGAGAGAAAAACGCAGTTTGGCTTGAATTTCGCACTGGAAGAATCTGGTAACACAGATCCCTGTGCAGTCAGTAGGCCAGCTGGTAAACCTGGTTCTTCTAACACTGCTGCACCATGAAGCTCTTTGTCCATAAGATACAGAGCTGAAATCTATACTCCATGTCTTAATCAAACACAACTTTAGTTGCAATGACATTTTAGAAGTTTGCTCCCTTGCAGAAAGGCACGTTTCAGGGATGGTTTCACAATCTCGCAACGTGTTCACATCTTACCTGGTCACTTCCCTGTGGCTTGGATCCTTTCCCTGGGGTGAGTATTTCATTTCTTAAGAGACCGTTTATGCATTGCCCCACTACTCAGGGACCCGTGCCCAAACACATCCTCCCTGCAGATGGGTTCACATCATCTGTTACAAAACAGGAGCAATGCAAAGGAACCACCCAAAGGAGAATCACGCTGTCTTGAAAGGCTGAGACACCTGGGCCTGTTTAGCCTGGAGAAGACAGAGGGGTCTCATCAATGCTTATAAACATCTTAAAGGGCGGGTGTCAAGAGGATGGGGCCAGACTCTTTTCAGTGGTGTCCAGTGAGTGACAGGACAAGGGGCAACAGGCACAAACACAGGAAATTCCATCTCAACATGAGGAAAAAATTCCTTGCTTTGAGGGTAGCAGAGCACTGAAAGAGGCTGCCCTCTGGGTGGTGGAGTCTCCTTCTCTGGAGATACTCAAAACCCTCCTGGACATGTTCCTGTGCAACCTGCTCTGGGTGAGCCTGCTCTGGCAGGGGGGTTGGACTGGATGATCTCTGAAGGTCCCTTCCAACCCCCACTGTTCTGTGATTCACTAGTGTTGGGATGAACAGGGTGACAAAAAGCGCTCTGGCAGGGCGCTAGTGTAATTGCCAAACAGCCGCTGAAGCATTACCATGCATCATCTCATGCTGGAGCAGGAGCTCGGGGACCAATTGGTCAGGACACCAGAGTCTGCAGGTGTCATCGCGGAGGGCTCTGCTCTCTCTGCTCACTCACTGGGCAATTACGCCTCTGCTGCTTCTCTCCCGCACGTCTGGTGTTGGTTCCCTCCTGACATCTCCCTTGAAGCGATGTGTGATAAGAATATAAAAAAGCTGTGAAGCCCAGCCCGGGACAACAGAAAGCACTGCTCAGTCCCTGTGCGGGTGGGTGTTGGCACTGCCCAGCGGGAATGGGCTGTAGGTTACAGACGAGTTACGTTCTCACGGCTGGTGCCTGCCCCTGAACACCGTAGCTTAAAAAGCAACCAGAACTAATGTGCTTGTGTTGGTGGCCTAACCCCAACATTCCTGGGTCTGGTCTCCTGAATCTAAAGGAGCGCCTGTACCCCAGTAGCAGTCAGTGGAGAAGGTGTCCCTTTGAGGGGGTGCCACTTGCTGTGCTGGGGAGGGGCCACCAAGAGCTCAGCTCTGCAGGTCAGGGGCAAGGCGCTCACCAGTGTCATCTCACACTTTTCTCCACAAGTATTTACTTATGGGCAGGAGCATTGCTTCAGCCTTCAAACATTCTCCTCAGGGTTGTATATGGCTGCTCTGCGACAGCAACCCAGCAAAAGAAGCCGAGTCTGGTCTCTTCCAGCATGAGGAAGGCTACAGACTGTAACAGCAGCAGTGGGAAAGCGGACACTGAAAGCTGCTAAACAATTAGAAAGAGATGCAATTAAATTGATTTGTTTTAAAAGTACAAAACTTTTCCGACCATCGAAGCAAGGCCTGGAGCAAAGCTCCCTTCTCACAAGTGTGTAGGTTGCTGCAGCAGGCTTTATTCTGTACTACTCTGGGCTTTGCTTGTGCTATTTAAGCGGGCTTTTCAAGCCTGTTCCTACTATGGCAACAGCGCAAGCTGCAGCCTCTTGCGAGGGCCGGGCACAGCCAGGTTGCAGGCTGTCCCCAGGCACCAAGTCCACACTCTCACAAGCCCAAGCACCAGCACGCTGCTTTCTGCCAGCTCCAGCCCGCGGGGAGCCTAACATACAGTGACCGCGGATGAGCTCGGAGACAAGGAAACACCCATGGGGAGGAAAAGGAAGAGGAGTGGTGAGAACCTAACAGCCACACTCTAAGAGAGTGGGGAGAGCTTGTAATTTTTTTCAAACATTGCTGACCCTGTTAATAGCGCCGAAAAAGCCATGTCTGGCACATTAAAGCTCGTATCGTGTTCTGGTTTTAATTAAAGGTGCTCTCTTCCTTCCCTCAAAGGGACTTCAACTCTAGTTTCAGACGGCAGATTCCCAGCCAGCTGCGTAAGTACTGTTTTAGTGACACCATGTGGCTTCTGGGGATACTGTTGTAAGAAAGTATTTTAGAGCAGCAACTCTCAAGCTGAGTCCAGAGCCAAGGAACTTAGCTGAAAACACGTGAGAGATGCGTCAGGGATGAAGCACAAGACCTTCGGGCCTCATTTGTGGGAGCTCTAACGATAAATGTGTCATTTCCAGATTACAGTCTGCACGTCACTTCTGGACCACAGACACTCCGCATCTTTTCCAGTAGGAAGTTTGATGGAAGCAGAAGTGATAAAGAGCTCCTAACGTCCATGGCCTGAAGCAGCTGCTGGTGTTTGCTGTTGCCAGTGGCAAAGACATGCACACTCTTCAATTCTAAACCTGACCCGGGGCTTTGTAAGTTAAGTTTAAATAAATAAAAAAGTTCCACATCCACCAAAAAAAAAAAAGTACTATAGCAATTCCTGCATTTAGAAGTGTAGCTGTGTTTGGACTTTGTTTTCACCAGTTTCATTCTTCCACCACTAGAAAGAGAAGAAAGTTTGCTGCTGGTGCGAGCCAGATTCCGGGCTGCAGTACTTTTCACATAGGATCTTGTGGGATAAACAAACATGGGTGCTTTTACAAGCTCCAGGTATGAAATCAGTTACTTAGAACAGCCCCTAACTCCCACTGTGCACAGAAAGCATGCCAAAATCTAGACTCTGCCCCAAGGTCACAAGTAATACATGAATAAGTACTCCCCCAGCTACAAAGACTACAGCAGCACCGTCCTCTTCTACATAACAGCTCTCAGACAGAGCGAGCCACAAACAAAGGCAGCAAGTAGAAGATTATTTATCGGTACATCAAGAGTCAATGAATGATTTGATATTTAAAGAATAGTTTGAGTCTACTTGTTTCACTTTCCCTGCTGGCCCATGTGCATGTGTATCTGCTGCAAGGAGCCTTGATCCATGTGAGGGAAAGTTGTCTTGTTAGGGACAACCCAAGAACCACGACTGCTTCGGTACTGCAGGCAGAGCCTCCATGCTTGCAAGTCAGGTAAAAACACCACTGATTTCTAAGTTGGCTTACTCGGCAGTACTGATTCCCAGCCCACCCCCACACACACATCTTGCTCTCTGTTTCCCTATGCCTCTTCAATGCAGCAGTGACAGCAATAGGACAACTTTATAGCAGCTTTGTTGGTTTTGCCCTTTAAGTGGCTTCTTTTACCACAACTTTTAAGATGCAGAAGGCCTAAAGAGTTAAAGCATTTAGAACTGGAGTCTTAGCTTATATTTCATCCACTTTTACTTTTCTCCAGTTAAGGAAGCTGTAAGGGGAAAAAAACTCACTCTAATCTATTTCTCAGTTTCACACTGAGAAATTAAGCGTGGCTTGATTTTAAACAACAGATCTTTTGAGTACATTTTTGATGTCTGGAGATTTCTGCAACTTAAATCAGTTTCAAAACTTACCGTCAATAAAAAGTCAGTGGAAGACCCTATGCAACTCTACTGAGAAGTGAAGCAGAGGTTCACTATGCGGAACAGAAATACAATCCTTGCTGTATCAGACCAAGTGATCAGACAAGACCATCAGAACAAGAAGCCAGTGAAATAACACAACTGCAATTATATGCTTAGGAACAAGTGTATTGAGTAGAAACAAGGGGAGGATTGAACAGCATCAGTGGTTTACTAACAAAGCACAGAGTCAAAAGTCATCCTTGCGACTGCCCTTCTGCGCTTTGTAGATATGAACATCCTTACTGGAATCATAGTGGACCTCATATACAGAGAAATGGCCTCTCAGCATCTTCAAGAATTTGTGATCGCGTTCATACCGGATACGACAGGAAAGAAGAATCACAGTTTGCTCTGAGCACAGGTGCTCCAACGTCTGAAGCAGTTCTGCAAAAGTTTCTTCCAGATAAACGATGTCTGCACCTAGGATGAAGTCAAATGCTCCTGGAGGGAAGTTATCCAGGTCTTTTCCCCAAGTCAGTTCCTTCACCACAGCTCTCGGACGTAGTTCAGAAGGTAAGTTAGCCTGTACGTTTGACTCCAGGAACTCCAGTGCTGCCGCCCTGTCTGTGATGGTAACACGAGCACCTAGGCAGAACAGGAGAATATGTCTCAGACAGATAATCAATGTCTATAAATATAGCATTTGGAATACAATGCTTTTAATTCAAGCAGGCTCCTTAGTTCCTGTTAAACATTAACAACTCCCCTGAACTGCCTGATTAAAAACAAACAAACAAAGGAACAAAACAAGCAAAAAGTCCACTATCTACATACATCCTACCCTTCAACAGTCATTTAAGAGTATAAAGTGTACTCCACATGAAAATTAAGTTAGGTAGGGAACAAAAAGTGTTTTCTGGAGCTTTTTTTTAATGCATGAAAGTATAGGAGTTACTTTCTGCCTTTCCATAGGTGACAACAGAGCGAGTTACAGGGACTGTTACAATTAACCTGCTCCAATTCTGTATTTGTTCAGTGGGAGGGAGGCAGCTAGAGAGCTTCTTTCACAGATCAGACAAAAGTTATGCCTGTGTGACTCTGCGTGTCAGGATTGTATTTTGTCAAACTGCTTTGTTTTCATTATTTCGGTAGGCACCTTCCACAGCCACAAGAGCTTTGAATTACAAAGTTAACCTGGGACAGTTTGCACAAATTTAACCTAGTACCCCGTCCCTGCTTCAGCCACAGACAGATCACAGCCAAAGCACTTCATTTCTCCAGACCTTGATTCCCCTGTCTGCAAGATAGGCTAACAAGGCTTACACAAGCTCAGAGTGGTTTCTGTCTGTAGCTTTATCTGTGCTGCATAGGAGGACAAGTGGAAGAACCGCACTTGCTCCCTGGGGGAGAATAGCTGCAGAACTGAATGCTGCTGAGCTGAGCACCATGGTAACAGGCGTCAGCCTTAACAGGGTCCCACCATAAAGTAAACTGCAGTGGCACCATCGCTACAATAAATAACGCAGCAGGCTCTGAAGTCTAACAAGAAAGAAAGATGACTCAGGAAACATCACAGTCCACATATGTAGCTTTGGTGCTAACTTCTATACCGGGCATGTAGATGTAAAAGTGATAGTTTTACTACAGTTGTAAATTGCTTTAAACAAGGAAACAAAAAAGCCCTTACCTAATAACGTGGCCACTATTCCCAGCAATCCAGTCCCAGCTCCCAGCTCAATCACAGACCGATCCCTGAGATCAATGCCTCCCATCTCCAGATAAGTACACAGGACAACAGCCTAAACCAAAAGAAAATGGCAATTAAGCACAGGGCTCGTTTCAGTCATACTGAACACAGGATTTCTGATTTACACTGAGAAAGAAGGTTATGGGAAGGGTCGGGCACTTCAGGTCTGCAGTAAGATTTTGTTCAGCCCTTCTCTGCCTCCTGTGTGCATGTATAGTCTTTTTATGAGTTTTATGGAAGACTTTACAGGCAGATGGGAAAAAAGAACCACAGAGGCTACAACTTGGATGTGGTTACAGGGCTTGGATCCCCAAATGTAACAGGAGGCAGAGAGAGTTGCATTTGGAAAGGAAAAGCTGGGGTTGTCAAACACTAGTGAATGAACACAGCATTGCAAAAGTCCAGGATAAGGTTTCATAGTATCTAGTGTGGTATTTCAAAAGGTTTCTGCACAACACTGGCATGTTGTCGGGACGGACATAGGAAAAGTAAAGTAATAACACTTCAATATGGTTGTTATCTAATGTGTTTTTTACAGAAATTTGATAAGGCACTCTCTCTGTAGCAAGTTCTGTCAAAGCCAATGTTGGGAAAGACCAACAGCCCTGTGCACAGACTCATGTGAGGAGTTTGCTAAAATTGCTACGCTTGCTCTTTAAAACTAGAGGTAAAAGTGCCATTTGTGTCCGGACAGAGACACAACCGACCGGGAAGCCCTTGGATTCCCACAGTGGTGCTGCGACCTGCAGCCTTGGGCCCACCACAAACCCCTCTGGTTTGGATGGTTGTTATTGCCAAGATAAAGCCTATCAGCACTCCCTGACGGCTACAAGCAGCAGGATCCCTGCTGTGCTCTGAAGGGCGTTAAGCAAACATCGCGGGGTGCTGTGAAGAAATGGGTGAGAGTTCTGTGAGCGAACCAGAATTATTATTTCCTGTATTTGGCACTGGCCATGCAGGGTTTAAGGTAGCCTCTTTCCCTTGCAGTCCCCCAGGATCTCTTAAGAGAGGGAAGGGGGAAAAAAAAAAAAGGTAAAGCAGAGTTTAACTTTTTTGTAAAAAAATAAGAAAATCTCATAGGAAAAACGCCTTCCCTTAACAATTTGCCCAGGGAAGTTGTGGCTGCCCCATCCCTGGGGGTGTTCAAGGCCAGGCTGGATGGGGCTTTGAGCAGCCTGGTCTAGTGGGAGGTGTCCCTGCCCAGGGCAGGGGGGGTGGAAACAGATGATCTTTAAGGTCCCTTCCAACCCAAACCATTCTGTGATTCTATGATAATTCAGTGTTAAATAATTCTCTGTGGTCACTCTGAAAGCCAGGGCAGCCATCGAGTACAGAAACATTCCACCTGGGGCGAACACCTACCGCATCCCAGACCACGGCCGCCACCCCCAGCCGCCGCCAGTCCTGCCGGAGGCGGATGGTGCTGCCGGCGAAGCGGTACGTGGCCCAGGGGCTGTGCAGCTGCCGCGCTCCCCAGCCGCCTCCCTCCTCGTAGGGCACCAAGGCCATCCCGCCGGCGGCCCACCGCCTCCCGATCCGCTGGCGCAGCCCCGGGCCGTCACGGCTCTCCGCCGCCTCCGCCGCGCTCCGCCCCGCGCCGCCGCCGCCGCCCGAGGCCGAGCTGAGGGCAGGGGAAGGCCCGGGGCCGCTGCCGGGAAAGGCCCGGCTTCACCCCTGGGCCCGGGCCCGGCCCTTCGCCGCCCGGCCCGCCCGCTGCTCACGCGTCGCAGGCCCGGGGCCGCGGGGGAGAGGCAGGGCCGGCCCCTAGCGCCGCCGCCTGGGGTCGGTGCGGCCTCCCCGGCCTGCCGCCCGGCTGGGGGACGGCGGCGGGGACGGCGGCGCTGAGCGGCCTCCCCCGGCCGGCCCGGGCGGGGCGATCAAATCACGGGTAATGGGGGATGAGGCGGGGGCTGGAAGGTCTCCCGAGCGCTCCTGCCCCTCAGCCGCGGCGGCGGGGGGGGAAGCGGAGGGCAAGGCAGAAGGCACGCCATGGCTGTCCGCAGGGCGATGCCGGCCATCCCGGGCTTGGTAGGCCGGTGTATGGCTGGGGGAGGCCGCTGGCTCGGTCAGGGCTGTGCCTGCGCCCGCCCGTGGGGGGTCCGAGGGGCAGCATGGCGCTGCGTCCTGTGGGAGGCCCGGGCCGGCGGGGCTTCTGGCACTTTCACACCTCCGTTGCTGCGCAAAAAGGCACGAGGTGTGAAACGGCCTGTGCGACATTGTCTGCTGTCTCCGCGGCCGCTCCGTGGCTCTGGCTCGTGGCTTTTGTTTCAGGGGTTTTGGGAAGTCGGTGCAAAGGAAAGGCGTTTGTCCAGCCCCCCGGCCTCGTCCTCCATTGCCAGAATGGTGGACGTTGTCTCTGGAAGTGCTCACCACCGGCCTGGAAGCAGTCCCTTGATAACGGGGGAACCATTGCAGAAACACAACACTTCTTGTGCTTCTGGGTCAGAGCACTGACCGAGGCCAAAGCCGCTCGCGGGTGGTGGTGTGGCAGTAACGCTTCTGCGGCGCTGTTTGTGCACGGGCTTCTCTTCACCTTTGGCTCCGTTTAATCTCTTGTTTGGCAAAACAACACAGTGCTCCTCTCCTTTGTGTGTCTCCATCTCCAGCTACTTGAACTGCCTCCAAAGACTGCTAAAGGCCACAGGAGGGCCGGGGAAGCATCCTGGCAGCGTGTGCGCTCCGGCTGCCTGGAGGTGCTGCTCCAGGTACTCCTCCAAAAGGCGCAGCAGGACCTCCAGCCATGCTCCTCAGCCCTGCAAGGGGCCAGGCCTTGTGTGTGAAGGACCACACGTCAGGGAGCAGGGCAGGGGAGCAGCATGCCTTCCCTGCATCCCTCTCCAGTGGCTGTGTGGCTCAGCAGCTCCCAGTGTTACCACTGACAGGGCGAGGCTGGCCCTCAAAGCTGGGGAGTGTAACCAGCTCCAGAAAACATCCCTGCTCTTTCCCACAGGGAGCAGCAAATCTGGCTGGCAGACGAAAAGCAAATGTGGTTATATCTGAAAGCTGTTGATTTCAACAGAGTGGCTCAAGATTCATGAACGCCTTTGTGGAGGAGCATTACAGGCTACACGGGGGTAGCAGGAACTTGTTTTTAGGGTTCTGCTACTGTAGGGGAATGGAAATCAGAATTTCACTTGCCCCAAACCAGTTTATACTTGTCTCATGGCAACTCAGACTTCTCCTCATAAACATGCCAAAGCAGGTGCGATGATTCAGCTTATTGTGGTTTTATGTCCTAAAGTGCTGGTCCCTTGCCACTACTCCTGCTTTTGAGAGTTTGAAACTGCTTGTGCTATTATCTCAATTATTTTTTTAATTATTTATATAGGCAGTGTGGGAAAAGCAATGAGAGTGATTGCACTTGAAATGGGAAATCTGCTTGGATGAGTTTTTGAATCACTTATGCTCTGCCTAAACTACACCATCAGGTAAATGAAGGGGAAACTCCCAAATGGCACAAAGCTTTCGCCTCCACCTCCGGCACCACATGCCAGCCCTGGGATCCCCAGCCGAGATGTGGAGGAGCGCAACAAGGGCTCCAGTGCTTCCCACTGCCTCCTTTCATCCCCCTGGAACGGTTTTCTTCCCCTGCAGTATTTCATAAGGCCTAGTGTCTGGCAAAATAGCAACCAGAGTGAAAGAAGGCTGGTGTGAAAATTTATACATTTTTTCTCAGGGATGATAACGCAGTAAGTGCTTTTATCCCAAGAATGTGTTTTTATAAGTCAGATATCCCTGAATGTCTTTGGAGCCCAGCAGGTTCTCTAGCAATCCTGCTCTGCTTCCCAGAACTCTTTCTCCTTCCCTGATAATGTTGCTTTGTCACTGACTTCTGTGAGCCTTATACAGGAGATCAGAAATTGCTTTCCAGATGATAACTGGATAGTGAAGCTATTAAAAGGGAAGCAAGTCCGCTAGAAGCTCAGTAAGGGCCCTGATTCCCCATATTCATTCTAAGCCTATATTTACCTGCTTTTCCCCTCTCCAGATCCATTTTCTAAGAAGGTACAGTACCCAAGTATTGTAGCGTCAGAGAAAGAGGCTTGATTTGTTCCACCCATCCTGACAGTAAAAGGGTAAGGAAAATGCGACAACAAAGAATCATAACTAAAACAATTGCCCAGAACTGAAATGCTTTTTCTCCCAGCAGGGCAGGAGCTTAGCACAACAATAAAGTTGGAAGAACCTACCCCACTTCAGCTTTTAAACACTGCAGAAGGCTACAAGGGCACCGAACGGCAGATAAACTCACAAAGTAGGGAGTAGCTGATTTAAAGTAAGCAAGAATGAGTTAAAATATCAACACCAATTCAAGTCCATTCTTACCTTATTCAGCTACTTGATAGAGCAAAGGTATAACATGTCCAATTATAGGTAAATCCTGCTACCTCAGATGCGGGTAAGTTACTTGGGGTAATTATAAAGTGTTTAAGAGCAATGGTCCTTGTAATACTCAGAAGATCAAAGAATCAAGTAAATGAGACAAAAATGAGAGCAAATTATTTTGAAGCTATACTAATATACATCCCTTCCTGAGATCTTCTCTTTCATGCTTAATATTTAAAATCCTCTCTTAGAAATGAGTGTGACAGTTCTTTTGATAGTTCTGCAGACACTGCGTGTACTGCACGGCTGCGCATGGATTTTGGAGCCATCCATGATGTGGGGAAAATACTGCATCCCTCATGCAGTTTCTGGTTACCAAGGCAAAGGCAGGTATAAATAGAAACAATCTGATTTATTTTTTTTTTTCAAACTCTATCTAGAAGCCTGTGTTGTTGATAACCCTCTGGCAGCAACGCCTTATTCCAAATGGTTCTGTTCTGCATTTGTGTAGAAACTTCTGGTCGTACACATTTAATCCTTTCCTCTCTAAATAAATAGCACTACTTCTGGTTGTTGTTCTGCTGAAATACAAAAACTGTCTTTGAAGTAAAGTTTGGACAAATATCTATTTTGCTAAGAGCTTTCATGAACGAAACAAGCACAAGCTAACACAAAGCTTGGAGGAAAACCCGGAAAAGAAAGCGGTCTTTCTCCCTAAGTATCACTGTAAGTGGCCATTCAAATGACTAGCAGTGAAAGGATTTAACAATTTTTACATTTTCATCTTCACCAGTAGCTTCCAGATTCTCCACATCAGTAAGATAGATGGGGCGGTGAATCCCTTGCTGTTAAATACAAAGGGAATAAACCAGAGATTAATTTGGCTGATGACAGCCTGCAGTTGCAGAATCAAGACAGCCTCAGCTTCTACCGATCTGGATCATCTTTGAATTAAAAATTGAATTGAAATTAAAATGAAATTAAAGTGAGTTAAAAATAAAAACTTAAGTTGCTGCAGAAACTGACAGGTTATCAGTAGACGTTATAACTTGCTGCTTCAGCAAGATCCTCACAAAAAAAAGTTAAATATTGAAGTAAATGTATGGTCTGATCTGTCGTGTCATTTCCTTTACACGCAGGGTTACATTAAACAATGGAAGTAATGATAAAAAATCTGAAGATGTATAATTTCATAAGTGCTTGAGTTGAAACGCAGGAAGTTTCTGGAGCCCCTGAAGAGGGAATAGTTCCCATCAGTAACGTTACATTCACGCCTTCAACCTCGCATCTTGATAAACTGTCATGCATAATCACCACGTTTATTAAAATGTCTTGTTACAGAAAGATCACTTAGCTTTTAGTGGAATTATGTGACTTATCTTTCAAAGGCCATGCAGGTCTGAAAGCTGACATTATTCTGAAGCTTTAATTAGGGAACAAGAAGCAAAACGAGTAAGCTCTTCCTCGTAAGCAGCCACTGCCGTTCCGGCAGCACTTCATTTGCTGGAAACCTCCTCCACTTACGGCTGCACTTTCAGATGTTCACAGACCTTACCTGCGTCTCCAGTCGATGGACTTCCAGGCCATGGGATGCCACGTGTCGGGTCTTGTGACAGGAGAGTCCCTAAAGCCACCGGAGCGCGACTGACACGTGAGTGTGCATCGGTGCGCACAGGGGTGGATACCGGGAAGGTCTGCTCCAGCAGTGCTGCGGGGAGCGTGGGGCTGTGGCAGGGAAATCGCTGTGCAATGCTGTGATTTCCCTCCGCCACCAGCTTCTGCCGCACACGCTGCAGCTGGTCGATGGTTGTAGGCCAGGGTAACACATGTCTCTGGTGCGTGGGATACTGGGGCGGGGAGAAATGCCTCAGAACCCACCCTTTTATGGAGTCTGAGGATAGATCTAGGGGATTAATGTTAGGTGGCCAAATTTCTGATGTGCTCTATAGGTGCAGCGTTATATAATTGGAGAGGAAATTACAGTGCAAGCAATGCACCCTATTAATTTAAAACTAGTTAACAACAACTAATTTGAAAAAATTTAAAAACAATTAGATGGACAGGCAGACAACAGCCATAGCGTTCATGTAGATGCACGAGCTCTGCCTCAGTGCAAACATTGCCCTTTTAAAACCAAGCAAAATCCAAGTTTATGAAAAATGTGGGGGTTTCAGTGTTATTTCTAATGGCATTGTTTCTCTCCTCTACTCCTTAGAATACAATAGAGAAGAAGGAAGAGTCGAGTCAACTCTCAGCAGTTTCAGGTACCTTAAAGCTAATAGGAAGTACTCCTTAGAGACTCTGTCCAGGCTTTGGTGGCCCAGGGTTGGAATTAAACCTTTAGAAGTTTGCCCTAAACAAACTTACTGCAGGGCTTATGCATGCAATTTGACTTTTCTGAATGAAGTCACACATCCATGTTAATGTTTGTGTTAAAATACTGGAAAGCATTTTGCTTTTCCTCATCAGAAATTTGTATCCACGACCTGCAGTAGCAGCTATTTCTGACACTTGGTACGTCAAAATAGTAGTTCTGCCAGCCCTCCACCCAGGAGCACACAAAGTACAGCTTTGCAGGCCTTGGTCTTTCTTGGCAGCCGCAGCACATCTCAGATACTCTTCTCAGGTATTAAGTCTCCATTAGCGCTACCTTAGCCTTTGATAACTGCAAAGCTAGTTTTGTTTTTCCTTAAGACAAAATGAAGGTAGAGAAAAAGAGAAGCTAAGGTAAAGACACGTTAACTCTGATATGTTTGTGCTGTTGGTATCCCTGCAGTCATCCAGATGCTCACATGCGAGCCAAGAAGCCTCTGCATTGCCTGTAATGACATCTTAGATTACTGCAGAGGCAAAAGGACAGATTTAATCAATGACATTAGCACTGCGGTCTGTCCCGATGCTATGAAACACAGGCTGCGGCCCTAGTTTGCATGTATTCCTCGCTAGCCAAGGGTAGTACAGAAGATGATTTAAAAGTGCAAAAATTTAGGGCTACTGAATATCTACCCCGTGTGTTCTGAACAGCCTCGCTGGTTACTTTCTTCCGCGGAAACGTTGGAAATTTCTATTTCCCTAACTACTGTTTTGTTCCAGGCTTTTTCCCTTAAATGGCCATAGTCTTATGTTACTTGTCAGCTTCAAAAGACAATCACGCGTGCAATATTTTTGTCCTGTCAGCTGGTAGTGGATTTCAAAACAGGATGCCTATTTTTCCCCCCATTATTTGCAACAGTGAGACACAGAAGTCTGAGCTTTTGTTTTCAGTTGGTTATACAGGTTCAACCTGGTGATTCATTCTTCCTGCAGCTACGTTTCCAGGAAGAGACAAAGTCCTGGCTCTTCTCCAAGTTATCCATAGAGTGCTTGAGAGTAAGATCAGAAAGCATTCCTCCCGCAGCTGGGACACTTTCTAAGAAGGGAGAAATTGAACAAAACACAACACGGAGCTGGTGTTATCGCCCTGCAGACAAGCAAGGAGGCACATGGCCTTGGAAAGGCCCATGAAGTACTAAGTCAAGGTGAAGACAGCAGCAGAATTTACAGGATTTAAGATTCTCGGCCCTGTAAAGCACAGCTGAGCATTTGCAAGGAGCCATTCTCCATTTCTGAGACTGACGGTGGCTGTGAAGCTGGATGGCCTATGGAAGATCCTAGAATTTAATTTCAAGCATTTTAGGAGACTCTCAGCTTCCTGTTGCAGTTGGTGTGGGGATGAACATACCCTTGGATTTGGGAATTTTTCAAGAGTCGTTATTCAGATAGGAGTTGGTAACTATGGTTTCAGACGTCTCCTCTGAGGGATACTGCTGCTCACAGACAAAGGGAAGTCTGGTTTTGGATCATGAAGCAAGGGGCTTCGGGGTTGTGTGGTTATGAACACAAGCACTAAGCTTTCAGAGAGGGAGTTAAATAAAAACATGCACAAATCTACCTACAAGTAACCATCGCAGGAAATGTAAAGACTTGTCTGAGAAGTGGAGTTCCTTTGAACGCAAGCAGACAGTGGCTCACGTGTATGGAGCAAATGGGCCAAGTAAAGAGACAGAATTACCTTCCCCTGTGAGCCCACAAGCCAAAACACAGCTGGTAGCACTATTAGTCCTGTAAAGCCTGGCAGTCTTCATTTATTATGCACCCTGCAAATAATTATACCTATAGTTAAACTTATAGCTCAGAAGCTGCATTCAGTAGTTGGCAGGGTACGTTCCTCGCTGGTATAGATCCTTTGACCTCATTAGGCTCACATCAGGAGTGAATCTGGTCCTTTGTGTTTTCAGAATAAATCATAGATCTTTTTCATCTCCGCATCTCGGGAGTATAGGTTGCTCCTCCGTCGGCTGTCATCACGATCTGACTTAGGTTTTGTTTCAGGATCCTGCCTGGCCTTCCTTAAAGGCTGTGTGGAGTTCTCCTGGTAATAACAGCAACTTTCCCAGAGGGCTTAAATTAGGATTCATTTCCCACGTTTTGGAAAGTTGCTTTCCCTTTTCTGAAAATTAAAGCAAACATACCCTCTCCCCACCATGCATTATTGAAAGTTCAACAAGAGCCATCCCTTGGAGGAGGAATGAAGGCCTGTATAACAAACTTGCACTCTTTAGGGAACAATGACATTAAGTGTCAAGTTTATAAACTCCCATCCGCAGTGGCATTAACACCCGCTGGAATCCATTCGGCACTCAGGACCCTTGAGCTATTACTTTGTAGGTTACATTTAGGTCACATTTTCTCTGTGAACACAAGTACAAGAGAATTACCTTTTATCTTCATAAAAGCAAGACTCCGTGGTGGTGGTTTTTTTAAAAAAAGAAAAAGCAAACCTACAATGCCAGAACAAGTCAAAGGCTGCTCTGCTCTGCTCTGCTCGGTTCCCCAGGAGAAAGACGCAGTATGCTTTTGAGGAACAGACCTTGGGACCCTACTGAAGTTACTCCTACCCTTGGTTTCCAGAGGTACATCTCGCTCCTGGCAGCTCAGAGTCCGGCCAACACTCCGGGGGGATATTTTTATGTGCCGACCTTCAGGACAGCGCTGAGAGCAGGTCCTTCTTCCCCATAGTGAGCGACTGAAGCCTGTTAGGTATGCAACTGGAACAAGAAAAGAGAGGGAATTAGAAACCCCAGAATGCCTTCATTTGAGGATCACACCTGCCTAAAATCCAGGACTTTGTTCTGTGCCCTCCTTGCCTGAGTTATCCTGGCTAAATGCAGCGCCCAGGCAGTGTTCAAATGAAACTAAACGTAATCCCTAAGAGGTTAATTGAGCATGAATGCTCAGCGCTAATCCAAACTACAAATACTGCATGCATTTAAAGCTGAGTGATAAACTGTTTTCTCATCCCATATTAAAAACCTTTCACCATTTTATGAAGTGTTTGCCCCGTGCAGAGGATGACACAATTTCTTTCTGATTTGTTTGAATTCTCTCTGCAAACATGCAGGTTTGAGCCCCATTCAGAACAGGCCGTAGCTCGTGATCAGGCTTCTTCCTGCCTCTGGCTTGAAGTGAGCAGGCAAATGCACCCGTGAATCCCATTTCCATCAACTTGCAAGTCTTTTTCACGGTGGTTTTCACCCCGTACACCTTGAAGCTGGAGCATCCCTCTCAAGCGGGGTGCTGCCATCGGTGGGACTGGAGCTTGCTGGTGTTACCCTCAGCTCCTCCCTGGGGACAGCAGCGATTCTCCCCCATTCCCTGCGGCATCATTATTTCTACTCTGCAATAAGACTTATTAATCTTTATGGGCCAGCCCTGTAATCAGGAGAGCTCAATAAAACTGACACCATCACCCCTCCTTGCACTGCCATCTGCACTGGGAATCGCCCTACCCCGACCACAGCTCTAGTGAACCAGGAGAGCTCTGAAACTGGGCAGGGGGTGTGTGAATGCTGCAACTAAAGGGAAATGCTTCAAGCAGGGTGGAAATACAGTTCAGTCCAACGGATTATGTAAAAGCACAGTATTTGGTGCCTGTGAGCAAGGTGGGGGGGTGCTGCCCACTGGGTGCCCTGCTCAGAGAGAAGGGGCAGCAACCGAGGGTCCCGCGGCACAGACCTCTCTTCCCCGAGCAGGACACAAAGGGGTTTAGTCTCCACGGTCTGTAGTAAGCTATTTTCAGCTTATACATTTGTTATTGCCAAGATCGGCCATCCAAAATGCCTACTTATCATGCAAAATGTGGAACTAGGTATGTGCTGCCCATTGTACATCAAAGTAATTGATTTTTTTTTATAATGGAAACTGTCTGATGATTCACTGGGGTAAATCAAGCAAAACAGTAGAAAAGCGAGATGGAAAATAGGAAGGGAACCAGGACCGGTAATAAATCATGATAGATGGTATTCAGTATATTGCTATAGCAGTAAGTCAATAGAGTGCTAAGCTGCATAAATAAAAGATAATGTGTTTCATCTCTGCAGGGTGTTGCTCAGGCTGTACCTATTAAAAGGATCACCTAGGTCTGCAGAAAATACACACAGCAACAAGTTTTGCCATATTGTCCTGATAAATCAGATCTGTATTAAGATTGTAAGAGTTACTTTGCCAAAATGGAGGGGGAAATGAATATTTCGCATTACTGCAGCTACAGGGAAACACACGCAGATATGGAAAAATACTCCTTACTGGTGTACTGAGGTATGTGGAAGCGGAAGCTCAAATTCTCCTGGAATGACGAGGAGGTGGGACAGTTTGCTGTTTCTGTGATTTCCAGGGATTAAAGTCAGCTTCCTCTTGCTTAAGATCTACATGAATAAGGCTACACAGGGAAACAGACTACCGATTTCTTTCCTCCCCCTGCATTTTTATATAAATCCTGATACTCTTCAACTGCACCAGCACGAGGGAAGAGCAGCCCTCGTCTCTTCCCCTTTGCAGCATTACACACCGAGAACAAGTATGAGGCCCACGGGAAACTTCAGCCTCTGGGAGGCAGAGGAACCCAAACCTTCACGCCCAAATAGCAGTGAGACACGTCACATAACTCCAGCCACTCCGAGTTCCCAGCATTTTTCATCTGTCGGGACAAATATGTGAGATTTTGGCTGTTGCCCTCAACGGCCGGGTCCCGGTGCTCAGCCACCCGGTGAGCCACTCTTGCTCACTTCTTCTTTGCCCTCAAACAAGGGTTTCCCACTGCCCAAAACCACAGCTTTGGCAAAGGGTTCCCTGAGGCTGCTCCGAAGCCTGGACTTCCCAGAGGTCCCAGCTTGCTGGAGTTGTACCTCCCTCTGCCAAAGCTGGGCGGCCCCATCGCACGTGCTGGTGTGGCTGCACAGAACGAGACGGACACAGTTTGAGAAACGAATGCTCATCACCGTGACTGTCTGCCTGAGATGTGTGGATTTGCCTCCTGGTTCCCACCGCCGCTCCAAACGGAGCAGGCTCGCCTCCGTCAGCTTGCTCAGCCGCTGACGCTTTTTAAAACAGAGTCAGCCAGGTGCAAACAAGCAAGGGTATTGCTTCTCTGCTGTAAGAGGGTAAATTATGCCAGTTTTAATATTAAATAGAGCAGATGCAAGCCAGCTCTTATTCTTGCTGGAGAATTAATTACTTCACTAAACCACGCCAGCCCTCCAGCTTTCTTCACTTCCCCGCGCCCTCCTCACCAAAAATCAGTGGGTACAATGCCGGAGGGAAGAAAACACCAACAACTTCTGAATGTCTGTTTTGTGTGTAGCCCCTCTTTTCCCTCCCTGACTCAGGCCAGTCTCCTGTCCCACTCGACGGCTGGGTCCCGGTCCTCCTGAGACCTGGGAGTAGGACCCGCCATCCCACAGCTTTCCGGAGGGACGCTGGGCTGAAGCGGTTCAAAAGGCGCTGAAAGCAAATCTTCTCCGAGGCCCTCGCGTAATCCGCAGCGAGGTCAGGTTTCTCCGGAGTAACGAGGCTTTACAAACTGTCAGTAGCGCGTAGAGAGGCTTAGCCAACACAGCTTAGAGAACTTGCCGGCGAGTGAAAAAGCATAATTCATTGGTCCAAGGGAATAATCCTCATATAAGACTATAAATCATTTAGTTCCTCCCTTTATTGTGCCTGGGATTAGGTCGTACAGATTCGAGAGACGCAGCACCTATGACTTCCTCTCCACAAAGAAACTAGGCATGGTTTTGTCTGAAAACGCGGCACCCAGGATCAGGTGGGAGAGCCAATGTTAGGATTTGTCCTGCAAAATGGAGTAAACCCCTCAGCCTGCCTATCTCTGGAGTAACTGCCAGCATGATAGGGGCGTTTTGTAATACTGTGTGTGTTCCGCAGTCTTCTGCAGCGCCATTCTTCTTATCAAGAGCCAGAGTTAAATTTTTGTGGTGACAGTGAGGTGATCCATTGCAGAATGACCTACGTGCATGTTTATCGGGGCCCCTGACTGCCGCGGGTATCTCCTCCTCTAATCCATCTTCCCTGGAGTGTGTTTGGGCGTCCCAAGCCCTCTGAGAAGCTCTGGGGTAGCCGGGGCTCGCCAAGCAGGAGCGCAGCTGCCGGAGATTTTCACCCCAGACCATCAGCAGTTCCCTGGGAATCCCAGCGCCCTGCGCTGCCTTCCCTCCTCAGGCCGCTGCTGCGGGTGAAGCGCAGAGCAGCAATATAAGCCAGCAGCAGGACACGGCATCGCTTGGGCATGAGGGACTTCACCAAAAAGTCACTGGGAACCAACCCCAGAGCTCCCCACCGGCGGCTGCAGCCCCCCGCCCAGCCCGGTGCCAGGACACCCGTGGGGACAAGCAGGCAGAACACCCTTGACCAACCTGGACGCCCTTCAGACCTTGGATACGGGGGGAAAAGGAGCTGGCGAGACCTGCAAACAACCTCCTGAATTTAGAGGAGCATCACACAGGAGAGGCTGCCTGCATCCCTCCCCTCCCGGGCCTGCCCGCACCGCAGCCACCCCGGAGGCGGAATATCAGTCGTATCGTTATTTATGTATTATTTTATTATGCTACATTATTGCTTTTTCTTATTATTTATTATTATGCTGCTGCTGCTGCAGCTGCTCCATGTGCGCGGCCGGGCAGCGGGAGCCGGGCGCCCCCACACCTCCGAGGGGGCGTGGCCGGGGGCGTGGCCATGCGAGAGGGGGCGTGGCCCCGCCAGGGGGCGCGGCCGGGGGGGTGGGGGTGGATCCGGCGCTGCCCGTGCGTGTGCGCGTGGGGAAGGCAAAGGGTGCCAGGCCCGGAAGGGCGCGGCGGCTGCCGCGTGACGAGCCCCGGGCCCATTGGCGGAGCGGCGTCACGCGGCGCCGCGGCGGGAGGCGATTGGGTGGGAGCGAGGCGGGGCCGCACCTCCCCCCACCCCCCCGCCCCGGCCTCCCGCCCGCCCCTCCCCCGGCCCGGGGGAAGGTGGCCGCTCGCGAGAGGTCCGTTGCTTGCCCGCGCGCAGGAGGCGGCGGGGGGGCTCGCGCGGCCGTTGGGGCGGGCGGGGGCCGCGCCCGGCCGGGGCGGAGGCGACGGTGATGCGGCGCTGAGGCCCGGCCCGCCCCGCCGTCCCTCCCTCCTTCCCTCAGCCCGGCGCCTCGGCTCCCCCTCCGCCCCCCTCCCCCGCCCCAGCCCGGGAGCCGCGTAGCCGGAGCCCGGCGGGGGAGCTCCGAGCTCCATGGGCAACACCGTCACCTGCTGCGTATCGCCGGACGCCAGCCCCAAGCTCAGCCGGGCCCGCGGCGGCGGGGCAGCGCCGGCGCCCGACCGCTGGGCGGACGCGTACCAGGCGGCGGCGGCGGCGGGCGGCGGAGGCGGCGGCGGCTCGGGATCGGCGGAGGCCGAGTCGGGGGACTCGGATCCCGGCGGCGGCGGCGGCCCCCACCTCCAGCACATCAGCGACCGGGAGTTCCCGGATGGTGAGCGGCGGCGGGGGGCGAGCGGCGGGGCCCAGCGGGCGGCGGGGAGCGCCGGGCACCGCATCCCCGCCCCGCCGGCGGCTGTGTCCCCATGGTGCTCCCGCCCCGCTCCGCCGCGGCTGGGTGCCCGGGGGACCGGCAGCCCAGGGCGCGGCGCTTCCCCGCCCGCGGCGCGCCCCCTTTGTCCCGGCGGCGGGGGGAGCGGGCGGGCCGGCCGGCGAGCCCCGCGGGGGAAGGCGGGGGGGGTGGGGGCGGCCTGACGGGGCCCGGCCCCGCGCCGCGCCCCAAGCAAAGTTCCCTGCGGCTGTCAGCGCTCTGACAGCCCCGGGGCTTCCTGCGGGCACGCCGCCTGCCTGCCGCCGCACCGGGGACCTCTTCCCGAAGTACAGCCGCGGCCGCTTAACGAGTAACGGGCCAAGGGCGGAGAAGCGGCCAGTTCCCCCCACACACACTCGGGTCCCCGGCTGCCCCGCTGGAGAGGGCGGGTCAGGGAGCCCGAAAGAATGGTGGCAGAGCCCCCGGGTGCTCCCGTTCGAGGTGGGGATCTGGCTGCTCGTTTCTCCTTAACTATGGAGTCGTGACTCAGTTGTAATGTCCAGGCAGTTCGCAAACGCTGCTGCATTTCCAGCCTCTGTTGAACAGGAGGAAGGAAGAGGGTGTGTGGGGAATAAGGGAAGAATTACAAAGATTGTGTGCATATGACATCATTTCGGCTGGACGTGGGTAATTTGTAATCTAGCTATGCAGGGTGCTTGGTGATAGCTGTGGACTCATTACACCGAGGTTCCTTGTCATGTAGTGCTCAGTGTTCCCAGTTTGCTTTCCTTGAGCTCATGGGAAAGTACGTGTTTGCTGTTCAGATTCCTTCCAGTGATACCTGGAGCACCGGTGTCACACAGGCGTGCTCTGTAATGCGTCTCCTCTTCAGACATGCCTGGGAAGAGCTCGAAGGTTTTTGCTGCAGTGAGTTACCGAGACAACATGTAACAGGTTAGGGGTGCTCCTGTCTGTCTGTATGTTCACGCGATACTGTAAGCATACAGCACAGGGTAATAGCTTGTGATATTCAAAACTTGGTTTAATTAACAAGCGTCTTGCTATTCCTTTTTATAATTATAACCACACCTATATGAAATATATTCAGTTGGAAAAAGATGGCCTGTCTGACATCTTTAATGTATGATGCATACAGTAACACTTACACTGGCCCTACATACTCGTCTTGAACTTAAGAAAAAAATTTTGGCTATCAGAGAGAAACTGGCTGCAAAAGAGTGTGAGGAAACCTTCAGAAATGGAATTATTAAACTCGCACAGTTCTGCACAGCACCATATGGTGCAGCTGTTACAGAAACGAGATGGAACAGTCAGCCCCTTGGATCTCCTTTGAGACAGCTCTGCAATACAGCAGTAGGAGAAATTATATTTGCCGCCTAGGAGAAATAAAACTTCATTTTTGCGAGAGGATATTACAGAAATGTCTCAACTCTCCCATACTCGTTATGGGAGGTGGAGCTAAACTCTCTAAAGATTCTAATAAGCCTAAACTAAATAAGTCTGCTCAGGAATAGGGTTGTATTTGTTTGAATCTTTAGTATGTGATCTTGTCAGCAGTGGTGTGTAACTAGGCTTAATTGTGAGTTCATCCAGATGTCAGAACTGGCCTTGAAGTAGGGAAGTATTTCATTTTTTGAATTTGCAGACGTGAATAAAAGTGTACAGCCCAAGAATAAGATAGCAGCTGTCTATCACAAATTTTACTTTTGTGGCTATGGAAGCTTTAGTCTTGAGGCAGGAGGTAATACTAAAATTGGAACTCCATAAGTAGGATATGTTTTAGATTATTTTACAGATCACTTTTACAGTGGTATGTGGTTCATTATTGCATGGCCTCAGAAGTAGATCTGCTACAAATGATAGATGCCATTTTTCTACAGTTTCTTGATTGATATAACTGTTTAGGGCTGCAAAAAGTATCAAAGTTTGATATCTTTATGGAAATACAATTCTGGATGGCCAATATTAGAAGTAAAACTTCTTGTGTTCATTTTTGAACAGTATAAAGCGCTACCTGGGTAAGATTGAAGCAGTTAACTTCAAAACGTAAGGCATTATTTGTGAAGTCTGAAATTGGGTGTTATGAAACAGACATTATAATGAAATTTTAAGTGATAGTGCTATCTGTTTAATTTAAGACCTTCTATGAAAATAATAAATCTGTAAATGCAGCACTTGCATATACCAGATAGCTATGCTTATCCCTCTTAACTCTGGGATATAAAAGCTGTCAGCACACCCAAACCATGCAAGCAGCCTGCGTGTTCCTGCTCTGTTGACTACTACAGAGCATTAGTTTGTTGCTATAGTGGTAAGTAGTCCAGCAGTTTTATTTGAGGGATAAATATTACTTCTGTAATTTATTAATGTATAATATCATAGGTTTGCTAAGATGACAATTTTGTCAATGATGGAAGGTTAGGAAACTACTGACTGGCCTTTTCTTGAATGCTTTGGCAGGGGGAAAAGAGAGAAAGCTGCAGGGGGGGAAAAAAGTCAAGATCATCTTGGCTATTTTTGTTCCATGCTGTTCAGTTCTAGGAGTTTCTAAGAACACAGCTAAATATATCAGAAAGCTAGCATCCAAATGTGATGCAGATGCTTCATTCCTTAAATTTCTATGTTGAAGTTGTTTGTTGTTCTTAAGTCTTTCTTAATACTTTTGCACTTGCTTTGCTAAAATTGAATGTTTTGGTTCTATCAGGAATGCAGAATTTACCAACTGAGCTGTGGACTTTTTCTTTTGTAATGTTTTGACTTGCTTTTTCCGTAGCAAGTGGAATGTGGTCCTTGCAGGTCTACGCTCTTAAATGAGGATTATTCTGTATCTTCTCCATCACTCTACTTAACAGACACTGCTTTACAGTCAGCACTGCTTAGATTGTCTGTATCAGATCAGAATGAAACAAGAAAAAAAAATCTCACTTCCATAACATGGGGAGGTTATGAACGGTATTTATGTAAGACAAAAAGGAGTGGTAAGTGGGATGAAGATAAAACACACTGTGAAACTGGAAGTGTAGTGTTTCAACAAAAGTTAATTCAAATGGGAAGGGATTGTTGTAAGAGAGAATTTAAAGGATGACTTTGTATTCTATCATTCTCAAGATCCATAACCAGTGCATGCTTTTTCAGAATGAGAAATAAGCCTGCATTTGTGGTTTGATATGCTAAGCCAAGTTGTATTAAGTAAACGGGAATAAACGTAACTTTGAAAACAACAGTTTCTTCCAAATAGGTTCATGCCTACTGCTAATGCGAAATATCAAAAGCGAAGGCTACTAGTTGACAGTTCAGCTAAGTGTTAAGCGTTCCTTCTTCCAGCATGCAAGCAACAGTCCAAAGCAGTCTGATTTGACCAAGAAGGCTTTCCTCTGTAGGTTTAGAAATAGCAGCTCTTTGATCTTAATGTGCCATTTGGGCTGTGCCGATTACTGTTTTTTGGGGGGGCTTTGTTTGGATTTTTTTATCCCAAATCAGTGTCTGCTAATGTTTATTTTGGGCTTTTTTTTTCCTGCTATTTTTTCTAGTTATTTGGGGGGGAACTTCTTATGGCTGCCACTTTCCTGCCAGACCCCTGTATTTAAACACAGATCTAATTTTTCATAAATTCTTTGATCCTTGGATAAAACTAGAACAAGAATTATCTCCCTCCGCCACTGCTGCTTACTGAGCTCAGCAGTTTTGCTGAGCAGAGGTTTGCCTGATTCACATGAGCCAAGGGGAGGATTGTTGCCCTACTGAACTGGTGGGACAAAATGACCTGGTACCTTCACCTGAAGAACTGGGGGTGGGTGGGTGGTGGAGAATGACAAGGGAAAAGACAATCAGGGATGAAAGGGAACAGCAAATGGTATCAAGAGAGGTGCTGAGTGGGATGTAGACATCAGACAGAGGTTAGATGGGAAAACAAACAGTAGAGGACTTTGAAGAGGAGCGTTAATAGAGAATGAACTAAGTGAGATTTACCTGAACAGGTTCAGACACACTACTGCCTGAATAACTCTGCAAGCATCTGTGTGCCTACTTTTCTTTTTTCAGTACCCCCCTGGCTTTCTAGAGGCTGTGTCACACTGAAAGGGGCAAGCTGCAAGTTGCTTGCATGCTGCAGTTATTAAGCAGTGTTGAAGATGAACAGATACTTGAATATATTGATTGTCTGTGATCTGATTTCACTAGCAGCTTGTCTATAAACCTCCTTGCAGAAGGTCTAAATATGGTTCATTTGTTCCTCTCTTATGTAATGTCAGCTTACTTCAAGCATGTGGGTGGAGGGGTTTTTTCCTGTTTTTTTAAAATCCTGGTTAAAGTGTAAGTTAAATAAAAAAAAAAAGAAAAAAAGAAAAAAAATATGAACACTTTGATGCAAGGATCAGGTTTTTGATGCCAGCAGTTTTTAGCACAAGAAAATCTTAACCATCTTGTGTTGGTTTTTGTGCCCCTCTATTTGATGATATTTAGCTGCATAGGCTGACAAATACCATTGTCTAGTTAGACAAATATGAAGTTGGGGGTGAAAACCAACTGATGCGCTGGTCCCTGTTCTGGTGTTCCCTCTACTTTTTCCCTTGTATTTGCCAAGTTTTTCAGCTAACTTAAAGCTCACTCTTCTTTCCCCAGAACTCTCAATACCTCTTTCCTAGGAAAGAGAATCACAAAGGTGTTTGTAGCAGTTACAAATAACACGTGGTCTTGACAAATGTGAAAGAATTGACTCTCTACAAGTCTGAAACACCTTCCATGTTGTTGGCTTAAGATGCCTGATGTCATGGCCTTTACGAAATGGTCTGTAACATGCCTGTAGTGGAAATGACTGAATCGATAAGTTGATCAGAAACAATGATGAAATCGATCTACAAGTTTGGGAATTAGAAGTCATAGCCATAGCATAGTATCTGTATTCCTGTTCTTATGTTTGAGTACTGCTGACAGCTAAGAAATCTGTCCTTTTCTCTCCTCACTAAATCTTGGAGACTTCTGCAGTGAGCAAGTTTATGTGAGCCTTAGGTTTTTAAGAAGAGTCGATATGGAACATACATACATGAAGCTCATATGGAGGGAAACTGATTGGTTTGGTTTGGTGAGTGTTTCTTCAGGCTTCCAGTGTAACAGCTATAACAGAGAGATTTTTCAGAAAATGGGAAATATTGAAAGGAAATTGTCGAGCACTGAAACGGGCTGCCTGGGGAAGTGGTTGAGTCACCATCCCTGGAGGTGTTTAAAAGACATGTAGATGTGGCACTTAGGGACATGGTTTAGTGGGATTTGGCAGTGCTAGGTTAACGGTTGGACTTGATGAACTTAAAGATCTCTTCCCACCAAATGATTTTCTGATTCTCTTGTATGAAATCCTCTCCTGAGGGTTTTGATGAAACTCGTGGAATTAAGGAAACTGAATTCATTTTAATCTTGACTTTTTTTTTTTTTTTTTTACACTATGGTTTCCATGTAACTCATTTCTAGGATCCTTTCCTCTTCTGGCTTTCTTTAGGAGACTTGCTTTTTCCCTCCTGTCAGGGTAGATGTTACAGAGCAACAGAAATTTTGTGGCTAGAAGTATCTGTTCTCTCAAGGGCGATCAGCGTGGTGAGATCATACTGAAAAGCTGACTAACATGGGAATGAACTCTCGCACGAGCCAACAAAACACAAAAACCTACTCCTCCCAAATTTGCATTACACATTAAATTAAGGTTTCTAACAATGTTTCTTCCACATAAAGGAAGAAGTTACTGTGGGAGGCAGGAGGAAAATGCTATTGAACGTTAAGAACCCAGACCTTGGATCTACAGATCCTTGCTAACAAGCTGATCGTGAGATTTCTAAATCTGGGGTTTTTTTAATTTATTATAGCTGGAGTTTGAATGTGCACTTCTATTTCACTCACTAGAAAACCCATGTTTTCAGAAGAAAATGCCAAATGTTTCCACTTGAAGGGACAAAGACGCAACTGGCTTAAAAAGCTTGGTGCTATTTATTTAAATGTGTAGTGAAGCCAGATGAATAAAACTAAAACTCGTACTTGCAGGTGATGCAAATATCAGTTTTACCTCAACAGCTTACACAAAAATCCCACTGTCAACCAGGTAGCATTCTGCAGTGTCTGATGAGCTGTGTGTTTATAGCACAGCTTTGCTTTTGTTTGGAGTTCTGAAAGGGTCTTGAAGTCATTGCAGCAATCAAACATAGTTGTTAGGTTTTTTCCAGTGTGAAAAGTAACACTGGCTTGTCATCAAACATGTCAGTCAGACTTGGATAATAAACTGTTGAATGTCAGTTTCTTTAAAAGATTAAAAAAAAAAGGCGCTTTTCTGTAAAACTGTTGGATGTTTTTTGTTATGCAGATAAGTTATTTAATTTTATAGAACATACTGCAGGTACGCTGAGAATCCACAAAGCCACTCTAAAGAGTGACTGCGTTTGAGCTTGTGCCTAAAATGGCACAAAACTTGATGAAACTGTTAACTTTCATAAAAGCCCAAACTTCATCTGAAGTTTGCATTAATGTGAGCAATTGGAAGTTGAAAAAAACTTAACATATGCCAGTCCATCAGGTGGCATGTGACACCTAGCACACAGTACATGGAAATGTAAAATTTGGTTTATCTTTAATGTGTATGTACAGTTAGAAAACTTTATTTTGGTTTATCAATTAAAAAGTTAAGGTTGAAGAGTTCTGCTTTAGCTTCTCGTGGTAGTGAATTATGTTACATGTAAAGGTCTGTCTGGGGAATAAAAAGTGGACAGCATGGAACCAATTCTTTCTCCTTGTCTGTCTAAGTGGTCCTGTGTTACATGCAGTACAGAAACATCTCTAACAAAATGTTGGTTACTTTTAAGATCTAGCCTGTGAACTACTGTTTTCCTTCTAGTGCCAACATAAAATCCTAGGGACATCTAGTTTTCCTTTCTTTTAACTGGTCCTGCCTTCACTGTGGAATTTGGAGTACTCTTGACATCCTGCTGTTCTGCTTAGCTAAGACATGTAGAAGTGATTATAACCCATCATGAAACACATGGAAGCCCACTCAACTTCTTTCGGTCCTAGAAAGGCTAGGTATTGTGTCTGGTGGAACAGATCTCTCAATCACGTTTCCCAACAGGGTCTGGGAGCTGAGTGCAATAGGGTCATGTTGGGATTTGCTGTGGAGGCCAATGATAGTGGTGTGGATCATCCTGAAGTTTAAAAAATGCAACATCAATACTATATTGATTTTTATTTTTATTTTTTAAAGTCACAGAAGTGAATAGAAAACTTGAACCCTGGTTAGCCCACAGTATTTAATAGATGGTCTACACTTTTGCTTTCTAAATTCTTCTGATTTTTAGTAGCGAATTTGAAATGCTGACTGTGTCCATTTACTGTTGAACCAGCCCAACTCAGGACTGTGGTGTGAAAGGGCAAATCCTTTATCCCCCAGCCTGTATTAATACTGGGTGTTGCTTCAACGCAGGTGCAGGACCCTGCACTTGGCCTTGAACCTCATGAGGTTCGCACGGGCCCACTTCTTGAGCCTGTCCAGGTCCCTCTGGGAATGAAGCTATTGCTAGGAATAACACACTTTCTGAAACGTATTGGAAAATTTTTTAGTCTAATTTGTCTTAATTTTTAAATCTTTATTGGAAGTGTTGAGTAACTCGCATCTTTCACACTGTAAGGTAATGAAATATAAGGGAAGCTCAAACATTAATCAAAGCTAGTAACCCACTGTCAATTTACAGCAAAGAGATTATTTTATGACTTAATGCTTTAAATATGTGCTGTATCAAAATGTTACTGCTGTCTAATAAAGCAGAGGATGGGGCTAAAACTATTAAAGGAAATGCAATATTTTAGTGTTCTGAAGTAGTGAAATTGTCAAAAGGCTGCTACTTAGTAACAGTGACATCTTTGACTGTCAGTTTTATTCGTGAGATAATATATGTAGCACGATGCAGTGTGTAAAATGTGTTCTTAATAATTAGAAATCACCTGTGGAGGTGTGTAAAACAGTACCTAAGTAGCTAGCATTATAAATTCCTAAAACCCACACATGTTCTTACATGGCATAGATGAGTAAAAGTAAAGTCTTCATGCGGATTTTGTGTTGAGGAAAGGACATGAGATCTTGAGCTAGGGGCAGAGGTTTGCTTTTAAAAGTAACATGAGCTGCCCTGCGGGGGACTGTATGCTCTTATCGGCGCATGGAGTGCACAGCAGCAGCAGAGGTAGCTGAGATTGTCTGAAGGGCAAGCAAGCTGCAAGGGATTCTTTAAAATGGGAATGGCGAGAGAGGGAAGCAAGTTCAGGCTTCTCTGTGCTCCAGTTGCAGGGTTGATCTGACAGCCTTGGTAGTACAACGTGAGTAAGTGGCACTGAGAGATGGAGAGAAATAAGAGGGAAGGCTATTTTTAATACGCAGCTCTTGGAGAGACGTGGAGGGCCATTGCAGCGTGGCAACATTACTGTGCTGCTCCGACAGACCTTATTTCTGGTGGGAATCTTCCCTTCTCACCTCTTTATTACTAAGTGTGAGGGTCCAACAGAAAATGTGTTTTGAGTTCTATTGAGTTGATAGCCTCTAGAACGAAAATGTTTTGGAGTTGTTTTCTTTTATCATCCATTTCCTTCTCTCATTTCTCTCATCCTTGTTTCTGCATGTTTTAATTCCCATTATTTCTGTTCATCCTGTCGCATACCATGCTGCTTTCTTTTCCTGTTAACTTTCTGTGAAGCTTGAGCTTTCTGTCATACATCTTCTGATGTAGCTCCTAATCAAGACTTACCCTTATTTTCAGGGCTAGATATCTTGATTTTTTGGACTTGTAAGTGCTCCCAGGATGGAAGTATTAGGAGTTACGCTTGGTTATGAATCAAATTGTTTGCAGACTTGCAGACTGATTGATCTCTTCCTCTGGCTTTTTTTTTTTTTTTTTTTTTTTTTTTTTGCCATGTTTCCCATTACATTTTGCCTCTTCTCACGTTCTTATCTGCCTCTTGTCTTATGTTTCCTTCATCAGCTCTATGGCTCTTGCATTTTGGTATTTCATGAGCAACACTGGCGGTTTAGGAAAAGCAAATCATATGACTAATTTTTCCATTGTTTGGAAAAAAACATTGTCCAGGGAGAACAGCATAGAAAGGACAGACAAAATTCTCTGGCTGCTTAGAAGATGAAAGCTACAGGGAGGCAGTCTACTAAATGCATCTGTCTTTCTTCTGTCTCTTGCAAGACAAAAGCAGATGTACTGTTTCTAGTAATGCCACATTATTCTGGGATAAGAAGCCTAGTCACAGTTGGTCTTGATCACTTCTTGAAGGGGGTTTGTAACAGGGGCTGCACGTGTGTCTTGGACTTCATTAGTATTGTAACGTAACTCCAGTTGTATAGTCTGTGTTGTGGATTTAATGTGCTGTGGGTGCTGATACACCTGACTGTCTAGCAGAAAGCATCTTGTGTCTGGCAGAGCCAGTGTGGAACTGGAGCCAGCAAAGTCTATTTTCCTTTTGCTGCTATTTCTCTCCTCAAAAGTGTGGGTCTACTTGGGTTCAGGGGGGCAAGTTTGACTTGTGTGGCCATGTCAATATTGTGTCCCTTGGTGCATCCTGCAGTGCTGTGGATCTTAGACCTTTCTGTCTGGGATGAAAGTTGGTTATATTTGCATGTTTTTAATTCTCGTAGTGCTTTTAGCCCAAGTAATGATATCTAACATCTAAGCAGCATGGATATATAGGAACTGGTGGAGCACAAGAGGCAAAAACAATGTAAGAAGTGAGCTTTAACAAGTCATATAGTTTCCAAGTAAATCAAAACCTCAGGGACGTCAAGATGTTAGTGTATTTTTTTTTATGAGGTGAGGGAGGATGGGCGTTACCCCTTACTGCCTCTTCCCTGGAAGAGAAGCACGTGTCCTGTTTAACACTTATCAATGACCTGGGGGAGGCCATGGCGTGCGCCCAAATTGCAGATGACACCCAATTGGGCAACAGTCAATAGGCTGGAGGCTGCTCGTTCAGAGGGACCTAGATAGGCTGGAGGATTGGGCCAACAGGAACCCTCTGAAATTCAAGAAGGAGAAACATGAAATTCTGTTAGGAATTACTGAATTCAGTAGCCCTTTTCCCTCTTTGCCTGTCCTTGTTCCTCCCCAGTCTTCCTTGTTGCCTTCCCCTAAATATCACGCAAGTCTTGTACACTCCTGCATGCTGTTCTCTACCATTCCATAGTGAGTCCCATAGACCTATAGGCATTCGTCCCCCTTGGTGGGAAAGGTGATCTGGGCTCTGGCGACCCGTATTGGAGGTTTTCAAGACTCAACTGGACAAAGCCTTTAGCAGCCTAGTTCTACCTTGTAGCTCACCCTGTTTTCAGCAAGAGGTTGAACTTGAGACCTCCTCAGGTCCTTTCTAACCTGACTTACCCAGTTATTCTAAAAGTTGCTACTGAACTGTAAGTAAATAAATTCTGAGTTCTTTGCTCTGTTGCATCGTAACCTGATAATAATAATCTGTATTTTATATCTGCATATTGCAGCCTTGTTCTGCCTGTTGATGATACTTAAGTTATTCGGTAAACTAGCAAAATACCTTCATTTCTGAATCACTCCTTTCTCAAATCTAAAAAGTTGTTTAATATTTGCCATTATTAGTGGTCTGTGTTGAAGTATGTTGTTTGGTTTGGTTTTTTTTAATAGAGCGCTGGCATTAGAAATTAGAGTTGGTCTCTATACTGTCTATTAAAAGTGATTTTGCTAAATCAGTGTTAGAAAATTCTCAACGTTGTGGACAAATTTAAAAAAACAGTTACACTGTTTTGTTGAGACATTATAAACAGTAGTTAAAATTTGCCAGTACGGCATACTATTGTGTGCTGGATGTTTTTTTCCGAGAATCAAACATGTATTAGTGGTGCTTCAGGTATGAGCTGTAAGGCAAATTCCGTTCTAGGGCTTCTAAACCAGGACTTCTTACATTTTAACTACGTGATTAAATTCAGGTATCTGTTCATTGTGTGCAGTGAATAAGCACAGTAAGATGAAAATAGAAATACTGGTTTTGTAAGTTAGCTTTTAAAAACTGCTCGAGATGGTCTGCTTTTGTAGCTGACTCTGGCCTTTTTTGAGAAGGGGGGAAATTCCTGATTGAACTATCTTTATGTTCCTAAATAGACGTTGGCTACCTTACTTAACACAATAGAGATTCAGAACTGCAGTGTTCTGCATCCTGGACCAGTGTCAGAGCAATACTGTTGGACTAAGATCAGTGATGTTGTAAGCCAAGTACTTGGAAAACATCCAGGTCTGGATACCAATGTTGTGTACCAGTGGGAATCTGGAATGAGAAGTCTTGGGGACACACGTACTTTTGCAATTACGTTCACTCGCTGACGCATGAGGGCTGTGGCTGTGCTATGGCCTAGGTGCAGTAGCACAACACATTCACATGGTTAAGACTTCCAGCACCAAGACAGCTTGTGCGTACTTTGGCTACTATTTAACCAGAGTTCTGTTGGTTGAGTGCGTAAAAAGCTCTTAAGATTTTAATATTTTTTTTTTTCATTAAAAGTTGATGTTGATTCTTAGATGACGTTTTTTAAGGGTGTGGCAGCTGCACTGGTGTACCACCTTGAAGTACTACCATGTGCAAGTCTGCAGTTTTGCATGCTTTTATGGTTAGCATGGACTAAGTAGCACACAGGAAGATCAGACTGACAAATGTAAATGGATGTGAATTTGCTTTTTCCAGGATGTGCAGGATCACAGTACTAGATTATTCTGTTCATATGTTCACGTAAGTCAGTGTGTCTGTAGCATGACTTCTTCAGAACAGCTGTTTCTTCTGTCAAAGCTAACGCAGCTCAGAATTTCATCATGATGTTTACAGTTTCATCAACAAACTTCTCAGAGATCACTCCCTTCTTAATCTAAGAGAGTAATATGTCCTCATCTAATGTCATCACTGTTCATTGTGGCAAAGGATTAAAGCAGTCATTTTGTTCTTCAGTAATTACATATTGGCTGTACAAGGTATTACTTCAAATCCCAAAATAAAAGAATAGTGTATGATCCATGTTTTGATATTTATCAGCACTGTAAAATTTACTTATTACGTTCTTTATAAGACCACAGAGATTGTTTCCTGCTGGCTACTTAAAGCATAGAGTAAAAGGTCAGCAGTGTCTGTCTTTTTTTCTTTCTTTTTTCTTTTTTTTTTTTTTTAAATTATGCTCTTGATAAAGTTCTAGCTTTCTGCCCTCTACTGAGCACAGGCAGGGACACATACTTACTTTTGAAGATGTATGTTGCTTTCTGAGATCTGCCTTACCAGATTTTGTTTTGATGGAAACCATAAGCTACTTCAGAGCTTCATGGCAGTAGGATTAAGTCCACCGGCTTTGTTTTCTTCAGAGGCGAAAAATGTCAGATTTTTATTTATCTTGGCAAAAGTAAGGTTTTGCTTTAGAGAGACAGTCCCTTTCATGTGTTTCTGGTCTTGTCTCCATCACTGTGCTTGAGCATTTTAAGGCTGGGTGGGAATCGTTGCAGTAATCATCTTCTGTTAAAGGTCTCTCCTTTTTTTTGTCCTTTCTGTTTCAGATTTAGCCTTGGAATCTAATCCATCTGATCATCCCAGAGCAAGCACAATTTTCCTGAGCAAGTCTCAAACAGATGGTAAGCTTTTTTCCAATTTAAAAAAAGGTGGGAGAAAACATGGAAAAATAACTGCCTGTTTTAAATATACAGCTCAAGAACACTTAAATTGCTTTAACTCTTTCAAAGCATAGGGATTAATAATTTGCATGTTTACACAGAAGTGTGTTTGTAGGCTGTTTTACTTAACAGCTAAAATCACTTGTTCTTCTAAACACTTAAATATCAGGAGATTTCAGAGTTTGAGTCCTAGTAGTGGAAAGGAGCAAGGCTTCCTTCACTATTGCAATCCATGCTTCAAGCAGTGGTGGTTTTTTTTTATGATAAGGCCTGTTTCAAAAATTAAGTTAAAAAAATATAATTTAAAATTAAAGGACAGTTTTCTGTGAAGAATAATAAGCCTTAGCTGTCAGTCTATATCAGTTACTTTTGAATATGTTTAGTTTCAGTAGCATAATTATTCTTGAATCTTGGTTTTAATTACATGGATGTATTGGGATTTTCAGTTTCTTTGCAGATCCCTTGTTTACCTAATAAAGTCAATTTTGAAGGATTAGTATAGCTTGTGCATTTCAAAATGCTGTTTAAAAAGTGGAGGCATTTCCATATTGCACAAATAAAAAAGAATTCTGACAATAGTAAATTTTTAAGTTGCAATTCAAAAGGATTTTAAGCTATTAGTTTAAAAGTGCTTCCGTCCCTTTTATAGTTGGTTTTTGTTTGAAGTGCTATTTTTTCTAAGACAGTGTTTCATTTGAGATTGGATGTGTTGATGGAAAGCTGCAGTGCATCTTCTACCTTGGCATAGCTGTGCCACAGAAAAGTAGAATTGTTTTGACAGATCTTTCAGTTGCAGTCCTGCTATTCAGAGTCTTATGGCAAGTAGTAAAATTATCAGTTGTATCAACTTTGCAATGCTCAGATAATCCGTAAGCAGTGGAAACAAGCACTAGCATGATTCTCCAGAAGAGGTGATGCCAAGGAATTGAAGACTGCTTCAAACAGAGGATCTGACCTGCACATCTCAAACACCTCTGAGATGAGCGCTGCTTAAGTTGCAGTTAGCAAGTTGACAGAGTTCTTAAACATTGTGGTGCAGCTTCACTGTACAGCCTTTCAGCCTTGCTGCAAGTAAAGTTCAAACCACGTGAACATCTTTCTTAGGGGCAGTATTGCTTTTAAACATGATTTGGTATTCTTCAAGTGTAATGTATTGAAATGTATACACTTGTGTTCATGTAGAAAAAGGGTCTGCTAGGTGAGATGATAACTATTAACTATTCTCTGAAGTTTGTATTAGTTGGATGAATTGATTTTTACAGGGTAATTTAATGGACAAGTCAGCAGAAGAATTTATTTTCTAATTTCGCTGGATCTTCTCTAGTTAACCTTTCATAGAACTAGTAGAATTAATATCTGTAAGTTCTCTTTCACTGGTATGTTACCAGGTTCATGACTTTCAATTTATGCAAAAAGACAAAAAAAAAAATTGGACAATCTATGTTCCAAATGTTAATTTTTTTTCTAAATATTTAAGAGAATGTGTCCTGATAACAAGTGGTAATGAGCTGAGGTGAAAATTTTGGAGAAGTCATCTGTCTGGGCTGGTCACATTTGTATAGCTTTCTGCATGTGTGCAACTCTCAGCTCTCCTTTAACAGCACTGGTTTACTATTGCTGTTATAGCTGAAAGTTAAACCTTACAATATTTTTTGAAAGGCTAACACAGTTTAAAACTATCAAATAATATGGTTGCAGTTATATGATGAATAGGCATGGCTTGTGCCAGCATCTTCTGTATAGTGAAATACCTTTTCACTTTCTGCTGACAATAGGAGGAGACATGACACACATATATAATGCTGGGCACCTTCCTCCTTGTGTGTCTCTGTCAGGTGGGGGTGTGATGTTTTTGCATCTGGTTGCTAAGTGGTTGCTGTTGAATGTTGGATGTTGTCTACTTGAACTATCTGAAATCATCCAGTTTTTCATGATGCATAGCATCTTTTCAAAGCCAAGACATTTTTCCCTTAGTGTGATGGGTAGAAGTAGTTCCTAAGTGTACCTGTGGATAGTTGGAAGTAGTTTGCTAGCTTGATAAAACTCAGCATTTTTTCCCTCAAACTACTTTTCCAGAAACCTAAAGTCAAATTTTAAACTTTTAATACTTGTGTACTTCAGAAGACTAGGTTAATGGAATGACTTTATTGAACGTAAATTTGGATTGTATTTTAGAAACCTTTCAGTTCACATTCTTTCTCCCGCTTTCTATAGTGCGAGAGAAGAGGAAGAGTAACCACATCAATCATGTAAGTAAAACAAATTCTTAGTGTGCTATATAGATAATATGAGCATATTGGGACAAAGACGAATTCGAGAAACAACTGTAGTAATTCTAGGGGTTTAGTCCTACATGTGTTCCAAACCCTCCTTAGCAAGATAAAGGTACCTGTCTTTAAAAAATAAACAATCAGGCACAGTATCACAGGGCAAGAATGGGTGATGTCAGAAAAAAAAAAGGATTCTTTTGTTGTATCAGTCTTGAGCATTTCAGAACAGTAAAGGAGAAAATATAAGTTAAACTGCCTACATTGTTTCTTTTAAATAGAAATAAAACAAATCATTTCTTAGCCGAGATGACAAGTCTTAAATGACTTGCTGTTTGAGCATTACTACAGGACTTGCTGTAAGAAATGTATCCAGCATGAAAAGAGAATTATCAACAAACATTGTAATCAGTGTGATAAACAAATGATAATCCATTAGTTTTAAATCTGAAAATATGCTCTAAGCTTCTTCCACAAATATTGGTTGGTTTTGACACTTCACTTGTAAAAAAAAAAAAAGACATACAAAAAAGATGCAATGTCATTAACAAGTGGATAAAAAAAATTATTAACTAGTAAAGCTAAGAATGGAAGTTGTTAACACAATTTTTTAAAAATACTGTCTAGCAGAATTGTCTGCTGATAGGTTCCTAGTAAGATAATGATATTGAGTCTGTTGTATTTAGTATGACTGGGGGGAGGTGTGGTGGTTTTTTTCCCTTTTCTTTCTTTTTCAATTACAGTTCCAGCTTTAGTCTGCCAGCACCAAGGTAAAGTGTGATTGGATTGTTTTTGCTGGCAAATTTCAGCTGGAACGGGAGGTACTTCCAGGCAGCCACTGAGTTGTGAAGGGTGCCAATATTTTTATATGGAAGACTTTCAAGTTTTCAGACAAGGCATTTAAAAAGATCCTGGCAAAAACTAATGAGTCTTGAATTGCTTGATTAAAACTCCTCCCTCAATTGTGATGGCCTAGGTCTAGTGCAAGGCATTCTCTAAACGTGCTCAGGGAAGCCTGACTCGGTGTTATATAGGAAGATTTCTCCCTCGTCTAAAGGATTAGGGTAGATGATGGAACATATTGCTAGCTCTAAATACTAGAAGTAAGGGTAACAGTAGTACTTTATTTCCAGATTCCAGATGCTAAACAAGGTGTGAGTGAAGTGAGCAATGTCAGGAAGAGGTTTCTTTTTTTCTAAAATACAATAAGACAAAACCCCAAATGCAAATTATACTGGATAACCAGAAAATGTAAAGGTATAGGGTATAAAAGAAGGGAGAAGTTAATTATGGAGTCACAGGGAAATCTAATAAAGTACATCGGAGAGGGAAGGCTGAGACCTGAACTGGCAAGAATGGAATGGAGGAGAACTGAGAAAATCAGAGGACTTGCAGCTATTTCTGCTGAAAATTACTTACGTAAAAACATCATGTTGTATAATAAAAGCAGTGATTTCTAAACCTAGCTTGCACAAAGAGTGTCCTCAGGAGCTTGGTGGCTATAGAGTAGCTTACGTAGCAGGAGCAATCACCTACAAAGCCCTTCTCTGCAGTAACTACTTGAGATGTAAAGCAAGTATTCAGTGTGGGAAACTGAAGCTTACAGAATCCCTCTTCTTGAATGTATTCTCTTTTTTCGTCCCTAAGGTTTCTCCTGGGCAGCTTACAAAAAAATACAGCTCGTGCTCAACAATATTTATAGATGACAGCACCGTCAGTCAACCTAACCTTAGAAGCACAATAAAGTGGTAAGAACCATTTGTCGCCAACAAGGGGCTTAGTAGCATTGCAAGGCTTATTTGGGATTTTGTGGTGGTCTTGTCTGTTCCAAAGCCAGTTGGACACTTGAATGGGAGGAGCACAGCACTGCTTATTCAGGTTGGTCATGGAGGGGGTGTAGAGGTCTGCTTAATTATGACTGCTGAAGTGAGCTTTTTTTTTAGTTACAGAACTAATATACTGTTGTATTTCAAAGTAGTTATCATTGTGTACTTGAGAATCTGGGTCGGTGTGCAGAAGTGTGTCAGCATTTTCAGTTTAAAAGTGTGTGTTGGGGGTGGGGAGCTCAGTCTTCACACTGGAAGTCAAATCCAGAAACTCCCGATCTGTGAAAACTTGAAAAGGATTTTGCATGGAGTTGCAGGAAAAGTTTGTAGGACTGTGTTTGCTACTTGCCAGTGGTATTAGTCTGCCCTCTAGTTGTGGATAAAAGTATGTTGTTGGCTTTGGTTTTAGTTGTAGCCTTTCTACTTTTTCTTCATGTATTTGTTATTTCAGGTAGGTGAGTTTCATAATTATTTAGTCGTCTTGGTTCTCCAGTGGAAATGGCTGTTTGACCTATTGTTCTGGGTACCACAGAGACAGTTGTTTGTGCAAAGACAATACCAGCTGAGAATTGAGAAGTGTTCCACTGTGCTTGAAGGGAAAGTAAGGAAAAGTAGATTTAGGCCCAGAAGGCTTTACTGTTTTAACATAATAGACTTTGGAAATATCTAAGTTGATCTGTTGCTTTAAAATTTGATTTGAAACAAGAGGTACCTAGCATGTCACTCTCTTTCTAGAGGAAAAAAACCTAAAAGATGGTGCTTGTGCCATTTTGAAGTGGTGTACATCTTGCAACAGATCAGAGCTTCTTCAATAAATGTCCACATCGTCAATAAATGTCACTTAATCAGGCAGTGAAGGTGTGTGTTTAAAATGTGGTATAATATTTATTTTGCAGCACAAACATCTGTATGGTGAATATAAAAGTAGTTTGGCTAGCAAATTTGATTTGGCCAGTTTCTGTTCAGGCAGGTAAACGTCAGAAATGAGATACAGAGTACTTGAAAATGTAAGAGGAAGCCAATACGTAATGGATTCTAAACATTTTGCCCTGGAGAACAGCTTTTGCAGTGGAATAGTGTGCACAGAATGTGCTTTGTTTAGTCTTTTCTTTTTTTTCTTTCTCTTTTTTAGTGTAACATTAGCAATATTCTACCATATAAAGAACAGGTGAGTGAACTTTTTTTTTCTGAAAAATAACAACTTTCTTTTTGAGCTGGGGATATGGTCTTGGTCACTTCAGTAACAGCTAGTATAATTTAAAGGATTTTAAAAATCTGTAACTTTGTGCTGTATCTGCTTCCTCTTTGTATCCCCTCTTGAGCCGATATGGAATGGTCAGTATCCATCCAATGGCATGTGCTTCATTGAGAATGAAGCATAAAAAGTCAAAACAGAGGGACTGAAGAAAATACACTTAACTCGCTACAAGTCAGCCTTTGGAGTCAGCTCTTTAGCTTTTCCTGAATGCAGAGGTACAGATTAGTTTTGATGGGTGAAGGAACACTCTGTCCCCTGTACAAATAACCCATGCCATTATAGCTAGTTACAGCATATGCTTCAAAATTGCAGCTGCCTTTTTGAAATAAATGCTATTAATGAGACTGTTTCACATTTTAAGGGAGAACTGTACTAAGCATAATGTGAGAATATGGATAGCTATTCATTGTTTAGCTGCTTAAATATTCAGTTGTAAGATCTCATCGTTAAATGCTTTGCAAAAATAAAATATAACTTCATACCATATTCTAGGAAAAGCTGAACTATAAAATGTGTCCGTTTATTCCATTTAATGAATAATACTTTTTAGTGGAGCATAGCATTACCAATTTACTCTTGTTGCTAAAACAGAGATTTTTACTTTGTAGAGATTCCGACAGATCATTGGATATTTTTGATGAAAAATCTCATCCTCTCACAGTAAGTGTAACTTTTTGATCCTGTGAATGTGTATCAATATACCTGTTTTTAACATCTTTATTTGTATTGTATAAGTCATCAAAATGTCTTTGTACCAGGTCACAAGCAAATTGATCTTAATTTGTGTATTTATATATAAAACAGCGCAGACGGTGTCCTCTGGACTTCTGATATCAACTAAATCATGAACAGAACCCAGTCTCTCTAAATGTTGCAAAGGTTTCTATGCTTTGTCTAAATATAAATAAAAAGTAAGCATGTGCTGATTCTTGCATATTTTGTGTCGGAACTTCCTTGTCTGGCTCCTTTCTTCCCCTCTCTAACACTACTTTAATTAAAAGTCTTTCCTATTTATTTAGGAAGACATGGTTAGTAGATATGTGCCTAACCTTTTAAATGACTGCAAACAGGAGAATGTAATACATGAAGCATCACACAAAGTAGGAGACAGTGAGTCTGGTCTTTAAAAAACCTGAAAGGCAAAATTTTAAAGCAGATATGCTTAACGCTCCTTGCAGTAACAGCTAGGAGCATTCAGCATGTGATTCTAACGTGACTGGTCCTGGTACACTTTTTTTTTGGACAATCTTTAAATGCAAAACCTCCTAGTGCAGGCAAGCTCAAGAGAGGAGCATGTGCTTTTTATGTCCAGTTTGAGCACTACTAGCTTAATGACTGTCCTACAGAACCACTTCCTTTGTTTTTCATTGGAAATTAATTTAGCAAAGTTCTAGTGGCTTTAAAAATTCAATTTGCTCTGGGACCTATCTTAGTTGAATGTAGCTTAATCTGTCTCACAGATTTGGCTTATTAATAAACAGTTTTTGATAAACAAATATTCTAAGCTTGTTAGAGTTTCATCCCTAAGCAATCCATTGTGCTAGGAATTGTACACTTGAATAAATACAACTCTTTACTCAATAAAAATAATGAACTTCATGAGAAGAGCTATATAGAAGACTTTGTATATGGACTGTGTCACTTCAAGAGAAAAGTCTGGTCCAAGACTGTTTTCAACTGCGTGAATCTGTTGTCTCACATTGAAAATTGTTTATTTAAGATGAAGTCCATCAGACAATTTATTTTCTTTATTGAGCAAACTGACATCATTTGATCCTTTCATATAGCTTATCTCCAATTTAATGAGTATGAATAAAGGAAAATCATTGTGTCCTTTAGGGAACACTTAAAGGTCTCTTCTGCCTTACTGCACTGTACAGACAGAAATATAGTAATGGCTGTATGTCGTACTGCTGAGGGGAAAGATACAAATGACATGTTAGTTTCTATAGCAATGAGGTTTTGTGCAGGTACCTACAGTTGCTTTAAAAATGTTTACTAGCTGGAAGAAATCTCTGAACACCTTGTTCTCTAAAGATTCAGAAGGAGTCAAAGGAGTCAAAATCTGGGCTCTATTGACCCTCATAGCAGAAGTAGTAAACTTGAAGTTACCAGCATCACAGGGCTTAGCAACAAATACCAGTATCAGTCCTTTCCTCCTATGCAAAAATGCACTTCCAGATGTGCTTTTGTACTGCTCATAGTGCAGGAATTATGCAAGGAGGGTCCTGCTCATGGTATTCCTAATGTTGCACGCACACCTTGAAGAGGTAACCTCTGTTGGTTAGTGGTGTATTAGAAGGCTGTGTGGAGAGTACAAAGTTAGAATAGAATAGGCTATTTCAGTTGGAAGGGACCTACACGGATCGTCTAGTCCAGCTGCCTGACCAATTCAGGGCTGACCAAGTTAAAGCAAGTTACGAAGGGCATTGTCCAAATGCCTCTTAAACACTGACAGGCTTGGGCATCTACCACCTCTCTAGGAAGCCTGTTCCAGTGTTTGACCACCCTCTTGGTAAAGAAATGCTTCCTAATGTCCAGTCTAAACCTTCCCTGGTGCAGTTTTGCACTCTTCCCATGTGTTTTATCACTGGATACCAAGGAGAAGAGCTCAGCACCTCCCTCTCCACTTCCCCTCCTCATGAATCACAGAATGGTAGGGTTGGAAGGGACCTCTGGAGGTCATCTAGTCCAAGCCCCCTGCCAGAGCAGGCTCACCTTAGAGCAGGTTGCACAGGAACGCGTCCAGGCGCATTTTGAATGTCTCCAGAGACGGAGAGTCCACCACCTCTCTGGGCAGCCTCTTCCAGTGCTCTGCTACCCTCAAAGTAAAGAAGTTCCTCCTCATGTTTAGGTGGAACTTCTATGCTCAAGTTTGTGCCCATTACCTCTTGTCCTGTCCCCGGGCACCACTGAAAAGAGCCTGGCCCCATCCTCCTGACACCCACCCTTTAAGTATTTATAAGTGTTGATAAGATCCCCCCTCAGCCGTCTTTTTTTCCAGTCTGAAGAGACCCAAATCCCTCAGTCTTTCTTCATAAGAGAGGTATTTGAGTCCCCTAATCATCTTGGTAGCCCTTTGCTGCACCCTCTCCAGCAGTTCCCTGTCCTTCTTGAACCGGGAAGCTCAGAACTGGACGCAGTACTCCAGGTGTGGCCTCACCAAGGCAGAGCAGAGGGGGAGGATGACCTCCCTCGACCTGCTGGCCACGCTCTTCTTGATACACCCCAGGGTGCCATTGGGGCCACAAGGGCACATTGCTGGCTCATGGTCATCCTGTAGTCCACCAGGACTCCCAGGTCTCTTTCCACTGAGCTGCTCTCCAGCAGGTCAGCCCCCAACCTGTACTGGTGCATGGGGTTATTCCTCCCCAGGTGCAGCACCCTACACTTGCCCTTGTTGAATTTCATAAGGTTTCTCTCCGCCCAACTCTCCAGCCTGTCTAGGTCTCTCTGTATGGTAGCACAGCCTTCTGGTGTGTCAGCCACCACCCCCAGCTTTATGTCATCAGCAAACTTGCTGAGGGTACGCTCTATCCCTTCATGCAGGTCATTGATGAATATATTGAACAGGACTGGACCCTGAAGCTGTAGGGAGCAATGAGATTGCCCCTCAGCCTCCTCTTTTCCATACTAGACAAGCACAAAGTCCTTAGACGCTCCTCATAGGATGTTCCTTTCAGCCCATTCACCAGCTTTGTTGCCCTTCTCTGGATGCCTTCAAGGACCTTCACGTCCTTCTTAAATTGTGGGCCCCAGAACTGCACACAGTGTTCAAGGTGAGGCTGCACCAATGCTGAATACAGCGCGACAGTCACCATTTTTTACTGGCTGGTTGTGCTGTGTTTGATGCAGCCCAGGATGACATTTGCCCTCTTGGCCGCCGGGGCACACTGCTGACTCGTATAGAGCCTGCAAGTTAACTTACCTCTTTGTTTCACTTGATGCTCTTACCTGGCTATTTTAAACTACAAAACCACATGAAAATGCTTGCTGTTTTGCTTACCTTATGACTGTTTGTTTAATGTCAAGCAGCTATGCTGTCCTCATCTGGTATCTTTACCGTACTATAGGTCTAACTTGGACTGTTGATAGAAACCTATTCAATATCAGTGTTGTAGAACCAGTGGGTAAAGTTGGTGCTCTTGAAGTTTCATCCCTCCAGAAAGAGTGCTGAATATCAGAATGTCTGGGGAAACGGGGTCGGAATTCCTAAACACTCAAACACTCGGTTTAGGATTGCTTTTACAGTCGGTTTATTTCTAAGTTTTTCTTCTCCCCTGTATTTAGAAATAGTTTAGCATCATGTCAAATCTAGCTGTTCATTAGCTTTGTTGTCTTTCTGGAATCTCTCAAGAACAGTCCTACGAATACAGCGTAAGTTACCATCCAGTTCTGTCTGTGACAGAATTACTGACGTGTTCTTCAGCTCTTCCTCAGCTGGAAGGGGAATCTTGTGAAGTCTCTTAATTTTGCCTTTTGAAGAGCCAGTGCTTCCCTGGTGTGTATATATCTGTGATTTTTCTTGCAGGGAGAAACCTTTTGGTTTTTTTATCTCTTTAAAATGAGATATCTGTCTTTATCTGTCTTTTATCTGTCTTTGAAATGTTCCATGGATGATAGTTAGGACCTGTAATAATGATGGTAGTTCATGCTCTTTCTCATTAGCCTTACAGATTAAAAAAGTGTTCAAAACAAAGGTATCAACTAAAGCTATTATGTTTTGCTTGGAATATTCATAATATTGCAAGGCTGCTTGCTGCTTTCAGTATATGATTTTGTTGTGTCTCTGTGGCAGGGAAGAGTTGTATACACTTCCACTCAGTGAGAAGCAGCAAATGTGTGTGGCTGTTCTTTAAAGTCAGTATTGAGTAAAACAGATCTTTCAGTAATTCAGGGAACTTTCTTGCAGCGGGAAGAAGTTCCAGATGACTACTACAAGCATGACCCTGATCACAAGCACATCTACCGGTTCGTTCGAACACTTTTCAGTGCTGCACAGCTGACAGCTGAATGTGCAATAGTGACACTGGTAAGAGATGCCTGATTACTGAAACTTGAGCTTTTGGAAGACTTTTTTTTCCCCTCCCCTCAATGAGTGAACTGGGCTGAACTGACATTTAAATAATCACAGTATCTCATGAAATCTTGTTAATAATGAAGATGCTGTACAAGTAAGTTCATTAGAGAAGATTTTCTAAGTAGTCACTGAAGTGGTTAACTAAAAAAGAGCTTACCTTTTCTATATATGAATATGTAATGCTTAATTACTTGTCCAATCAAACATTGTTTCATAATATATAACTCGATGAAGAACCTTGAGAAAGGCAGAACAGTGGGACATCTTAAACAGTGGGGTGTAATAAGATCAGACACAAAGACATCTTTTATTTCAGTTTTGTGGAGGGGAAAGTGGGAGTTTTGAGTTCATATTAATGAGAACAGTGTAACACCACCTAAGAGGTCGAGGATCAATACTGTAGGAACTCCAGGAGATTAACTTTCTCATTATTATGTCCTTCAATCGCTACCACCTTTCTATCAGGTTTTTTTTATTAAACCAAAGAGGCTACAATTTTTTTCCCCAGGTGACATGCAGGTACTTGGAACTTTAGAACAATAGTAAGAAAATAATCTCATTACAGTTTGTTGTTTGATTTCAGAAAGCAAGATGGATATTAAAAACTGACGATGATACTGATGACTTCATTTATACACACACATATATGCATGCATATACATATATGTGTATGAAGGGAAAGGAAAAAACCACAACCTATGTAATTGCTGCATTAGACAATATCTTCGCGCTTTGTTTTGTACTAGACTTCAGTCTTCATTGTGGCTTCCTTCTGAAGAACAGTCTGAAAGGAGAACAGAAGAGAACTGTCACCAAAAAAACAATGTGGCAGTTAGGCAAACTCAGCTTGAAGGACTCTCTTTAATAAGGAAATAAGTAATTAAAAAGGCCGGATAGTTAGGGCTACTGGAACTCTGAAAGTAGCTTGAGGTTTTTGCTTTTCCAAAGAACGTGGCAAGCAATTTTGACAGGACAAGATGATAGCTAACCCCGGACAATCTAACTAGCTGAAGTATTTACAAAAACCAGAAATAGAGGTAGTTTTTAAAGTGGATTTTACCACTAGATGGCTCTGTTATTATAGGAACACCTTCAGTCCACTTGAAGGCTACAAGCAAAGGATGGGAAGAAAGTGTGGGGAGACCCTAGTAATAAAGATTGATCCTGCCCTTAGACCTGTACAACAGCTTCCTGTTTTTACCTGAGGTTTCATTAGGACCTTGGACTTAGCTTAGGGAATAGAACCTTAAAAACAATCTAGATTCAAATTTGAAAGTGCAAATTACTTAGTACGTGGATCATTATAGGAGTGAAATAGCAGAAAATTTTTAAGCAAGGGACTGATTGAACATCTTTGGGATGATTTGAGGTTACATGGGAGGAATGAGTAAAAGGGCAAGACCTATCTTTGGACTTGGGATCTTTCACTAAGCAGTTGGTGATGTAGACGAAAGCAGAGGATGACGTTGTAGGTTAAGTCTGTTCTCTACAGGGTGAAGTAGAAACAGCACTATAACGCTTTTCATTGTGGAAAGATGACAATTAATGCATCTTTGTCCCATGACTAGAGATCACAGTGCATGCTTTAGCGCTTCCTGTTAAGCTACAAGTGCTGAACCTTAACTGTGATGAGATGCTAGTGTGATGTTGAGTGATTTGCTATCCCAGATAGGCCCTAATGAGAACCTGTCAGTGACTGCGTGACTCGGTGACAGAAGGAACTCTAGCAGTGTCTGCCTGAAACAGCACTGCTCATTGCTCAGGACAGATTCTTCAGTAACTTTATTGTATACCTTGGTGGTCCAGTTTTTGTGGTATAGTAAAATGGAACCTGTCACTCCTGAAAGTTTAGATTATAAAGTGTAAGTAGTAATCACTAATACTTATTTTGACACACTTAATGGTAATGGGATAAAATAGTTGTGTTGGACTGGCCTGCTTGCTGCTCAGAACTCAGCTCCAGGTCTGAACTACACACATAAAACTCTTTTTTTTTTTCTTTCTATAGGTTTATTTGGAAAGGCTTTTGACCTATGCAGAGATTGACATATGCCCTAGTAACTGGAAGAGGATAGTCCTAGGAGCTATTCTGCTGGCTTCTAAAGTCTGGGATGATCAGGCTGTGTGGAATGTGGATTATTGCCAAATATTGAAGGACATTACTGTTGAGGACATGTAAGTTGCAACAATTGGCCAGTCTGCAGTGGTGGGGGTTTGGGGTGGGTTTGGGGGTTTGTTTGTTTTTTTCGAATGGCAATTTTTGTGATCATATTGAAAAAATGTCTGTCTCTGGTGCTATGATATACGTACAAGATGTATATCTAGTGTCTGGCCTCATTCCCTTTTTTAACCTAGGAAACTTTGGATAACCCTACTTTGAGACAAATCCGTATTAATATTTCTAGTGACTTGGGTGAGCAGCTTCAAAGGTAGTTTTCTTTATCGTCTTTCCCCCAGTCGTGAACCATGGGACTGGCTGCTTGTTTCCACTGATTTTTTTTGCATTGGTGTATCTCTAAAATGTCTAATTTATAGTCTTATCACAAGTCTTTTTGGGAAGGGGAAAAAAAAGTTAACTAAACTTGTTCTTTGCCTTTTCTGTTTTAGAATTTGAAAAATTGCAAGGTAAGCCATAACTTGTGACTTAGGTGTCTGCTCCTGTATCCAGCTAAGGACTAAATATCTCAATATCTGAATTCCTAGCCACTGCTGCTGGCAGCCAGGTGTCAGTGTGTTGGTATCCATGTTTGCATGTGTTACGTCCAGCTACTGATACAGCTCATCCTCTTTGGGTGAGTTCTTAGTTAGTTCTTAGCCTACAGTGCTGAGAAGAAAATCCTCAATCTTACTACTACTTGTTTACATAAGGCTGTTCCTTGTATATATTCTTGTCTCGTGTAGATTTCCGTTTTTCAGAAATTTTGAATCTGCTGTCTTTTCTTGGTGCACTCAGCTTTAAGCCCTACAATTTCTGCAGTTTCAGAGGATGTTCCTCCTTGTGCCTCTGGGCTCATACTATGGGCTAGAAGCGTGTTTTGGCCCATTAGATTTCCTGTTAAATTCCTCATCACAAAGTTCTGTCTCTTAGACCTTTGAGATGCCAGCATTATTGTTTTAATTCTGTTTGCCAGCTTGTTCCCCTATTTCCCTTATTATCACAGTGCTAGAAGGCTAGCTTAATATCAGGCTTTCTGGCCTTAATAAACTTCATGACACGTTTTATGTGCATTTTGAGTTTTATCACACTGCTGCGCTGTAATTGAGCATGTGTCCAGGCCTATGTAGTAACAGTCTGTTCTAGCATAGGAGCAGGCTGAGATGGTCGAGGTGTGCAGGCAGCTGTGGGAGGCTACCTGTGTGAGAGAGTCTGTTCTTGCCACAAGCTCTCTTCCCTGGATTCAGCCTAAAGCTAATGTTTAAAGTACAGTAAGTAATTACTTATCTGTGACTCTTTGGGAGGAGGAATAACAGTTTTCTTCCTTTTAGGTGGGGAGCAGTATTTCTAAAAACGTGGGAGTTATCTGCACCAAAACAGTTTGTTATTCAAGTTATTTCACCTCGCAAACAGCAACAGCAAACATAGTACCTTGTTTTATACATGCCCCTTGCCTGGGAGTTCTTTGTCTCCAAATGCAGGGCTGTGCCAGCCCTGCTTTCAGAAAGGCATAATTAGTGATTTTATACAATGTACATCTTCACTCAACCTGGCTCAGAGTGCTCATCTATCTGAGGAACATACTTGAAGTGCTGCTGCAAATAACTCTGAGATGGCTGAAGTGGGGTCAGCGATGCTAGGAGTGCTGGAGGATACATCTTGCTCTTTTTGATGTCTCTTCTTCTAGCCCTATTTGGGACAAATCAAATTGATAGCACTGAAAATATCTGTAACAAGCAGGATGTTTATTCTCTATTGCCGATGCTGGGACTCCTGAAATTGTCAGTACTTACATTTTCAAAGCAGTGATGGTGGTAAGGAAAATAGACTGAATTTAGGCTTCTTTTTTTTTTTTCCCCTCCAATTTGAAGATGGGATTTTTGGAATCCCATCTCATTTGAAATGACTTAGACCTTTGAATTTAGGTATGGGCAGAAACTGTACAACCCCTTTCAGACAGTGGCCCAGGGGTGTCCATCCCATGCCCCACACAGGGATGTGAAGCCCCTTGGCAGGGTCTTCACTGCTCCTCGGTTGGATAATATCACCCTAATCAGGACCTTAGAAAACTGCTTAAAAAACTCAGCAAAACTGAATTTTAAAGTTTATAAGTCTACTTTCAATTAATAGTTGGTGCTATAGTTAATTGTCAGCTTTAGTAGTTCCAATTTTTTTTTTAACTGGTCACTTGATGGTGAGTATTAGGCATTCTGAACACAAGTGTTGCTGAGAGAAAACAATTGGCAAAGGATTTCAGGCGTGGTTGCATTGTAACGTTGGAGATGGCTGGTGATGCTGCCAAAAAATCCATCCAAAAAAACCCAGCAGCTCCCCAGGTAAAGATTGCTTGGCAGGACTTTACCAGGTATTGCTCCCACGGTGGGCCATTCCTGTGCAGTAAAGGCCTGTCTGCAAGGCCTGGCGGCAAGTTTTGTTTGTGAACTTTCTGTGAATTTTCCGTGAATTTTCCTCTTGGCACTCTGTATCTAGAATGATCTCACTAACCTGACGGATACTCTTGTTGAGCCACTGCAAGCCAAGCATGGGAGTTACACCACTCTGGAACGGGGCAAAAGGGTTTATATCTGGTTTAGTTCACCCAATTTACAAATCGGTGTGTGTGCATATGTGTACAAGCTAGGCACCTCTTCTAAAGGCAGCTTAGGTGCACCTCATCCCCACCAAACACACTGTCCTTACTGCTTAAAGACACTTGTTTGGCAGCCTCACCCCACAACACTCAACATACAGCAGCAGTGTGAGCTGTGTGGCCCTTGCAGAAACTGCTAGTGGGTTAAAGGATACACGATCCAGGCCTCGCGACTGGCAGATGAGTTCATTTGCCTTAGCCTCTTCCTATTCAACGTAGGTTAAGTGTTCATCTTATTTTTTCTATTGCAAGCCTGTTCCTATTTAACCAAGGCAGGGTGGGTTTTTTACTGAAAAGGGGTTTTCTTGGGGATTTTGGGGGGTGTTTTGTTTTACTTATTTCTAATGGGGGGAAAAAAAGGCAAAGGAAACTATTATTGACATTTGGAAGTCATCCTTTGTCAAAACTTGCTTGCTTTGATGAGAGTGAATCTATAATCACTGAAAAATTAACTGTGCAGCTGCTAATCTTGCTATGATTGCTTGTAAAGGGACACATGCTGTTCATTCTTTTGGCTACATATATTTGTAAATAAGGCACAGAAAACACATGGGCATTATCCTTTCCCAGGTTTTAAACCACTGTTAATAGACTTGTTAATCCAATGAAGAATTGTATTTTTACACAATTAAAATGTATTAGCGTAGTGAGTACAAAAGGGGCAGTGAAGAGCATTTATTCACAGGGTAAATCAAGCTCTGATCAGCTGATCATCAAAACATTATCTGATTTACATTTCTATAGGCTTATGACCATATGAACAGGAAATTAATTTTGGCACTAGGTTCAATGATACTCAAGTCCACTATGCTAGAAACAAGCACAAAGCTGCTATTCATATTGGGACCCGCCATCCAATACAGGACACAACCTGGATGATTCTTTGATTTATTTCCCTCCCTCTGATAGGTAAAACATCCATTTTAAAAGCTCAAAAAAAGCAAGAACAGGCTTGGCACTGAATTTGTGCAACTTATCTTCTGGTGTATTCACAATTGGCCTATACAGCTGCTATATTCTGTTGAGACAGGTCTGCTACCAGTAGGAACAGTCGTGGAGTTAGGGTTGAACTGAATTGCTTGGTTTGGGTGCCACCAGTTTCTTTTAGGTTAATTTGTAAAACATAGTTTTTCATCCATAGAACATCTCTTAGCTGACCATGGTACAGTAGCTGAAGCAGCCTTTTTCATGTCATGGCACTCTCCCCACTTTCCTCCAGATATTCTGCCCAGTGAAAATAGACGAGTGAGTAAAAACTGGACAGTGCCCTTTGACATAGTACTTTGTTATCCTGCCTAATGCTATTGAGGAGAAAATTCCTTCTCCCACCTAATGCTGCTTATTTATTTATTTATTGGAGATGAATCCATGTTGCTTCAAGAGGCTTTTTTCTGTGAGATAATAGCAGCAGCTCTTCATAGATCCATTTGTTGCCGTGGTGATCTGCCTACTCCTTTTGTTAGTCCGCCTCTACTTCAATAAACCCCCTTCCTGTTATCAGCCTGGTGAAAATGTCTGCAAGTTCTTCAGAGCTAATAAACAGCATACATCATTCCTTTCATCTGATCACTATAGTGTGGGGCCGTACGAGAGTGAGAATGGCGCATGAATTGTACAGCTGCACTAATGGAACTCCGAAGAATGAACCTCCCCGGTCAGCCGAGCGAGAGCACGACAGGGCACTACCTTTCTCTCTGAGCCGGAGGTGCCAGGACTCAAAAGCTGCACCTTGTTTTGAGCACTAGTGAATGGCCTGTCTCTCCAAACTAATAATGCAGAGCTCTCGATGACTATTTCAAAGTTGCTGGTTTTAAAAACAAGCTTGAGGTCTCTTCGGTGTTTTCAGCCAGCTAAAACAATCTCTTTTTCTTTTGTCTTCTTTCCCTTACGCCTCCTAGGAACGAGATGGAAAGGCACTTCTTGGAGCTACTGCAGTTTAATATCAATGTTCCTGCCAGTGTTTACGCCAAATACTACTTCGATCTTCGCTCCCTAGCAGATGACAATAACCTGAGCTTTCTGCTGGAGCCTCTCAGTAAAGAGAGAGCACAGAAACTGGAGGTAATGGTCTGAGATTGGCTGAGCAGGGGACTCTGTCTGTATGTGTAGTAAGAGCATCTGTTGCTAATCATGTTAAGTGGCAGTTAGAAAAACTAAAAAGCTTTTAGATCAGTGTATTACAGGCTAATTTAACCCCTTTATAACTACAGTTAGAGCTTCTAAAACCATGCCTAGGCTAAGCTAGTATTCTGAGGAAAGGAAGGGACAGAGATTACGGAAGTCTAGCAGATTGCCAAATAAAATGGATGTTATTTTGGGAACCGTAGCTCAGCTAGGCTGCTTAAGGTTGAAAGGATTACTGTCATATGTAATGGATTGTCTGTCCTTCCCTGGTCACAGTCTGTATTCCAAGCACCTAGAGACAGTCACACTCAGACCTTTCTAAATACTACCAGCTGAAGGTTTCCCACTGCATCCCACTGCACAGCTGCTTTTAGATTTAGAGGGAGCGCTCTTACTGCTCTCATGGTTTAATAAACCATTTGTCTGGGGACAGCTGGAGAAATAATATGTTTCTTTTCACAACTCTTAGAACCTCACCTTTCCAAAGAAATTATTCTTTAAGATAAAATTTTGGAATAGCTGCTTCTTCGGAGTCCTTCAGAATGTCCAGAGGAGTGTAAATACAGATTACTGGCCCTTCCTCCTCGATGGGAAAGGCTGCCCCTCTGTGAGTCCCCGCAGCCTTCTTTGGTACGAAGGCTCATTTTAAAAAAACTTGGAACTTTTGCAGAGTCAGTCTCCCTAATTGGCGGAGATATGTAAGACATTTTGAAAATATCTGAATTACCTGGGTTCCCAGGCAAAATTTCTTGTTCTTTCATCTGTCCAGATTTAATTGATGACTCTGCATGTTGTTTTGTGTACCTTATAACAAAGGCATTACTGCAGGCCCTGTGTGCACTGATACCATAGGCCCTTTCAAAGAGGGGTGTGCTATGGTATTCTTGGCTTATATTGTTCTATTGTCCACCCCCAATAATTCTGCCAAGTGCCAGAAGTGGCTGAACTTTGGCAATAAGTGTGATCCCTCCTGGTCCTTTGGAATGATAGGTATGATATGCTGATGAATCCCTCTATGTAAAGTTAAGCAATGCAGCTCTTCTGCTTTGTCTCACCCTTTTTACTCGCGCTTTAAGCTAACACTGTCACTAGTTGTAAATGTGGTTGTAGGGCAGTTCATATTCCACATGAAATTGTTTACTGAACCGCTCAGTGCCCAGGCATAAGTGGATGATTTACAGATTGTGAGCCTGTTTTGTTTCTTCTTTGCTAGCATTTGGGGGCTTGGTATTTAAAACCAGAGTGATTTTCAGTACAGTATGTGATTTGCTATAATGCATTTACTAATGCATGTATATAGGACACTTTGATTTTTAATTCTAAAATGTGATAAATATTTAAACCATTTGCTAAAATTTTTAATTCTACCTTTTGGTTAGAAGCACACAAGCAGTTGGTAGGAGCCTGCGTGGAGCAGTGAATTAGTATTGCAGGGACTGAAAACTGATTTACACCATATGGGTGACTGGGGGTAAATATGTCAACACAGGTTGCTTTATGATTGATGTGCTAGCATTAAAACAGGATGGAGAGTCTGTCTGGTCTTGCAGCGGGAGCTCATGCAGCCAGTGTCTCAAAGAATGCCACTCTCGAGCCAAATGTATGCCTCCAGAAGGTCAGCAGGAATAAATGTAAATAATTATTTTAAAATACACTTAGAAGTTTATTCATGCTCAGAGTGCCTTTCACCTTTTGAACTTCCAGAATGCTGGGCTGTGCTGAATGGGTGCTGCCTTAAAGGGAAGGTGTAGGCTTGTGGCTGATCGCAGGACTCTGAAAGATCATCTGGTGATAGGTGGTAAATTATTAATGGAAGTGAATATTCAGGACTGAAATTCAGCCTTTTATTACCGGTATCCCTATTTATTTGCATTGATAATGCCTGAAGGCTCCAATCAGAAACAGGCTTTGCAAGGGGAGGAAACACAGAGTTTTCTGGACAATCATGTGTTATTAGGATTTAAATAATTAGGCTTATTACTAGAACAGTTGCACCAGAATAAAGGCTGTTTGACTAGCTAGATAAGCAGAGCAGACACAAGCCAATAAATGGGTGGAAAAGCGGTTAAATACTGTTTGTCCACATGTGCTGATATTTAATAGCTCTATTAAAGTGCCATGGCTATTGCCATGCCATGGAGCAGTGGGCTGCCCTCCCTTCTCAGACCTTGTCAGGAACCTGATCGTGTGAACGATCCCAGAAGGAGCATGTTGGGGGAGAGGGTGTAAAGAAGGTAAAGGCAAAATGGATGTCCTAGTAGAACTTAATTTCCTAGGCTCACTTGCACTGAGCAGAGACCTTTTCAGTTTGAGCCTTTTCTCATAGAAACGACTGTGTGCATTTTTGTACTGTTAATAGATTTTGTGCTGCTGTGTGCTCCAGACCTAGCTACTGGGTGCAATTTTGAACATAACTTCCACAAACTCTTAAGTCTGAAATGGATCCAAGTTTTCCAATAGATAGTAAGACTGGTAAAAGAATGAAGATACTTGGATATGGAAACCACTTGCCGCCTTTATGCCTTTCTGATGGATAGGGCTCTTGTTAGCATGAGGACAGACGCCTTTAATATTTTCCCTCCAAAGTAGTTTTTATTTACTGTTGTTCTAGGTAAAAAAGCTCATAGCGTCACTGCTACGGAGTGCCTGCTCTGTTGATATTACGCTTGTAAAAGCTTCCTTGAAATGTTCAAACTTTTCTAATGTGTACTTCTCATTTTGTTTCTGAACATGGTATCCAGGCTATCTCCCGGCTGTGTGAAGACAAATACAAAGACTTGTCAAAAGCTGCTATGAGACGATCTTTCAGTGCTGATAACTTAGTTGGTATCCGCCGTTCTAATGCCATCCTCTCCTGAGGAGAGAGAAAGGTGCAGCACCATGAACCAGCATCTGTATGAATGGGAGGAATACCACCACTCCATGCACACAAGCCAGCGGTGATGGTGTCTTCCAGCAAGAGGAGGAGTGGAGGGTAAACTAGCCAAGAGAGCCCAGAGCTTGAGGAGCATACTTGGTGCAAAAGACAAGACCTTTGTCAAATCAACTCTCTCCTCCTTCTAATGTATCCAGAGGTGCAAAAACAAACTTCTCTCCTTCTCTCCCCCACAGATGTTTGCTTACTATGTAGGCCTATAGCTGTGAACTCTTGAGGTTTTTAATAATAAGTAGTTTTAAATTTTAGAATTTAAACACTAACCACATGACTATAGTTACAATGTTCTTCCCTCCTCTCCCCTGTCATCCAGAGTCTCACTGCATTTGTATTTCAGGTCGATGCAGTGTTAACAAAAACAAAACAAAACATGGGACTCTTAAAGTATAAAGCCACTCTGGAGCTGAAAACAGTAGCATAGACACGTGTTGACAGCTTTTCCCTGGTTTGGCTACTAAAAGCTGCTATTATTGGTGATCTGTTCATAAGCAAGAAGCTGCCCAGCAGGAAGGAATTCCAGCTCTGCACCCACAACTTCACTCCAGTAGAGATTGTCAAAAGACTTTGAATGTTTTGACTGGGGGCAGAGATATGGTTTTATGTGTTGTTAAAATGTATAGGGTCCATGCTGCATTTCTTGTGAATTATGGTGCTTCTCTCATTTTCTAATACTTATATTGCTCTGGAAGAGACGCAATCTGTATATTTTTCTGAGGCATTGAATGAGAAAGTTGGTCTGGAAACATCATCACCATCCCAAACAGTGTAGCAATCCAGTGGTGAATGGCGTGTGTGCAGCACTGCTTCTCCGAGTTCTACTGCAGATCTCTTGTGCTATATACAGTGGAGTTCCTAAAGCTGATATTGTGCATCCATCTGGCCCTCCTTGGGATTTTGTTTCCTGGGAGGGATTTACATTCATAATGAGACAGTAATGAGTTTGAGAATCCTGGACTACCTAGCAAGGTAGATTGAAAAATATTGTGTTCAACTGAGAATTATCAAAAAGCTTTCTATAAAACCCTTTTTTTTCTTTTTTTTTTTTTTTCTGCCAAGTGAATTTTATCTTGTGCAACTGCTCTAGAGGCTTGGGTTTTGCTCTTTCTGAGACTTTGGAATGGAGCTTTCTTTCAGGCTCTGAAACTGAACTCTAAACAGGATAAGTATTATTAGGCTCTTCCTGTTACAAGTCTTTGTAGTATCTTCCCTTCTTGGATCCAAATAGGATTCTAGGCGGTTTGTCCTAGGAGCAGATCTCCCTCCGAATGGCACGGGTTTTGTGCACTTCCTCTTCCAGCCAAGGCCCAGAAACTTACACTGAGCAGCAAGTCCATGTGCCTTTGAGAGCGGGGCTGGCTGAGCGTAACCATCAGTTTGGCTGCACTCAGCTGTTAAAATGACGCATGTCGCCTTTTGCAGCATGCAAACACGCCAGCCCCTGGCTCCCAAATCCATGGAACTTGGCACTTCAGGTATTGATCACAATTCAATTTTGAAAATAACGCTACATCTTCAGGTGGTTTTCCTTTCTCATGTTTGTATTAAAAGAAAAGCTAATAAACTCTATTTTAATTAAAGTTAAAGGTGAATTGTGTGTTCTGTACAGCTGTCTGATTTCATTCCCCCTCACAAGTATTTGGTGCTGTGCAGCTTCTCTGAAGTATGAAAAAAGAAAGAAAAAACCCAGTGGTGTGCATTAATCTGTTTCCCCTTCATTTTGGCGGAGTGACCTGTGAACGTCTGCAGAGCCGGCAGCAGAGGTCATCTGGCAACTGCGAGCCGCTGGGTCGGCAGCGTGGGGCAGGGCCCTGGCCGCCTGCTTGGGCTGAAGGAGAGGTAAAGTCTTGCGAAGCTGCCTGGCTATTCCCACGTGTCATTTGGATTTAGGATTTGACTCTGGCTGCTCAAATAAACACTCACTCACAGTTTCTTTGCACTTAAACGGCCTTTAGGTAGGGCCAGTCTCTCTGGAGATGATTTGATGTTTTTTAAGTCCTCCCTTGAGGAGCATTAAATTGGAAGCTACAGGTGACCGACTCCTGGATTGACTTGTGACCTAATTGCTAAAGAGCTTTTCTTTCCTTAGCACCGCCAGGTGCCTTCAACTTTGTGGGAAGGGTCTGGATGCACTTTGCAGGCTGGCACATGGCTTCTGCCAGTGCAGCCCTTGAGCTGTGCGGGGCTCAGCAGAAACTCGGGGCAGTCGTTTACCTTTTTTGCCAAATGTGATGGAGGCTCCTCCTGCTGATCTGGATGGCAGGTGAATGACAACTCGGGCTGACGGCTGCTCCTGTGATACATCCTGCAGGAGACTGCTGCTCCAAACTTAATTTTGCCTCGAACCCTAACTGGCTTTAGGTTTACCGTAGCGTAGCCCAGAGCACATTGTCAATAGGATTTTGATCTGTTCAGTTGATGCTAAACAGGGCTCAACAACAACTCAGCTTCTTAAGAGAGGAAAAATAGGAATCCCATTTAACATTCTGATCCCGCTAAAAGACTTTGATTCTGGAAAACACAGCTAGTGTGTTTCTTAGGTAAACAATAAAAAGTAAACCATACAGCTCCCTTTTGAAGGGGTGAGCAGTGGTGGTGTTTCAGAAGGAATTACATTTGGGTGGTTCTGCTGGAAGGTGAACTGGGGGAGGGAGGATACCCTGTAACTTTCACTATTATTTATATGTTGGCAGCACTTTTCTCAAAAAGGCAAAGGAAAAATAGCAGATCAGACTACTGGAATTACAGAGATGGTTACCTACCTCTGCTCCCAGGGAAGAGCAGCCATCTATGGGATCAATGTACCTTGTTTCTCTTAACCCAACAGCTCAATAATATTTAATCTATGTTGAGGTGACCTCTGCCTGTGTTCAGTTGCAGGGCAGCGCTCCCCATCTGGCAGTCAGTGCTGTTTGCAGGGAGGATAGCTGTGTTACAGCCCAGCAAGAATAGCGTGAGCACCGACAAGAATCCTGTTTTAGCGGTCAGCAGGGGCAGGAAGTCACGGATGTGTTTGCGGGCTACGTGATGCCCTTGGGCTTCAGCAGCCTTTCCCCTTTGTGTACGGGGACTGTGTATTTTGTTTCTAAGGGAATTTTATGAGAACCACTTCAGTGTGGGTTTGGCAGTTAAGAGGACAGGCACTTCAGGGATGGAATAAATGTCAAGACCATCACTTCTGGATAAGAGTATAGGCATCAAGCATAACCTGAGCAAGCAGAAGAGGAGGACAGAAGAGCAATTGAGGCAAGAGCTTGCATGGGGCAGGGAGAGCCGCTGTGTTCAGAGCTCAGCACGGGCGGGCTGCTGACCCCATCCTGCGCTGGCGTTTCCACAGCACAACAGGGCAGTGACATTACACAGGACTGATGGTCCATAACGCTATCTGGGAAAACTGCACTTGCACCAAAAAGTTGTTTGACGATATACAGTGAATTACAGGGTGCTGCCAGAGTGACTGTAGTGCGCTTATGAATGCCACCCCCCCCAGCTGACTGGCCAGGGACAGAGCATTGAACTGGCTGAACATGGGGTTGTTTGCCATAGGATTAGAAAAGTCTCAGGCTGCCTTTGTGGACAAGGCATTATTTTAGGTGGAACAACCATTTTGGCTTCTGCTTTGTGATATTAAAACCTATTTGAGAAGCCACATGGTTCCCGCGCTGTCAGACGCTGTCATTCCCCATGCCACCCAGCCTGAAATTGTGCGCTGTTCCAACGCCCAAGGATGCCAGCGACTGCCTCGAGGGTGGCCTCAGTTGACCAAATGGGACACGGAGAGCATGGGAGTGACACGGCAGCGCAAGCGTTAGGCTGGGCTGTGCGTGACCATGCGTGTGCTCACAGGAACAGGGTCCTGCGGGTGATTCGCAAAGGGCTGCCTGCAGTAATGGCCCTTCCCTTGCCCCGGAACAGCGGCTCCAGGTAGGCGGTGGGTGGCAGCTCTACCAAACTCCTATTTACTGAGGAGCGGAGGACACGGCGGCTTCCTGGCGGGTGAGGATGACAACAAGGCTGCCAGTGAGGGGCTGGAGAAACTTCCAGAGGCAGGTGGCAAGTGTCCGCAGGGCTGCGGTAAGAACCTTGTGCTGAGATGGTGCGTGTCCCCTCCACACCCCAAAACAGTTGCCCCTGAGCGTGTTTTGCCTGTACTTGAGCGGGGGGGGGATGGTGGGTGGGGGGGTGGTGCAGATCGCTGAGGAACAGGGTGAGTCAGGCTCTGCGGCTGTGGGGTTTATCACTGGGTGCTGGAATGCTGCTTCCAGGTAAGAGATCCTATCTAGTGGGACCTGGTGTGTGCCTACACACCTAACTAGATAGCAGAGTCCTGCACCATTAGTCACCAGGGAGCCGGCCTTAACCCCTTGGTGTCCTTGCTGAACGCTCCTCCCGACGCCAGCAAGCGCACAGCAGATGGCAACACGGACACTCAAATGGGCGTGCGGCACCCGCTGGGTGCAGAGCCGTCAGCTGCTTGGCCTGACAAATATCAAAGGGCACCTCTTCAGGGCCAGAGCTCAGCGTAGGGCGAGGGACCAACACTGTACAAACTGCAGAACGCCAATAAAAGTTGATAGTTAACCCTCCTCTGCCAGCCAGGCGCGACCTTGGCCTGGCAAGGAAACACGCTGTCGGCGAGGTCACGGCCACCAGCCAGCCGGGGCGGCAGCCCCTCAGGGTTAAACCCGGTTCAGCACAGAGCCCGGGGCTGCTGCAGCCGGGCTGGGACACCATGGTGGCCCAGGACACGCTCGCGGCGAGGGCATGGGTGCGTGACACCCCACCTGCCCAGGGCAGCGCTGCGTGGGGTTCAGGCACATGGGACATGCTATTCCTGTGTAATTGCCTCACCAGACCCCCACGATCCCTAGTGATAAGAGCCCGGCACAGCCCTCCAGCACATGCCTCCCCGTCCCCCCCCCCAGTTAAGTTGTTATGGTATTTAATATTCTATCATCAGAATCAAAGAAAACAACACACACTTTTTTGTTGTTGTTGTTGGTCCTCATAAATAACTAATTTCAATACTTCTCTCTGAATAAAATTTCTTCGGCTCTTTCACAAAATATAGCACAGTTATTTAAACAATGTTTAACAGCATCAGTAACGGAAGAGGCAAAAAGACCCCCATCATGTAAATTGGCTACAGCACACGGGGCACACGGCAACAGCTCCTTTCCCCCGCCGGCCACTTGTTGCCGAGAAGCCAGGCTCAGACACAAGTTGATTGTATTAACCTACCGTTAGATCAAAGCTGAAAACGCTCTTGCATTTTTCAATAGGCAACGGTTTGTTGCTAATCTTGGTTGGTTTTTTTTTTTTTCTTTACACAGTCAGTTGCGCTTTGAAAAAAAAAAAACAAAAACAACAAAACACCACCTTTGACATGGTTTTGTTCATTGTATTGCATGATGTGTGTTTAGCTGTATCTACAAAAGGCACTATGGAAAGAGAGGAGTCCAGCGAGGCGAGGACTGGAGCAGGTTGGAGTCATTTAATGCCCTGGATTACACCAGGAGACTACCCACAGCGTCTCTGCGCCCGACCTGCCTTGCTGCTGAGAACACACCTGCCCCAAACCCGTATCAAAGGTCACTACGGCTTCCGTGCGTACAAGCAGGCTATAATACAACTATTTACAGTTTGTAACACAACGTGGTGCAATTCTGTCCACGATGAAGTACTGCAACACGCCGGAGGGAGCGAGCCCGCTGTCGCAAGAGTGCTGATATGTGCGGCTGAGCCTTCCCCGAGCCCCCCCGGCCCGGCACCGCCGGCTCCTCTGGCCAGAACACCGGGAGACACTCACGCTGTGCCTTGGCAGTGCCTTTATCAGTAAATGTGCCACTCGAGCGTGTCCCCCCCTTCACGTCCCAGGCTTTGGTTTTAAAATGAGGTGGAAACCTTCTTGACTGAAGTGGTCCAAGGGTGTTGAGAACAACCCCGGATCCCCGCAGTCCCACGGGAGCAAAGCCAGCAGTTGTTCTCCGGTGCTGGAGCAGCCGGGTCACGGTGCCACGCTTGAAGGAAGGCAAAAAGGACTCGAGTAACGGCTGGGTGGTTACATACGTGATCACCACTTAGGGCAAGGAAAAAAAAAATTAAAAATCAGGTGCTTTCACAAACAGGCTGAAGCCAGAGGCAGCCACCCCTCGCCAGCTGTGCCCCATCCCATGCCACAGCCAGATCCCCTCGCCCCGGCTGCCTTCCATGAAGTTGACAACAGGTCCCCCCGCCGTCACGCTACTCATTCAAACCCAGCTGTCACCACCGCCTAAAGCAGGCACCGGCTCTGTCAGTGCTCTGCTGCTGCCTGACCTGGGCTGGGGAAGCTGGAGCAAAGAGAGAGCGAGTGCTCTGCTGTTTTCCTACATTAACTGCTCCCTCTCGAAGAACCCGGCGCTGTCTCTAACACAGGTGCAGCTTTGAAAAGAAGCAGCAAGAAGTGTTGAAGCTGGCTGGAAACCCCAGCTGCTCCCCAGGAGAGACAGCCTGCCGCCTGGCTTGGAACCCACACACCCCCACGCACACACCACCCACTGCTGCAGAAGCACGACCACCCTTTTAGGGCTGGTTGTGCCACAGCCGGCAGGGACGCCAGCCTCATCCCCGGTAACCCACACGCCACAGCATCGGCCCTTCCCGGAGCACACGGCAGTGCAGGGGGAGGCTGCTCTCACTGCCAGAGCCAGAGGGGCCCCGGGCGAAGCCGGTGCTGGGATGGCAGCCTCATCACCCATGCAACCCCTCGGCTAGCCAGGGCGAGTTGCCGGAGCTGGCTGCCCACCACAGGGCGGCGGATCAAACCCGGGAGTGGGTGCCGCACAGCTGAGCCCCACTGGCACCAGCCCCTGCCCAGCCCCGAGCCCCCTGCCCAGGAAGAGCCAGCACACGTTTGCCCAGTGGAGAAAGGACCTCTGGTGTTGCCGGGTCCCCACCTGCGCTGCAGACAGCTGGGACCCTGTCCCTGCCCGCCTCGAGGGCTGGGTGGCAGTTCCTCTCCGCAGCCCCCTCCTCCTGCACCGCCATCACCCACGAAGCCCCCGGCCCGCGTGGCTCCCTCCCGCCGCTCAGCGTGCTGCTGCTCGAGCGGGGCCAGCGGCAGCGTCCCCCCCGGGAACCCCCAGCTCTCTCCTCTGCAACACACAGCTGTGCCCAGGGGCTGTGGGGGCCCTGGGGACACTGTCCCGATCCACACGGGGGGCCCAGACACAGCACGGCAGGGAGGCAGCCCCCACTGCCAGCTCTCCCCGGCCCCCTCTGGGCTCTGGCAAGCAGCTCGGTGCTGGTGCCTGCGCATCGCCCGGGGTCGGGGACCACCGCCCACCCTGCCTGCTGCAGCTCCCCCCTGCACCCCGGCACCAGCAAGACCTGCCCTGGGGCTCGTTTTGGGACACAAATCAGTGATCAAGGGCTACCTGCCACCTGACCAGCTGGCAGCCAGCAGCACCCCAGGACCCCAAACAGGGCGTGGGACCCCAAATGAGGTATATGTGGCCCTGCCAGGCTCCAGACCTCCCTGTCCCTCTGCCCCCACATCACTGGCAGCACCTCTCCCTGCCCTGCCTGGGGCTGCGGCTGCTCCGTGCCCCGCAGGCGCACGCGCTCGGTCCCAGGCAGCACCGCCACGGTGAGGCTGAGGATGCCGGGGGCGGCCCAGCTGCCACCCCCCCTTCTGTGGCCCGGGGTCTTTGCAACCCTCTCCTCCCTGCAGCTGGGGTCACCGAGGCTCCCTCCGGTCACACGTGGGACAGCGGGACCTGCTTGTGGTAGGAGGCCATGCTGGGCAGCACCGTCCTGCCCGCCAGCGCCGGGCTGGCCTCACCGTACACGGAGGCGCCCGCCGGCTTCCTGGCCTGGCAGCAGCGGGCTGTGAAGCGCCGCCAGGACTCGAGCGTCTTGCCAGACCAGATCCAGACGCCGGAGGTGATGCCCACCACAAGGCACATGAAGTACTTGAGCATGAAGACGGCGTAGTCAGGCTTGGGGCGGTGGGGGTCCCCCGGGCAGGAGCAGTTCTGTGCCCGCTCCCATGCCTCCCGGTTGTGCTGCTCATAGATGTAGCAGGCAATGACGATGGTGGCGGGCACGGTGTAGAGCACAGTGAAGATGCCGATGCGGATCATCAGCTTCTCCAGCTTGTCAGTCTTGGTGCCACCCTGCTTGATCACGCTGCGGATGCGAAAGAGCGAGACGAAGCCAGCCAGCAGGAAGAGGCTGCCGGTGAAGAGATAAACCACCAGTGGTGCCAGCACAAAGCCCCGCAGGTTCTCCAGGCTCTGGTTGCCCACATAGCAAACTCCGGCCACTGGGTCACCGTCCACAGAGCTGAGTGCCAGTACAGCGATAGATTTGGCACTGGGGATAAGCCAGGCAGCCAGGTGGAAGTACTGCGCATAGCTAGCGATGGCCTCATTGCCCCACTTCATGCCAGCTGCCAGGAACCAGGTGAGGGACAGGATGACCCACCAGATAGAGCTGGCCATGCCGAAGAAGTAGAGGAGAAGGAAAACCACGGTGCAGAGGGCAGGACCCGTGGTCTCGTAGTGGATGTGGTGGTACTCCGGGTTGCAAGCCACGTTGGCATGCCCTGCCACCAGCCGCACGATGTAGCCCATGGAGACGAAGAGGTAGCAAGCCGAGAGGAAGATGATGGGGCGCTCGGGGTACTTGAAGCGTTCCATGTCGATGAGGAAGGTGGCCACGGTGGTGGAGGTGGAGAGGAAGCAGAGGATGGACCAGAGGCCGATCCAGAAGGTGGCGAAGGTCTTCTCATCCTGGGTGAAGTAGGGCTGGTAGCAGGGGATGGCGCAGTTGGGTACTTGCCCAGTCCTGATGCGGTTGTACAGCGGATGGGACTCCTTGGAGATGGGGATCAGGGGCGCTTTGCACTTGCAAGTCCGGCCGCAGTCCGGCCCCGAGGGGCGCTGCCCGCCGAGCGGCGTCAGGTTTTTGGCCGCATCCTTGGCCGGGCGCGTGGGCTTCCCGAAGAAAGGCGGCAGGGTGGTGGCTTCCGTGTGGTTGTATCCCATGCAGAGCATCTCGGTGTCCCCCAGCACCGGCAGGCTGTTGCAGCTCATCCTCTCGGGCCAGGCGAAGCCATACTGCTGCATGATGGGCGAGCAGCCGGCCTTGGCCCGCTCGCAGACGGAGCGGCAGGGGGGCAGCGGCTTGGTGTAGTCGGGCAGGCAGATGGGGGTGTACATGCTGCAGAGGAAGAAGCGCAGGTCCGGGGAGCACTGGATCTCCACCAGCGGCCAGAACTGGTGCACCTCCAGCCCGGCCTCGTCCTGCGTGTCGTGGTTGAACTGGTTGGGCATGTAGGTGAGGTTGTAGCCGATGCCCTTGCACATCGGCACCGTGATCTCCTGGCACACCAGCGCCTTGGAGGCGGCGCGCCCCGCCGCCGGCAGCCCCAGCAGCAGCGGCAGCCCCAGCACCAGCGGCACCGGCAGCCCCCGGCCGCCCATCGCCGCCGCGCGTCCTACCGCCGCCGCATGCCCCGGCCACCGGCCACCTGCCGCCGCCGCCGCCGCCGCCGCCGCCGCCGGGCCGGGAGCGGGACCCGCCGCGGCCGCCGCTGCCGCCGCCGCCGCCACCTGCGCTCTGGGGCGGGCGGGCGCCCCCGCGCCGCGCCGCGCCCGCGCCCCGCCCCGCGCCCGCCCCGGGAACGCCCCGGGAACGCCCCCCCCCGCCACGCCCCCGCCGGGGCTCCCACCGGCCGCCCCCGCCCCGGGCACCGAGTCCCCCCGAGGCGCCCCGCCGGGACGCTGCGCTGCCCCCGGCCCTCCCCCCCACCGACTGGCCCCGGCTGTGTGGGGCGGACCCCCCCGCCGGCGCTCGGACACCCGCGGCGGACCCGGCCCGGGAAGAGGCGGCGGTGCCGCCTCACCGCTCACCGCCCCCGGCCCCTGGGCTGCCGCGGGGATCCCACCTCCCTCCCGTCTCACCCACCGGGGCCCTCCCGGAACCCCCCGCCCGAACCGGCGAGGCCGCCCCGTGCCGGCTTGCCCTCGCCGGCGAGCAGGGCCGAGCGGGACGGCGGGGGGCAGCGGCCGGAGGAGGAGGAGGAGGCAGACGGCGTCTGCGGTGCCGCTGCCGCTTCGCCCCCTCCTCCGCGAGCCCTTCAGCCCCTCTCCGCGGGAAGGGGCCGGGGCCTCGCTCCGCCGTAACGGGATGGGGCGGGGGGGGGAAACCCGGGGGGAGGAGGCGTGCGGGGGGTCCTGCCCGCCTTTGCCGGCGATCGTACCACAGCCCGGGTACGAGGGTCACGGCGGCACCTCCTGCCGCCCGGCGGGGCAGCGCTCCCGCCCCCGGGGAAGCCGCGCCTCGGCGGGGAAGGGAAACCGGCCCCGCCGGAGGGGTGCGGGCAGCGGCGCTACCGCGTTCCCGGCACCGGGCCGCCGGCCGGCTCGCCGCTCCGCCGCCCGCCCAGCCCCCGGAGGCGCTTGAGGAGCCGCTGTCCGCCTCCCCGGCGGGCGGCAGGCCCCGGAACCGTGCCGGCGCCTTCGGGAGACCCTGCCCGGGGCCGAGCGTCCCTGCCCGGCGCTCTGGGAAACGGGGCTCCGGCGGTGGCCGCGCTCAGCTGGCTGACATCCGGAATTTGAATCCGTGCACTAGCAAACACCCGAACTACCCGCCCGGTTTGCAGCGGCTTCCGCGGCTCCTGAAGCCCACGGCACATCCAGGCCACGCGGGGGAACAGACCGGCTTCAGAAGCCAGATTTGGGGGTGCCAGGCTGCACCCGCTATGGCAGCGCCCTTGCGCTGGCCAAGGAGGAAGGCTGCTCCCGAGCCCTTGCACAGGAAGGGGCTCCTCACTCCTCCTCGGTGGATGCGGATGGAAGGGCGGTTTGGACCAAAGCACCCCCACCAAGGACCAGACCTGCTGGTCCGGACATACCCACGGCACAGGCAGGGACAGCACGCCTTCAGGCCTGGTGCTGGGGAGCGCCAGCACCCAAAATATCCCCGACTGCATCCCAGAGCCCAGAAAGCAAAGACTCAAAGCATGACTTGGCTCCTGCCTTCCTCCCAGAGGTAAAATCTGGCTTGCCCATCGCTCCCTGGCCACTGGCTCTTATGCGGCACGGTGACCGCTGCAACCACACGCCAAAGTCCTCGGGGGTTTCAAGACCAGAGACCCTCATTGCCACCCCCGAAATCCTCTGTGTCTACAAGCCCACCCAGCCTAGGCGTGCGTGTCATTTGGCACTGTCAACCTTACCAAGTGCTTATCAAAGCTTAACAACTTTTTTTAAAAAAAGGCAAAAAAAAACCAAAAAAAAAGCTGACATCCCTATGCCTCTTTGCTTTATGCTGGAAGTTTTGCCTGTAATAAAGCTATATGGAAGAGAATTACAAGTCACGTGTTCCTTTGGAACACAGTGGCATACCCCTGTAGCAGGAGTCATAACTTTTAATTCTCCCCAACAATGAGTTTCTGTGAACTAGCAGCTCAGCAGAAAGCAATCACAGACAGTTTCATTACAGCTTTCAGTTGATTATCCAAATTATAGCTGAGAGCAGAGGGCAGCCTTTTTATTATCATCATTGCTGTACAATTAGAAAATGCTGATGAAGCTCCACAAAAGCTGACATTCTCTTTTTTTTTTTTTTTTTTTGCTGGTATTTTTAATTTTTATAAGCGCTCCCTTGGGCAGTATCTTGGTTTGATTCAACATGCAATGGGGAACAGGTACCTTAGGAGGGAAGGGAGAAGATAAGAAGGGGAAAATGGGGCAGCTCTTCGTTGCAGTTAATCTATCAACTCTTGTAGCCTGGTTCAGGTTTCGCCACTCCTCCAGATGCATCTAATTCTTAGAGCCTGGCTGTAAATAATGCTGTATTTGCTACACTGGGGACACATAAAATCCAATTAAGAGCCAGGTAGACATCTGTTGGCTTGCTCTGTGCTTCTGTTTCCTTTTTTTTTTGGTTTGTTTTTTTTTTATGAATACGTAGCAGAGCAACCAGAACAGGATTAAATATGGTGTAAGCGCAAGTACAGTTGATAGGCTTGTTATTCATCTCCACCGTACAGTATGAGGGCACGGTGCTTTATGTGCTCCCAGCACTGTTAGTGACACAAGCTGGGCCTGCACAAAACCCGACAGGTGCCAAACCCTGGAGACAAAAGAGAAGGTGTTTCCCGCCCCTCAGAACTTGCTGTTGTTGTTAAAAAAACTCTACAAATTATCCGGGAATGGCTTTACCTTTAATCCCTGTGCAGAGGTGTTCGTGAAGCTCCACCACACACCAGACAGGTCTGCCTGAGAGTCCAGCAAGTCCCTGCTCCTGGCTCCATCCCAGAGGATACGGGCATGGGCTGACCACACCTGTGTCCCCACGGACATACCTTCCACCCACTGAGGCAGCTTCAGCTGGCATGCAGCGGTTCCTGGTAGAAGCAGAAAGAAAAAAGGTGGTAAATATTTCTCTATTATTTGGTTCTTTCCCTGCTGTATTGTCAGCCCACGCTGTTTACTTGGACAAACTGCCTTTGTGAAGGATACGGTGACTTTTAAAAGACTTTAGAAAGGACTGAGCTGCCTCTGTGACGACTAGCGATTGCCCTGGCCCTTGTTCGGGAGCTCGGCAGATTTTGCAAAGAGCTTTTCAGCCCGGGCTCTGGGCAGGGACAAAGCCGGGGAGCACTGATCTCCCTCTTGGCTTGGCCTGTACCAAAACAGGGCAGGAACCTCCTGCCCCTCTTGTTGTAGGACCATCAGGCCGTCCCTGGTCCTCCACCCTCCTTGGTTTTGTCCGCACGGCTGACGAAGCTCCGGCTCCCAGGAAAGGAGCGGGAGAGGCCCATCAGAAGTGACTGTGGGCTCCTGGTGCTGGTGGGCAACTTGGCGGTCACCCCAGCTGGGGGCTGCGCGAGGCTGCGCTAGCTCAGGCTCCTAAAGAAGAGACAAGGTCCCTGCTGCCCCGCAGGCGGCTCGGAGCCCTTGGAGAGCGGGCAGAGCAGAACGAGACTCACCGCCGGCATTTGCAGAGGGATCCTGGCACCCAAATCCTACCGGAGCGCAGCAGCAGCAGCGGGGGCAAACGTTCTGTCATCTGCCTGAATGAGCTACAAGCTGTGGGCTGGGGACAGGAATTCAGATTTAAACCACTCAAATGCTTTTCACCATGGATGCCTTGTTGAAATTCCCTTGAAAAGCCTAACCTACATCAATACTGTTTGGTTTTATATATACTTTTGCAATTGCACGCCTTAACATACTGCAGGGAAACAAAACCATGCCAAACCGTAGTGATATTCAAAAAGCTACGCGGAACTAGACAACTTCTGAGTGAATTAATGCAAAACTTGATTTCTAACAGTGACACAGGCTTTAGCAACACCTGACACAAGGGCTGCAGTTTGTAAAATGCTACCAGAAGTTCAGGTAAGTAAAACTAAAGCAAAATCAGGAAGAGTGGCTGCATTTGAAGCTCATCTTCCCGGACTCATCAATTATTACTTAACAATATTTGCACATATAAGTGCCCATAAAAGGTACATAATTAGTTTCCGCTGGTCTCCCTGGGGACTGGGAGCCCTTTCTGCGTGGCAGGGTTGGTTCACCCAAGGGGTGTTCCTGTCCCCAGGTGCCACCACCGCAGCACGCAGAAGGCAGAGACAGGACCAGGGCCCTGGCCCAGAGGCGCAGGAGGGTCAGTGGGGATGAGGAAGGGGCCCTTCCACAGGCTCCACGTCCCAGCCCAGCCACCAGCTCCACGGCCACAGCTGATTTTCAAATCTCCCTGCTGTGATTCACACCGTGCCGAGATAAGGAGGAGGCAGTGAATTTACGTTTGATTTTCTTGGGACACACACACACACACACGTTGCAGCCTGAAAGTTTTCAGCTATGTAGTTTTCGAAACACAACACGTCGTGCTTTTTTCTTTTTCTTTTTTTCTTTTTTTTCTTTTTTTTCTTTTTTTTTCTTTTTACATGGGCCCTTGAAAAGAAAACAGTCTCCCCATAGTGAAGTTGACATGATAAATTAGTATGGCCCTGGCAAAGCCCTCACTCTTCATTGGGCAAATACTTATTTATGGACTTTCAAATTGTGGCTCATGTAACAACAGGGTGAGTGACTTTCAAAAACCCTCCGCCATGTATTGACCTGATAGAGCCTAATGGGTCCTTCAGAGCAATTAGGATTTATTGTGTTAGCGTCTATTGTGTATAAAGACCATTTTAAAAACATGTGTTATTTACCCAGAAGGCAGTAATGACTGTTTAAATACACAGTTAGATTGTTTCTCTGAAATGCTTGCTGCTCTATACATTGCAAAGAAGTTACTCCAAGTATTTTTCAGAGTCAAATACTTTGCTCGGCTGGGATTTCCAAGCAGGGTGATTGTACGCACATACATTTCTATGCTTATAGCTGTAAGTGAGTTGAGCTCTCAGGAAAGCTGCCAAATGAGCAACCCCGAAGCATGAAATCTGAGATTTTTTTTCTTGGCCAAGGGGCCAGTGCTCCCCACTCTAGTGGTCTGAGTGGCTCCAGCTGAGAGAGCAGGGCATCTCCTGCAAACCGCCCGAGTCTGATCTGAATGTCCAGCAAAGGTGACCTTAATGGCCACAAAGCTGTGGGTTCCACCATGGCACATCTAACCCTCTCTGTGCATGTGAGGTGGGACCATCACGGCTTGCCAGTAACCTGCTGGGGTGGGGGGCAGCATGCAAAAATACAGGCATTGGCTTCTGCGCACAGGTGCAGATTTGAGAAGCCTCAACCCTGGCCAGGCTCCTTGGCAGGCATGAAGGAGCACGGCAAAGGTCACAGAATCACAGAATGGTAGGGTTGGAAGGGACCTCATCTAGTCCAACCCCCCTGCCAGAGCAGGGTCACCTAGAGCAGGCTGCACAGGAACGTGTCCAGGCGGGTTTGGAATGTCTCCAGAGACGGAGACTCCACCACCTCTCTGGGCAGCCTCTTCCAGTGCTCTGCCACCCTCAGGGTAAAGAAGTTCCTCCTCATGTTGAGATGGAACTTCCTATGTTCAAGTTTGTGCCCATTACCTCTTGTCCTGTCGCTGGTCACCACTGAAGAGAGCGTGGCTCCATCCTCCTGACACCCACCCTTTATGTATTTATAAGTGTTGATAAGATCCCCCCTCAGCCGTCTTTTTTCCAGACTGAAGAGACCCAAGTTCCTCAGCCTTTCTTCCTAAGAGAGGTCTTCCAGTCCCCTAATCATCTTGGTAGCCATCAGGTCAGCGCTGGCTTACACCAGTTTTGATGCTCATCACATGAGTAAAACAAAACCCCAACTCATATGTAGGGGCTATCAAATGCCGCTATGAAATAATAATAATATAGACTAGCTACTGCTTGCTTTATCTTCAGGCCAATGCTGGCTTGATCAACACCATCTCTAAATAGCTATTTACTTTTTCTGCCCCTCCTTTGCTATGAGAGACCTTTAGGGTGTTCAAAGCAGTTCAGCTTTGGCACAATGCTTTCCCTGCCCTGCCTCAGCTCACAGCCTTTGGAAACTTGTTTCTATTTGCTTGTTTTGCACCAAAAATTAAAATAATATCTGTTACAGTACTTTATTTCCAGGGACAAAAGTACCAAGCAGTTTTCTAATCCAGCAAAGAGAGAGAGAGAGGTTAGAGCAACCTCTGGCTGAAAATGTTGTAGCAGATACTTCGGAGTGAAGGTGCCAGTTTGTAATGGCCAATGTGCAAAGTCCTCTGGAGAAAACACTCAAGCGGCCTGGACCCGAAGCTGGCTGAAACTTGTAATTTCTGTTTTGCGGAAAATTCCAACATTAAAAAAACAATGTAAAACACACCAGTTTGTGCCAAGCAGGGCAAGCTGCCCACACTTCTGAGAAATCCTGCAGCATCAGGAAAAGCTAGGAGGTTTCCTGTCACAACGTGGAGAAGTCCTAGAAGCCCCCTGCCCAGGGAGGCCTTGGGAGCACAGGATGGGGGAGGTCCTGGAGCGGGGGACACGGAAATCCTGGGGTGCCAGGAGCTTGCTGGGAAACCGGGCAGAATTCAGACAGGAATCCGCCCGGTGAGCACTTGTCCCTTAGGTCCTGCCTGGCTTTCAGAGAAAGTCGGTCAGTCAAAATAGAAAAGTTTCCAAGAAACTTTCTGTCTATGCTGAACTGGCACTTTACAGAGAAACCGCTACGGGTGTGAACATCCGCGGTTATGGGTGGTCTCTCCTGGCCTTAAAATTCTATGAATTGGTGAAAAACACGTGATAACAACTGCCGCCATTAGGAGTGACTTCAGTCTGTGTTCAGAATAGTTCAAGTTCAGTCTGGCCTTTCCTGAAAATATGAAGTTTCATACAGTTGAAATGGGTTTCAGACACGTAAGGCACTCTGACTGCATTTCTTCGCTAACCTCTCAAGACGCTGTGACGCAGGTTTTCCCAATGCAGTGATTCTGGACCGTCTTGAGGCAACCTTAAGGGATCTTTATTTCCAGAAATCGTTACAGACCTGTCCCGTGGACTCCTTTACAACATGCCACATTGCCCACTCAAGATCAGAGGCAACCAAAAAAATCACACACCAGTTGAAGGCTTTATCCTGTATGTGTACTCATCTGTAGCACCCTGGAAGCAGAAAGGTCACATGCAACACACGCACGTGCCATGTTTTCAGGTTTTCATGAACCAGTAAGTATCAAGACGAGAGACCTCCTGAAACAACGTCCTCTCCCTGACCTTTCAGGCACTCCTTCTAAGACTAGGCACTTCAGATTCTCCATATCTGCTTTCGACATCCTTGAAGTGCTTGACATGGGGCTGGAGGAATATTTGGAGCTAAGGCTTAGCGAGTCATGTCATTCACATCAAATGAACCAAATTATGTTGAAATACAGATTTAAGTCCCTGCATAATCAACATTTATTGGACCTAAGTAAAGAGAGACAGAAACAGATGAAAAGGCAATTAGCACTTGCTGGAACTATACATGTTTTTATGACTTCCTTCTGCAAGCCATTCATGGGATAATGTAATACACAGGTCAAAGTGATTTTGGAAAGGATATTGCCAGCAACCTTCGCATTGAGGCATTAGTTAGATGTGAGGAATTAACACACGCAAGTAACCCACCGAGCTCAATCTTAAATAGCAACACCTTTAGCAGGGACTAGCGTTACAGAATTAGAGCACATCAAGAGATTTGCTGGGCAAAAGAAGGAATCTGTTCCCTAAATCCTGCACCTCACTGCCGTGTGCAGCACCATCAAGCACACACCGATGTTACCCTGCTTGGGATACATCCTGGTGATGCAAGGGAGCGCTCCAAAACATTTCAGTCCTTCCACAAGTGCTAGCACAGGGCTGCCAGAAATCTCTGATGGCCAGGTTGTGTAGTCCTCTCACAGGGTCTTTTTATCAAACTGATCCAATCAACCTGAGTTTATATAAGCAACAAGCTGACAAAAAAGGTAGCGCAACAGCTGCAAAGATGGGGTTCACACAGGCCAGCACCTTCCTCGTGGCATGAAAATGGTGGGGTAGCTTGGTTCAGCTTTCTGCTCAGAGAAGTCTGCCCAGCTGCAGCAGATTTCCCTCTCTTTGTGTATTTCCCTTAGGCTGGTGGAACTGACTGTTCCACTATTTGGGACAGGGGAGCCGCTGAGCCCCTCTCCGTGCCGCCGGCAGGCTGGCACTGCCAGAGCCTGGCCGTTACACCCACGCCAGGCAGACAGGACCCCACCGGGCGCGCTCGGAGAAATCACTGTGCGAGCTGCCACCATGCAGCTTCGTTATGTGCCCCCTCGCTGTGCTAGGTGACGAACGTACCTGCAGCACAAACAGCTCTCGGGCTGAGCAGACACACAAGGAACACAAAAAAATGGGAGAAAGGGCAGGTAATTCTCCCTGTTTTTGCAGACAGACGAGGTCTGTGATTTGCCCTTATGGCTACACAGAGCTGGGAAATCAGCCCTTCGGTCCTGAGCTGGAAAAAGACCATTCTGGCTCCCGCTGCAGTCACTGCTCTGCGTTTCCGTTCCACTGGAGCACATCGGGCTGACAACCTCCGGTGCTACGCTGCAGGGATGCGAGGCTGCGGGGATGCGAGGCTGCGCGTCCGTGCAGCCAGGGCCAGCCTGACCGTCCTGCAGGCAAAAACCCCTTTCTGGTAGAGGGACAGCCTGGAGGGGAAGGAGGCCGATTCCTTACCTGGGGCAGCCAGGCTGCATCCCTTGTTGGGGGAGGCAGGGGGAAGGCAAGGTGAGAACACAACGTAATCCTTTCAGCTGAGACTCTGCCAGGGATGTTGCTAATTAGCAGAGAGAGGACGTGTTGTGGCGGGTGAGAGACAGACACGTCCTGTGTTGCGAGACAGTGCCTTCCACCAGCTCTATCTGTGAGACACGTACGCTGTCAGCTCCCTGATCGTGTTTGCGTTGCGGGAGCCATCCCGGCAGCACCAGCCGAGCCCTTGATGCCCGCTGCGCTGCCCTCAGCCGCCTGTGAAACCTGTGATGGGATTTTGGAGGGACCAAAAGTCTTGGTCGCGAATCTTATTTTCGCTGCTCTAGTGCAATCAAACCTATTTTGCATAGCCATAGAGAGCGGCTGTGGTTTCCGGGTCGTGGAAGAAGACTGGTCCTGGAGCAGCAACTGCATTTCCTAAGCTTGCTCGAGTATCTTAGAGAGAGGAGAGCGTTGCACCTGGGGCTAACAGGTGAAATGAGGAGGTATCTTCAGTCTCTACCAGAAGAGAGATGGCAGTCCGGAACTGTACACGTATATGTGTGGGTGCATCACTCACGCGCTGCAGTTTGGAAACGCTTCCAGCAGAGACTACTACATTTGGTCAGTTGGTGTCTGGTCTAATTTACACTGAGCCGAATCCGCAAGAGCCCAGTTTAAGTTTGCGGGATTGTGTGTGGTTGTGCCTGAGCTCCATGCTACAGCACCTCTGCTATGAGGACAGGCTGAGAGAGTTGGGGTGGTTCAGCCTGGAGAAGAGAAGGCTCTGGGGAGACCTCACAGCAGCCTTCCAGTACCTGAAGGGGGCCTACAGGAAAGCTGGGGAGGGACTCTTTATCAGGGAGTGGAGTGATAGGACACGGGGTAACAGTTTCAAACTGAAGGAGGGGAGATTTACATTAGATATTAGGAAGAAATTCTTTACTGTGAGGGTGGTGAGGCACTGGAACAGGTTGCCCAGAGAAGCTGTGGGTGCCCCATCCCTGGAAGTGTTCAAGGCCAGGCTGGATGGGGCTTTGAGCAGCCTGGTCTAGTGGGAGGTGTCCCTGCCCAGGGCAGGGGGTTGGAACTGGATGATCTTTATGGTCCCATCTAACCTGAACCATTCTATGATTCTATGATGAGCACCTGTTCCAGCACCCCTGTACCCAAACAGAGCCAAAACACACATCCATTAGCTGAGAAGAGCCAGCAAACGAACCACCAGGCCCTGCAGCTTTCTTCCATAGATTTTGTTTAAGATTCCCTGACAACATAAAAGGAACGATTCATAATTTTGTGTCTCTGTGTACTTTCCATTTGGGCCAAGATGCCCTGAATTTCTCCTCAACACTTAAGCACGTTTATGTGTGGCCAAACCTGCCCTACGGATCTTTTAACCTGGCATATTCCTGAGACGCAGCAAACTCTCTTGGGCACAGAAGCTTCTGACTAAACCTGGCACAAGCAGTTCAGGAGATGGGCCGAGGCTGGTAACAGCCACAAGCTGATCGCCACAGCAGCAGAGATTAAACGTACTCACCTGCACACTAATGCAGCCACCCAAAACAAGCCCAAGCCGTGCTGGGCCAAATGTACTTTAAGAAATTCTGTACGTACCGATGGAGGCCTTAGCGTGACCGAGAGCCGGCACAGAGAGGAGGGGAGAGGGGTGGATGCCAAGTGCTATTTGCTCTGTGCAGAATTCCGCGGAGAAGGAAGGACAAGGTTTGGTCTTCAGCCTGAGCGGATTCCTCATCTCATCCTTAGGGCCTTTCCCTAAATAGATCATAAAAAAACCCCATATGGGTGGCTATTTTATGAGTAAAGAGGCAAGAAACGGAGGCAGAAGAGAACAAGGGCAGCCACCTCCAAGGCTCTGCTGGGGGAAGAGGGACGTGCCAGGGACACACAGGGCACAGCCGTTTCCAGGCTGCAGAAAGGGACAGGGCTGCTGTAAAGGTCCTCGGTGCGGGCACCGTGCTGATCCCAAAACCATCGCCCCCTGCCCTGCTCCGGCTGCGGACTATCTCCTGGAATTGGCCGCCAGCTTTAGAGAAGGAAATCCAATTTACCTGCCACAAAGAGGAGCCAGGCGAGGCCTCCCCGAGCGCGGTGGGTAGCGCAGGGCTGCCCATTCCCATCCCGCGCTGCTCCCTCCCGCACGGACACGGGGGGAAGGGGGAAGGGGCGGCCGTGGCAGTAGGTGCAGGGACAATTCACTGGAGAGCCACGGCGCTCTTTGCGGTTCGCCCACTAATTACTGTTAAGCCCTGGTTCCTTTTTGTGTTCCAAGGGGCGTCTTCAATGTGGCACTGCTTCTTGGGCCTTTCATGGGGCTGGGCTCACCCCTGAATAGCAGAATTCGCCCACCACCCCCCTACATCCCCCTTACTACCTCTCTCTCTCTCTCTCTCCCCCCTTTTTCTTTTCCCCCTTTTGCTTTTCTGATAGTATTTTCTGTCCATGTTGTGTAAGGCCCTAAATGAATCTTGACTGCCCCTACGGCCGACTGGAGACGCACAAAAGCGGCCCATTCCAGTGGCCACAGCGCCATTGTGCGCCCTAACAATGCACTAATTGGCGGTGACAATTGTGTGGCTGGGGAGGAAGAGGGGGCCGTGGCGGGGGGACGGACACATGGGTCCTTTCCAATCGGCGAGGCAGGTCAATAAAAAGAAGAGAAGGAGTGTGGAGTGTGAGGAGCCAGAGACACGCTCTGCTCCGCGTCTCCCCCGCCAGTCCCACGCCGTTTGTGCCAGGGTTCCCCCCCCCCCCGAATTCCTACAGGGAAGGGTAAAGCGAGTAATTTTAATGGGTGGCTACGTGGAGCAAGAGATGTGCAAACTAAAAAGGGTCATCTCCATCTCCTGGGCTGTCTCACCACCCCAGAGGCTGAGGAGCTCATGTGATGAAGACACCACTGAGATATTCATGGGAAAAGATCGCACACAAAGCCAAGGGGACGCTGGTGCCATGGTGCTCTGCTCCGGGTATGCATGTGAGAGAGTGCTCGCCTCTGACTGAACTGAGCTTAAAATACGCTTGGGTTTTTTTTGCAGAAGGACAGTGGGGTGCAAGGACAGGGTGTCCTACGGTGCTCTGCTGGGGTAGGGGGTGGTCCTGTGGAGCAGAAGCCTGTGGTGCTGTTGGGAGTAGGGGAATGAACCTGGGCCACACCTTCAGCACCAGCTGAGCTGAGAACCAGAGGAATGAAAGGGACATCAGGTGGCAAGGGACTGAGTCTGTTTAACGCCACTGTGACATCTCCCAGGTCTCGCAAGGAAGGACCAACCCAGCCTCACGCTGAGATCCAGATGGAGTGGGCCCCTGGACTCTGAGAGCTGCCCCTGTGTGAAGTCAGCCCGGGAGTTTGGAGGCTGATGTATCTAACGAGTGAGGCATGGATTTTTGGCTCTACTCATTAGCTTGTAAGATAAAATCTGTGACAGGAAACGGCATGGGCCATGCTTCTGAGCAAGAAGTATGGAAGGCTCATCTAGTTGCCTAGGCTCAAACTTAATTCAGACAGCTGAGAGGCGTGGGATCAGATGCTGAAGCGCTCAACACCTTCCCACCTGTTTTCCAAAGAGCCCGTATCAGCTGTATCAGAGAACAGTGAAGACCAGCAGGTGTGAAGCGCTCTGGTTCCTGACAGGGACAGCAAAGCACGCCAGGCTGGCAGCAACACTCAGGTCTATGAAGGCGCTCTAAGATGTCCCTTCTCAACAGAAATGCTTCTCTTTTTTGAAGCTGGCTGATTTTTGGGAAGTGTTGTCCAGAGCAGGGTGAGGAAGCAGGCAGCGCTCCCACCCCTCACAGAACAGCTGTGGGACTGCTATGGTGGGGGAACACTTCTGCTAAATGCTTTGAGGGAAAAGAATTACCTCCTGCATCTGGAAAGAAGCAGGAAAACACCTTCCCATGCAGTGGCATCTAAGCAGGGAACGACTACAAAGCAACCACCTCTCGTGGAGGAGCAATACTTTTCTGCAGTGTGACTGTCAGCGTGGCTTGGAGAAGAAATATTGCCATAACCTCATGAAGAGCAGAGAGAACGGGCAGGAAGGACAAACCGGAACCGCAGACCCACGGACAGGCAGGCACTGTGCCTGGATCGACACTCCCTGGCGCCCTGACTGATTGGGGCTGGCATTCCAGTTTGGTCCACTACATACAAACACTGAGTTCAGCTGCAAAGTCTGGTCCTGCAGCCAAAACGTCGAGGGGAAGCCCCCTGTGAGCCCAATGTGAGAAGCGGAGCTGCGGCAGCCCAGAGCTGAAAGCGTGCCGAGTCCGGGGCACGCTGTGTAGAAACCCTGGGACGCTGGACTCCCGCCCTTTTCACCTCGTGGCCACCCTCAGCACAGTGTATTTCTTAATGTCATCTCTCAGCTTTTATGGGTCCTTGTCAGCATTTCTATGAAACACGAGAGGACAATTCAGTTCAGATATATCCCTGCTCCCGGGAGGAACCCTCATCTCTCTCCACTGACTGCAAAGTGGACTTGTCAGCGGCATTCGGCTCCTAAAATTCGGTGGTGGCAATATCTTCCCTGAGACAAAATCACCAGTTACCTGCTCTAAACACAGTGAGCGTGCCACTTCTGCTCGCCCTCCCCTAGCAGGCCTCCACACAGCTATGGAAACATTCCCATGGATTACCATGGGTGCTGGAGGAGGGCCTTATATAGCGAGGCTTCTCTGCCTCCCCTTTGCCCTAAGCCCTTCACAGAAGTACTTTATTGTTTTATGACAGCACGGTAACATTTGACATAAATCTCTAAGCACAGCTAGCAATGTCAATACTGTGTAAATACCTACAGTAGAGACCCATTTTTATTATACTTTTGCCCTCTTTTACCTGCTGTCACCCAGGGTTAACTCTGTGCTAGGTGCGCTTGCATTTTACAAGGGATCTGCCAGTTTCACACACTGCTACCCTCATGTCTCTGAACACCGAGACCCCAGCGCTGGTCCTTTCACAAACTGCAGCTTCCATTGGAGTCAGCAGAGCTTGTATCTGCCTAAAGGATCGATCACGCTGCCTGTTCAATCAGAGACAAGTGTTCTTCAGAAGTGCAGAGTCCAGGTCAGAATGGGACATTTTGCAATATGTACACAACAAACAACATCCACCGGTGTCACAAGCAGTTGCGTGCCGATGTCCGATGACAGAATGGTGCGTGCTGGGGTCTCAGTTCTTCCACCCCAACCTTGCTCCCGCAGGCGTCGGTACCCCCTGCTCTCAGGAGTCAGTGGGATTGCTTGCAGGGAAAGGCACGGTTCAGTGGAGAGACACTCGCCATGTTCCATGACTTAGTCGCTGTACTTCAGGTACCTGCCGGCAGCGTCAGCCACAAACGAGATAAACTTATAACCTTTAGTGCTGTGAAAGCACTTTGGGCTGAACTGCTCCATGCACACCGATCACATCTGTCACTCTCTTACACAGATTCAGTAACTTGCACTTCCTTATTTTTAAACAACACTTAACTTTTACTAACAATTCCTTCTTATTCACCTCTAAATACATCATATTGTACCTACATGATAAACCTGGGAACGTTCAAGTCAATGACGGCTCATCCCTTAACACAAGCTCTTACCTGACTTCTCTTGCTTTCCAGATGAGCCTCACAACTTCATTTTTAATATCCGAGACTAATGCCTGAAACTCAACTATAGAAAATCAAAAGTCACTTACTAGAAACAGCAGACTGACTTTTTAGCATATTTACAGCCTGAATGCCAAGTTTTATATTTGTCCACACTTAAAATGGTTGGAATTTACTCCTGCTTGCCTTGGAGACTTTGTCTGGTTTTGCTTGTGACAGCTGATTATCTGAGATGCTTTTCACCACCCTCTCACAGTGGCAACACTCAGGCCTCTAGATGGGACCACCGTTTTGGAGAGTATTTAGTTAAACAAGAACTATTTTAAAAAGACAGTCCAGAGCTATGTACACACACTCCCAGAATATTTTCGTTTGCCCTCAGCGTGCCTTTCACTGAAAAGGTATGGTAAGCCTCAGACCTGGAAGGTCCCTCTCTGTCCCTACGGAAAGGAGGAGGAAGCTAGCTCCATTTGGGTTAATCAATTACTATACTGTAATTGGGATCGTATCATACATGTTAAGGAAAAGTTGAAAGAAAAAAAAATCACATTTGTTTCCTTGAACCTAGGGCACAGTTCTGGACAAGGAGCTTGTGCCATTTGATTTATTTTAGACAGTGTCCTCAGGACTTCGTAAACTGTCACTTATTCCCAGAAGAAGGGCTGCACTTCAGTTCTGCCACCTTTTAGAAAACCAGCCAACTTCCCGTATTAAACCAAATACCATTAATTTTGGTCTAAGAGATAGGAAGGTAACTTTTTAAAAAATTAACTGTCCTGACCTTTGAGAGAAGCGCCAGAGCTTGGCTTGGCATGCTCCGGTGACACGAACCGTAATACCACTCATGGGACTTGGCCGCAGGAGATGACCGACTCTCCTGGCTCGATCTATTGTAAGGTGTTTAACATGCAACGAGAGCGTGAAAGCACGAAATCCAAAAGACCGGCTGTTGCACCCAGTGGGTTATAAGATTTGCCCGTGATCTAATATTTTCTGTGGCCTGCTGCCTTAAAGGCTAGCTGATAAATTAACACAAATGGTTAACAGAACACCCCCAGAAGCATGGCCTTTGGGGGTGTGCGTGCAGGAGTTAAGGACAGGGCTGCCAACGGGAGGTTTCGCCGGCAGAGTTGCGTTTCACTGGAGGGCTCCGCTTTCACGTAACGCCAATGCACAACAGGGAGAACAATCCCACCGCTTTAGCTCCTGAGCAAAACCAAATGAAACGTTGCTTGAAACTCCATCCCCAGGTCGCCCATGACAGCTGCTGCAGTGTGTCCCTCCAGCAGCTCATTTCAGTGGCGGTTCCTACGCTGTAACAGAGCGCAACAGAGAGGCCGGGAAGGGGCCAGGAGCAGAGAGGAGGCTGAGCAAATCCAGCCACAGGAGGACAGACAAAAAGGAACCAAGCAAAGTGCTCCTCCCAGGGCTCTCTAGACCCCACGGTCTCTGCTCTGTGTTGATGCTTTTTCCCACCACCTCTTGCAGGGTGAAGTGAGGAGGGGAGGCGGCAGTGAAAGGGGAAGGAGACGTCATAACGGAATTTGCTCACCTTGCAAAGCAAATAAGGAGGAAGAGAAGGTCTTGCACATGGATTTTTTTGTGCAGCTTGTGTGGTCCCGGTCAAACATTAACTCCTTGCTTGTAGCAGATTTCATCACAAGCATGAAGTCCAAAGGTTCCTGCAGCAGAGAGGACTGACATTCCCGGTGGACTTCTGGTCTTTCCGAGAAGGGGCAGGAGGGCAGTGAGGGAGGAGATATATCCTGCTCTTTGAAGGCCACGTGAGCATGGGGCTAGGTGTGAATTTCTCTGGGGACCCTCCAGCAGGGGGTTTAGGTCCATGAGCTCCACCACGGCTCAGCACTGCAATCCTTAGTCACCAAATCCACAGCTCCGGGGAGCTGCAGAAGCTCCTCAGCTGGTGCACTGGGAAGAAGCAGCCCAGAAGAGCAGGAATCATGCCTGCTCCTACATCCGTCAGCTGGAGATCCCTTACAACGGGGGCAAAATCCTGCCCTCCCAGCCCTTCAGTGGTCCCTTCAGTCCAGCTGGGAGATGCCTCCCTTACTTAGGGTTCAAGGCCTGGGCCCTTCTGGCAGTTCCACGCGACAGCCACACAGTGGGAAGCTGCCTCCCTCTGCCCCCCAAGAGCTCCGTACCCGAAAGTGCCCAACAACAACTCCCAATAAGCCCTCCTGGGAGCCATTGCGGGTCAGCACCATTATAAATCCAGGCATCTGTGGCTTTCCAAAAACACTTAAGAGATTTTACTGGGAATCCAAACCCACAAAGCCTGACGCAGTCACTGACAGCATTTCCAGAGACCTCCTGGCTCAGACCCAGAACAGTAAATATCAGAATTTGCTTACGTTTGGAAGATTTTCACCAGAAGATTTTCTTTCTTTTGGAAGATCATTCACCAGATGAGCATTTTTAAGGAAACCAGTACTCTGTCAAAACTTGTCCTACCCACAGTGCAGTACCGACCAGAAGGCGAATGCAAAAGGACAAGTAATTTATTTTTTTTTAGTGTTTATTGAGAATTGCCTTTATACACGAGGGACTGGTGCTCTGATGCTGTCACAAGTGAACCCAAATAAACCCTGCTCAAGTGTCAACAAGCAATTCAACTCACTGAATTTAAATTATAACGTTATTACATATCAATAATAAATTAAGACTATTGCCTAGTAGTTGCAGATAATTTTAAAAAAATCCTTGTCAAAAGTAAAAAAAAAAACCCACAAATAAACGCAAGAACAATGAAACACACGTAATGATGTTGCCAATAAGTTAAGAGAGTAGCACACATAGGTAATGGTTTTCCAAAAACTCAGGGTGCGCTGCCGGTGGTGTTAAAATCCGTTGCAAGTGCTGCGGGTGAGCTGGTGCTCCGTCGGGATGGGAAGCATGGGAAGATGGGCTGCCAGGGACGGCACCAGCCACTGCATCCTGCTTCCCCCAGCCTCCCAACTGCCTCGACTGAACTAAAACGGATTCGGAAGCTGCCTTTATCGCTTAAACCCCTTCAAACGCACGCTTTGCTCATGAACTCTTACTTTTGCTTAGCTCAAGTATAGAAGGGACGGGTATAAGCTAACCCGGTATCACAGGCCTCAATGCCATTAAATATCAGCCTGAAAACACGCTTTAGCTTAAGCAAGATTGACTTTGTAGACAAGTGCATAAGCAAAACTGAAACAAATCCTTTTTTCCACCAAAACAAAACTGTGTACTCAAGGATTTATATTGGTTTAACGCGTGGATTAGACGTGAATAAATAAGTAACTGCGCCACTGACACCTGTGCCCGCAAGTGGCATCTTTGTGATCTGGATTAGTGGCCACCCTAAGGAATTTGGATAAAATTGGGATTTTAAGATACAACCCAAGCCAGTGTGTGCACACCAGGGTTTTCAAGTAAAGAAGGACTTTGCACATTATCAGCCGGGCTGCCTCCTCACTGCGCTGCTAAAAGGCAGCGACAGCACTGCTGTTGTCAAACATGGGCTTAGAAGATGACAGTCAGTGTGGACACGTGCCCAGGGCTAACACCTGCTGGAAGAGTTAGCCACATACTTTAGCAAATAATGCTAAAATTTAAGCAGGTTAACCCTCTCTCTAAGGTAATGCTGACCAAACCCTCACTGGGTTAGCCCTCAGGGAACCAGGCTGCGATAAAATTAAGCTTTGAGGAAATGCCTTCGCTGCCACAGCCCTGGACCCGGCCGTGCCACGCAGGGAGTGCAGCACGGGAGTCCCTCGCCACGTGGCACGGGCTGGCCCTGGTTCCAGGAGGAGCAAAATTGCACGTGACCTGATCCTGTTTTAATGCCCAGTGCTTGCCATTATTATATATGTACAGCTCCTGAAGGTCTCGCATAAGCACAACTGCATTTCTGGCTGAAGAGAAGCCCAGCTAGTCTCCAAAATATAGGTAATAAAAACCAACGCCATCTCCATGCCGTCCTTTCTCATATTTCCCTCTCAAATCACAGATAGTAAACAAATTTTATGGTCACCACTCCTAGCAAGATGGAAACTGCCATGAGCAAGGGTTTCAAGCTCCAATACCAAACACGCTGCGTCATGGCGGCGCGTTCCTGACAACATTCTTCACTTTTGAAAATTTAAGGCACCAAATTGAGCAAAAGTGAGGGGCTTCTATGCAGCTTGGTGTTTTCAGAGCTGGTATGTGCAGCCTGTAAAGCTCGCTTCACGAGGGCAGAACAAGCAAACTCATTTACTCAGCTGCCCCTGCGAAAGAGCGTGTGCAGCCGCGGGAGAGTTTCAGTTTAAGCCTCCAAGTTAATCGAACAGCAGATTCAATCAGGAAATCCAAAACAGGAAGATAGACACTAATATACAGTACTGTAAGGCACTCCTACCGGGAAGGGAAAATTGGAAGGCAAATTACGAAGGAGAGAATGATCAGACACGACTAGTTCAAGAGCAACACGACGAGCTATGAAGCTCAAAGTCTGGCTGTAGGCTCAGCGCTGTGGGCAAAGGCAGGGACAGTGAGAGAAAGAGAGAGAGAGGGGACTGGCTTGCAGCTGAGCAGCAGAAAAAAAAGGAGAGAAGATTATGATGATTATTCGATTACATTTCTTTTATGCAGATTAACAGTCGGCTGCAATCCAGGCTGTGAGCTTGGGAAGCCTGGGAAACTCGGTGGCTTCTGTTGCTGCAGGGAAAAAGCAAAATACAACAGTGCAGCTTCCCTATTTCATTGTAAACAGTCATCCTCGGCTTTTTTTTTTTAAGTCTTTCAGAACATTATCATCAATCCAATATAATACACACAGTATCCTGATACTAAGAGAAACCTTGACAAGAGGAGCTCTAGAGGTACATTGATGCCTCACTCCCAACAGGGCCATCAGAGTCCATGGAGTACTGTGGAGAACTCAAGCTCCTCACCAACAAGTACCTTCTCTCTTATCTGGGAAACCCGCACAACTGCCAATTTCTACCATCCCAGCAATGAGCTCATATTGGTATGTGCCAGCCAGGATATTGTGTCACATCACAAAACCATCATTTTTCATCACCTAAAACAGACAAAGAAAAGCAAGAGAAAGATTTCTACACAAAAGATCCAAATTTCTCTTTTTACAGGTTGATAATATACAAAGAAGCCGTGGTTTGCATCCCCTAGGTAGGTCCTTCTCCCCATTAAAGAAAAGCTAGAGGGTCAGGGTTCACAGGAAAAGAGACTTAAGTAAGGATCTCTACAGTGTCCTAGTTAAAATAATCTCAGACTAACTAAACTGAGATGAGAAGTTTCTAAGTAGCTATAGAGGGCCAGGCTATAGCCCATTGGAGGGAAGCACCCTATTTCTACACTGATTACAAGTTCTGTACATGCAAAAGCAGTAACTGGATGCACAGTCCAATTCCTCCTCCACCAGCTATGAAAGCACCTTCTCTGTGAAAGGGACAAACAGCACATTTTATTCTTGACTCACAATGAAATGCTATTGTTCAAACTTATTTCATACGGGGGCGGGACAAGACTAGAAGTACCAATACGTAATTTCACCTGTGTGTGTGTGTGGGGGGGGAAGACAGTTGTGCCATCTGGAAAGACCCCAGGTGCTTTTCCAGCTGATGCCCCCCCAGAAGCCTGCAGAGCAGAGCCGTGGGGAGGCTGGGGGCTGCAGAACGGGAAGCGCAGCAGCGGCACCGTTAGTCCAGCAGAGACAACCATGCAAGGGGTGCAGCGGTGTCTGACACCCAAACCACCCGCAGAACCCCAGGCTGAGTCTCCTACTAGCAAATGGCTCTTGCAGGAAAACCGTCCTTTTAGAGTTGGGTCTTTTGAGAGTTAGTAATGTGAGTGGTAGTTTCAGTTTATTCTTTTGCCTTGCAGCCCTGGAAAATGGATAGGGCTTGTTCCTACTGCATCGGCACCTTCTGAGGGCAGGATCAAGCCTTTCATCGTGCTTACGAAAGGCAGTGACAGAAGACTTTATCTTACCTGTTCATATGGAATAACTTTTTTTGAATAGGAGCTAGGCATCCCTGAGAGGAAAGCATCTTCCACATGATGTTCTATGTTCTGCTCCTATAGCTACTGCGAGAAGCTATATTACTTTTCCAAGGTAGAAATGAATGTGTATCCATTTTAGGAACTGGCTTGTTTACAACAACACTGGATTTTCAAGAAATGAATCTGATCTGTACTCTACAGTATCCTTTTACATAAAGCTTTGGGCGCTGCCAGTATATTGTAAGAACATGCTTTTTGCCCTTTGCCGTTAGTAATGGCAGTAGTTCCGGATCCATGACTAATGCCAGCAGTTTCGCTGACATCATACAATTTTTTTTTCCTGTAAATCTCAGTTAGCAAAGAAACCGTTCTGTAATACTTATACAAACCCAGAGTAACTCTAATGCTGTCTACGTTGTTATTCCAGAATTCAACTAGAATATCTAACCTCCCACATGACTGGTACTTTGGAGATCCGGACATCTGTCAAAGCAACTAGTAGTTTGCAATGTCTGAACCTTGATTCCTTGACTCCATAGGGTTTTTAACAGTCCACACAAGCAGCCTTCCCTAAACCGAGCTGGACACGAAACCAGTGCTGTAAGGTATCTTAAATACCAGAGCACGACGACATGAAAAACACCACCTTTTTTCTTTTCTTTAATGACTCACCATTATGTCTAGAGCTAATTCAAAAGCGTACCTGCCAGATTCTGACAGTTTCAGAGCTACTGGCTTTGCCACAGGACCAGTTGTGGTGACACATGCTGAAAAACATGGGAGCGTACTGTTTATTCAGCCAGTACCACTGCAGTTCCTGTTTGCATGACTAATTCCACAATACTTCCCCAGTGTTTGCATTTGTGAACATGCAGGGAATTCTTCACGTGGGAATGGACTTGCAAGGAACATTATATCTTTAAGGATGATAGCCAAAAGCAACTCATTTCACAGGAGGAACAGTGAGCTGAGACAGAGACATCCCTGTGTAAGGGAAGTATTAATTTTAGTGGCAATGGTACATGATTCACCAGGTTTATTAACTATGGGAATCCCTATACTACTTTGCCAAGAACATGGAAAAACCCCCACTTCCTTCCAAAGAATCCCACTGAGAGAAGGACTTCTGGATAAGAAAGGCACTGGTTGTCTAATGTATACAGATATAAACATGCTTCTATATATATAGTAGTTGCACTCAAATTTGAGAACGCGCAGATTCAGCTACTTTCTTTAAGTGGAGGCTGGAAAAGGTAACCACTTATACTCCAGTATAAGGCAATTCAATGTAGCGTTCTACCTTTTCACGTAGGCATGATGTACCCTGTTCTTTTATTTAAAATACTTCAAGGTGCTTCAATGATCAAGACTGCTTTCTGCCTTGAATACAACAGCCTGCAGATTATATAGGAAGCAAAGATCAGTATATTCTGCATTTTCACAAACCTATGTGAGAAGAGAGGAAAAATACACATGCACATGACTGGCTTTTTTCTCGTGAAACTGTATTTGCTTTCTGTATATAAATGTATGTGTATATATATGTGAATGCTTTCGTATGTATGTAATACACACATTACTGCAGGGTCTGGAGAAAGAGTTAAGGATGTGGACTGGAGGGAGGAGGATCTCGAAGTGCTCACTGGAGGTGAAGCCACAACGAATTAAACACACCGCCAGTGATGACACACATCTCCCCAGTATAATCCACCGTGTACTCCCCTTTCATAATATAGGTAATTTACTGGGTTTAATACTTCCCTGTGTTCCAGGTCTGTGGAGCAGAACCATACCTTGAGGAACTTCGCTCTCCACCACAGAAGTCACCACAGAAGTATAAGATCCCTTAGAGCTCACAGAGAACACAGGACACAAACTGCACGTGAGCACAGCAATCTACCGTTTCACAGTTTTGAAGGTATTTTCTAACTAACGCAGGCAAGACCACTCTCCTGACTATCAGTCTAACAGGTTAGAGAAACATTTAAAGTAAACTTCACGACATAAAACCCAAACCAACGTGGACACTTAAAATGTCTTAAAACGTAAGACTAGCAGAAGGTCAGAACCAACATCATGTTACTGGAGATGAGGACGTGGCGTCGCATAGATCAAGAATAACCAAGGTAAAATTCAATGGACTTCAGTGACAGAGCTTGATGGACATAACCAGCTGGAACAAAAACAGTAGCAAGTCCCCTGCTTATCTACGTATGGAATAGTTCACTGGGGTGGTTGTAAATATATAAACATAGCTGAAGGAATTATTCTGCGTATTATGTTTGCAAGCACCCTCAATAAGGTTTGACGGCAGATACTTTTCTTTCCTCAGGAAGGAGTGACATGTAAATGCACTGATCCTTTAAAAATAGCGCTCTGGAAACATGAGGAAATGGAACCATGTGTCCACATCAGAAGGAGCAGGTGGGTTTAAAATCATTCCTGCCCTGTTGGGTTCTGTGAAACACCTCACCAGAACCTCTGCCAAGGCTAATAATAAATAAATGATACACATAAATAAGTACATAATTCATCAATTCTAAACGAACAACATAAAAAATAATGTGGTCATGGCAGCAAATATTTTCTGCCTTGAGGAAAAGTCTTCTCCAGAGGTGGAAAAGAAAAACTGGGTGCTTATTTAGCTAGACCTAAAGCATTTCAAGTAAACCACATTTTGTATGAGAGCTAGCGGCTGGACTTCAACGCAAAATGCAGTTTAGCCATTGGTATTTCAAAGCCAACAAGGCTTTATAGCCACTTTGGCAGCTGCTATTCACAGATGAAGAAGGTCAGATACTATTTTGAAAGACGACTTCTGCCTGGCTAAGCTGAGAAGTTGCTTGAGCTGGCAACTGGGAAAGGGATTCTCTTTAGGCTGGCCACTGCCTTAAGGAACTCATGTGTTCTGATAGGACAACTCAAACATGTTGCATGACTCTTCGAAGTTTTCGTCCATATTCAGTCGCCTCCAGAAGGATTTCTGCTTCTTCTGCAATTCTTTACGCACGCACCTGGGGCACGGTACAGCCTTCTCTTTGCACTCCGAGTGGAAGACAGCACCACAGCTTTCACACCTGCAAACACAAATTAGCATCAAAATTGAATGACAAAATAGGACCAGAGCATGCAATGGACTTCATATGGACTGTGGGCAGTACATATTCCTTCAAACAGTCATAGATCATAGAATCTTCATGGTTGGAAAGGACCATTGAGATCATCGAGTCCAACCATACACACAACCCCCCCCCCCCTATAATTTCTGCCACTAGAGCATGCCCTGAAGTGCCAAATCTAGACATTTCTTAAATACCTCTAAGGATGGTGACTCAACAACCTCCCTGGGCAGGCTGTTCCAGTGCCTGACCACTCTTTCAGTAAAGTAATTCTTCCTAATACCTAATCTAAACCTCCCCTGACGCAACTTCAGACCATTTCCTCTGGTCCTGTCATTATTCACCTGGGAGAAGAGGCCAACCCCCACCTCTCTACAACCTCCTTTCAGGTAGTTGTAGAGGGCCATGAGGTCTCCCCTCAGCGTCCTCTTCTCCAAGCTAAACATGCCCAGCTCCTGAAGCCTCTCCTCATGTGACCTGGTCTCCAGACCCCTCACCAGCCTGGTAGCTCTCCTCTGGACACGCTCCAGCACTTCAATGTCCCTCTTGTACAGAGGGGCCCAGAACTGAACACAGTATTTGAGGTGAGGCCTCACCAGTACAGAGGCACGATCACTTCCCTGCTCCTGCTGGCCACGCTATTCCTGATACAAGTTCTGGTAGCTCAGAGAGCACTGTGTTTCAAAAGGGTGGAGCTGTAAAAGACACTGGCTTGCCCACACCTCTGCTGGTGTCAAGCTACTCAGGACCACTAAAGTAAGTTGATTTGCGTTCACTTGCAGTTGCTGAGAATCTGTCCCAGCACTTCTGCTTCACAGAGAGAAATTTTTAGAAGGATTAATACTTATCTTCTTATTAACTGACATTCAGAGCTAGCACAGAATAGACATTAATTTTGCTTTATGAAAGACAAGTTTGCTGCTTTGGTTTGTAAAGGAAGAGTAACAACATTCATTTCCATTAAGATCTATATCAGCATTTGCAGCAGTCGGGATATGACATGTTCCTCATCGCAGTTCCAGTGGTCAGCTGTTATGGAAAGAGTAAAGTACAGCCCACTTCAACAGCAGGAGAAGTCATTCCACAAAGTTAAAAATGGAACAGAGGTAGGTGACATTTTCTGTCCTATGTCCTATGGAAGATCGGACTAGATCAACACAATTATCGCTTCTGGGATTCAAAGCTGGGCTATTCGGTTCTCAAAGGTGATAATATGACTTCAAACAAACAAGCTGCTCAAACGAGATGACTGATTACTTTTGGGGCACTCTAGAGGCAATGGATACAACCTCACAGCAGATCAAGCCCCAGTTCCAGATGGCTGTGGAGCAATGAAACATGTGGTGATCACGGAATGGGCTACAACTGAACAGTTGGACATTGTCAGCCTTTTCAATGCAAATAACTATCTGTACTGATAAGTCACTACAGCTTTGTAACCAAATGACAAAATAAAAGGATGGCAGTGTCAGGGGTACAAAGTCTTAGATCCCAGTTGGATAATCAAATAATGAAAGCAACAGAACACCAAACTTGAGAGCAATTTTGAAATACAAATGAGGGGCGCTGGTCACCCCCGTGATTCTGTGGGAAGTCTTGAAATGCCTCACACTTTTCCTTTCTCACAGCTATTGTAGTCAAATGACTATATGATATCCAAGTGTCCATTGTTACATCTTTAGTGGGTTTTTTGTTTGTTTGCTTTGAGCTGTTTTTGTTGTGTTGTTTTTGTTAGAAATAAGGTTCTTGTCTTCAAGACTGTGAAGAAAAATTGAAAACATGAATAAATAAATGCCAAACGCTGAGAAGCCAAAAGGCAAATTGTAGTATTTGGCATGCAGTCTGTCAATACTGAGAGAAGTCCATAAGCTATATGTTAGCTATATTAGCTGCATCTGCATCTCACCTGTAAGTTTTAAAACACTGTTCCTGATCTGGCTGCACTTTAAGTTTTATGCATGGGTTCAAGCACGGCCTAAATTTTAGTAATTGTAAAGCTTTGAGAAGACTATGCAGAGGTTTAGAGAGGCACACTTCTAGCTAACGTAAACTGATAAAACTCAAATAACAAGTAAGAAAAGGGAAGTTAAAGAAGCTAAGTATAATGTTGTATATCTACTAACTACTATGCTCTCTTGCAGTAAAACTTGACTGTCATATTTCTAAATCCAACTACTAAGTCTAAATCTGGTTTTAAATCAAGAAACTGGCTCACACAGAGATATTTATAATTTCTCTGCTCAGAGAGTGTGTGTTATGGCCCAGATCCAGTGAAGCACATAAACACATGCTTAGGACTCATATCCCAGTGATTTCCTTGGGATTACTGATCTGCCTACAATTAGGCATGTGCTTACGTGCTTTGCTGGATTGGGATCTCCACGAACAGACAAGCTAATGGATGAGGGAGAGACAGAGAAGACAGCAGTGTCTTTAAAACTTTACATCATTCTCAACTGACACTAATGGTGATTTTATCAAGGTAATTCTCCTTTGTTAGTCAGCAATTTACAGTGCCCTGGAAGTTGCTAGAGGGTAATGATTGATGAGGAGTGTAATTTTGCACTCTCACATTGCCACTCCCTATACTCGCTCAATATGTCTCCACAGTATGCATGGAGGTGACAAAACTTATAAAAAATTGCTGCTGATTTGGATGGAGCGGGATGAGAGAGGAGCCAGCACATCTGCTCTCCCCAATCAAAGGCCAACAGCAGAGAGAACAAAGATTGATGGGGTTTAAATTAATACGAATTGATTTTTCAGAAATAACTGGAAAAAATTAACAAACTTTTCTCATGTTGCTCAGAACCAAAAGAGAGAGAAGAAATACCTGCACTGTTACTTATTAGAGCTGGTGCAATAGCTGAAGCTCTGAGTAGGATCCCACACTCTCAGGCACTAACCAGATCCAGTCCTGCATCTCAGAATCCACTGCACCAGCAGCCATCGTGACCACCATCAGTCCATTTGGATGGTGACCACCATTGGTCCACCCCTGACTGCTTCTCTGAAGACCTATTTTCTGCTTTCTCCGGTGAAGGCTGATGTACTCCCAGCCCCAACTGTGGGGTGCAGATGACAACAAAACAGCAGCCTGGATGAATGGTGCTCTGAGTTGAAGAACAAAGCTGGCTCTTGCTCTCTGCAGGCGGAGAGGATACCCGGGTCAAGCTTCACTGCATGCTTGTGTCCTCTCATTGGTAAAGAAACTCAGCCACCGGGGCAGGGGGGCAATGCTGATCTTGTTCTGCCTTTGGGCAAATGGTAAGTTACTCCCTTTAAAGTGATGGAGCTGTGCTACCCCAAGCCATCTACAGCTTTGCTTTTCAGCATATCAAACACAGTCAGTCTTATCCGACCCTGCAAATGTCAACTGGCGGACCATTCCTAATCTAACTGTGAGAAATTTTCCAGTGAGACCAAAAACCCCACCAAAATTTTATTCCTTCTTAGAATATTACAAACAGATTGCTTCTTATTTAATTCTGACATCTAGTTTTGTCTCCACATGTGAGTTTCACAGTTTTTCTTTACTGTTGTTTTCAAGCCTCCTTATTACAAAATGCTTTTATTTTGCTGGAGAAAAAAAATACATTTTTGTAGTCTATAAAAGACTCATGTAATAGTTTGCTACACTTAGTTACCTTTTCCTTAACCCTTGTTGTTGTCATCGGTAATTCACAGTTCACGTACTATTTCTGAATCCTGACTACTTCTTTGGCTAGAGGCCAGAAAGTCCCTGCATCTTTTGTGAGACTTCTATACACCATGGATAATACACCGATGAGCCTGCAAAGCCATTCAGGCCTTTCATGTTTCCTTCTTTAATGAATGATATTGCAATACTGCACACTGACAGCCTCTTGCTATTTTTCAAACATTATTTAAAGAATCGGTGAACATTGCATGTTGTTTTCATACAGACTTTCAGAAGTCTGTATGAAGAACGCATTTGAAACAGCTTCCTCTCTATTTCAGTGTTTTCTCCTTCCTGACCAACTCGATTTCTATTGAGACTATAGGGGGTGTTTTATGTTTTAAGGACGTTTTACTTGTTTGAATACCAGAGTAAAAAAAAATGCAGAGAATTATTCAATCCTGTAAATAATTTCTATTGCACTGAAAAGTGTAAGAGAGAAAGGGCAAAGCTCTCCACTGCCAGACATGCATTATAATGCTCTTATTATTATCATTACTAGTTACAAAATAAAAGCCTTTCCACATTAAAAGCATAAAATCATTCCTTGTATGCTGAGGAAATTATAATGTTAGTATCTCCCACTAAGTCTGGGCATTTGAAACATCTACATATCAATATTCGGTAAATTGTAAACTCCGGCAAGTTGTTTTCATGCTTCCCACATGTATCTCTCAGGCTCAGGGCTCAAGTAATTCTAGATTTGGCACAATCAATTGATTGTACTCATATTTCCCCTCCACACTTCACCACCATTTAGGTGCCCATGGGTAAGATCAGATACCCAAAGGTGGTGGTGCAACACAAAGAGGCCTCAAAGACCTTCCACTGTGAGCAGACAAAACGAACCAGGGATGATCAACCGGTGGCCCAGGATGTCATCCGAAAGACAGTTTTATTTGTCTCCTAGGAACCTTAGAGGTTGACAGACTGTCCAGCATGACTGTGTTGGGATGAAGCTGCTGGGACTAGTAAGGTTTATTAGGACAGCATCGGTACCATGCACATGGGCTGTACCTGTCTGGCTTCCAAACACCACGTGGGGAATCAAAGCAGCTCACGGTTATGCTGTTCATCCCTAAAATGAACAAACAGTGGATGACAGACATACCACCATTCCCACCTCTCACCCAGGAAACAAGAGGTGAACTGACCTGCTCAAGGTCAGCCAGGAGCTCCTGCAAGAGATGAGAAGGGCAAAGAGCTCCCCTGTCTCATTGCAGTGCCATATTCACCCACCATCCTTTCTCTTGTAATTTTATACATTAACTTTCATTTTTTCATTTAAAAACCCCACTTCCTCTGTGCCAGACTTTGCACACATTTGCTCACGTGAGTAATCCCTTGAAAGGAATTTCAGTAAGAACTTGATTTATGGCTGAACCTTTCATTGACTAGAACTCTTCAGGTTTTTTTTCCTCTCCCTCCATGCAGAGTAAAAACAAGATAAAACAGCGTTGTTCATTATGTTTTCTTTAGACGATGCTATACATTCATCAAGCATCCAAAATACTAAGCCACCTGTAACTTGTCTATTAAAAAACCCCAGAGAGCAAACCACAGTAGCTGAAGTAAGCCTTGCCTAGGGATTCCAGCGTGACCACCGTCCCAGGCTACGCACATGTGCCTGTCTGCAAGTATTTCTGAGTTGCTCAGCTGCGAGTATCAGAGACGCACCCTTTAAAACTCTGAGACTTTAGCAGAGCACAAAGAGAAAGAAAACGGACTGGCCTGTGTTCACTGACAACACAAAAAAAGCCCCAAAGGCAATCAATGCCTGACACACACGTGCAGCAATATTATTACAGTTGCCTAGGAACCGACACAAGGAGCCTGCCGAGGGAGGGACGCCCATGTAGTAAATGAATGGAAGAAAGTTGGCACTAATATTACATTGATTTGTCCCCGCAAGGAGCTTGTTAGGATAACGCCTTGTATGACACACTTATGGTCTTTACTAGATACAGGGTTTTTTTTAAAAAACTGTTAATACCTCAGATTTGCTTTTGAAAAATTTGCTTCTCAAGAAGAAAAAAAAAAAAAAAAGGCCAAACAAAAATAGAGCAGAACCCACTACCCAGCCCCTCAAATCGTTACACGTCTGAAAATTCACCTAAATGATGAATTCAGTGTTCAGGGAGCCAGCGGTGATTCATAAGAGTAATCATAGTTTTCCTTTCCATAGACCTGCTCATCAGACGGGGGTTACCCTTGATATGGAGCAGAGCTTGAAGACACTCCTCGTTTATAATGGCATGGCTGGGCCCTGGGCTGGCGCCGGAGGGTACAGCAACAGGGGAAATAGCTGTAACTGCCAACCACCAGGGGAACCGATGCCAGGGGTGAGCTGGTTACAGGCAGCAGCTAAGAAAGGGTGTACAGTGACCACTGATAGGACTCACCAAGGAAAGCGCCCGTGATTCGTACCTCTGAAACAGCTGCGGGGACCAGCCCAAACACAGCCTGATGCAGCGTCCGTGACCAAGACCACCACTGCTGCTCCAGTAATGCCACCCCAGGGTGGCCAAATGACACGCTACGCAGCGTCCCTGCATGAAAACTGCCAGACCAGGGTCTGCTCCCTTTTACCCAGCATGGGTTACACTGAGATGCTGGAGAAGCACCTCAGGCAGGGGAGTAAGATGAATGAATAAGCCCCTGTCCTGGCTCGGCCGCCCAGGGCTTGCCATCGGGTGACTCCTCAGCTGTGCTGTCTCTTGCCCCTTGTCCTGTCATGCCAGCACCCACTGCCAAGGTCAACAGCATCCAACAGGTGTGCAAAGTGCTCAGAGATATTAAAGCCTCACAAACGAGGGGAAAAGTGGGCAGCTCACTGGAGGGAAAAGGAGCCTCAGCATCAATTCTTCCATTGCCAGACCCAGATAAATCGCAAAACAGGCCTTTGTTTTTGGTGCTCACAGAACAACTTGTTATAGGCTGGGGCTGAACAAGAGGCACTGCTTGATTTAACTACCTGCTATCCTCCTGTGACAGCTGTGTTCACAGGCTGAGTTACCGCACCAGAGCGTGGCAGCAGGGTCAAGCAGGAGCAAAGGGATCCTGCAGCTCCCAGACCCCTCTTCCCAGAGCTCTGAAGCTCATGATTAAGGAGGGAATCGTGTCCTCAGTTCCCCCTAAGCTGTGGCTGCAGGGATTTATCCTACACTTACCTACATATATTTCCATACTTGCATCCAACAGGAGAACTAAGGACTGACTGTTGACCTCAGTGCTGCACTTTGCAAGTTGTCTAAGTTCAGAGATCCCCAGCCAAGTAATGTGGCCTGTACACAGCAGTTCGCAAGAAATCAGTAAAGGGACACTAAAATCAATATTAAAACATTTAATCTGAAATTCCTGTGATTACATTTTAGTCAGCGGAGCCAAGTTACTTTGGAAACAGGAAAAGCCCTACACGTGGTAGATCCACTACCTGCAAACCACTGGAGAGGCTGAGATGCCACAGAGATTCAAGTGTTTACATCGCTCACATATATATCCTCTGCCTCTGCTGGCTGCCACGCCATGAATGGCACTTCGTCCCTCTGCCCCTCCTATTATTAATGAACTCTATTCACAAGGTGGTGGTTGAAGACCTAGAAGCAAAGAGTCAGGGCAATACCATTAACAGTAGTATTAACATACTGCCCTCAACTGTTATAATTTGACTGCATGATTCTACTATTTTGCATTTTTCTCTAAGTCTCAAGTCTGGAAATCCTGTGATTAAGCCAGGATTATGCTTTCAATAAAAGAGAAAGGCAAAGGCACCTGGACTTCGTAGCTCTGCCATAGTGCTGAAGACAAGACTACCTGGACACAAGATGGGAAAAAGGAACTTAAAATTAAAAATAAATAAAGTAAGTGTATAAACAGCAAGATTACTAAGGTAATCTTAGAATTTCTGAGCACTTAAGAGCTGGCAGTGTTGGCTTTCATGGGCTAAAAAGCAATTGAAAAGCTCTTGTCTTGTCTACATGAAATCATATCTGGGAGATGAAGAAGTCTATCTTAAAAGGGGAATTTGCATGAGGAAGGAGGAGGAAGAATTAAAAGGTCTTGACTGGCAAGTTGGAAGTATCTAGAGTGAGGAAGACGGCACGGCAGGGAAGCTGCAAAATAGAGAGTGGAAGCAAAACGGCTGCCGTGTTCAGGCAGCGGGGAAGAGCAAAGGCAGCACTGCAGAGACCTTCCTGCTTGAAATAAATATCTGCCTTTATGCTGAATGTTCTAGTTAACACCACTCTGACATCAGGCAGGTAAAACTGACCTCTGAAGCTAACTCAGTTCCAAAATACAGTGCTTGATGAAAAAAACAGTATATTTTATCTCTTTCTTTTTATGTATTCTAGACAACCTTACTGCATGAGTCTGCACAGACAAAACCCAGAAGATGTGGGCCAGAAGATTTTGACCAGTTTTGACAGATTCAGGTGAAATTAAATTATCAAGAGAACTTAGCATCTACTTAGATGCCTAAGTTTCTTTAAAGAAAGTGCTGAGCTTTCTTTAAAGCACTTCAGAGTGCTTTGAACCAACTATCAACATCCAATAAGCTAAGCTCTTTCAAAAATTAGGTTCTAAACTACTAACGCAGCTCAGGGGAACTGGGCGTGGGGAAAGGCTGTCTAGCATAAAACAAACTAATCAAAGCAAGAGGGAAAATTATGTACTTTGAGTGATGCCTTTGACCTGTGCCAAGGTATTTCCTGGAAATGCTCTACACTACGTTTTCCAGACTCTCCAACTCATAACATTCTCCCAAACGCTTCAAGACGTTTTTGTCCAGTGACACAGCATCCATAACACATCTGTAACCTTGCAAAGACTTTGACGTGCACAAAAACCTAAGCACAGCCTCAGAGCATTTAGTAAGACTTCTCAGTATGTGTAAAGTTAAGTACATTCATAGGTCTTATCAGGATGGTGGCCAAAGATTATAGAGGCATCCAAGCTGGCTGATACAGTCAAGCCTGTTCTGTGGCACGTCTATTTTAAACTTGGGTCTTCTGGTTTGTATCTTAAAAGGTCTCTACATGTCTTAACTGATCTGCAGAACAAATTAACTTCGCAAAGTGAAAACAGTTTAGCCTTGATAAATGAATACGAACACAAAAGAGCAACTCTCCATGGTTCACGTACATCTGTAGACACCACATAAAAGGCATGGAATTGACTAAATAGTTCTTAACCAAGCAAGTAGCTTTACTAGCAAAACACAACAAATTGCCTGTGAGAGTAGACAGTAGGATGCCAACACACAAGCAAGACCAAAACTTTATTAACTGGGTAGCATATAATAATCTTAACCATAACTGTAATTACTTAATTATCTAATTGGACAGAAAACCCGTTTTAATGAATAATTCTATTCTCATTCCAATGGTATTTTTCTCAGTATTCCTTAAGATTTAAAACTTGTTAAAAATTGTTCTAGGTTATAAAACAAATACAGACGCATATTATAGACAACAGTACCACTACACAGGCATCTTCTTTTCACTTCTGCTTTTTTTTTTTTTTTTTGGAGAAAGAAACAGAAACTTTTCACCACGTTAACAAAGACCAAGCAATATCAGAACAAATTGAAGGGCAGTGCTTGGCTGCTAACAAATGGACAAGGATAGCTCTAACAAGCCAATTTATAACCAGGGATCTTTAAACTCATTTCACAACACTTGTAAAAAAAAATATTAGTGATATAGTAGGATAATTTTATATGTTTATTCGCTAAATTTAAGCCCGGGGCAAATTTAGTCCAAGAAATAAAACAGGAGGTAGATGCTCAGGTTGTTTAAATTGCCACAGCTCCAGCAAAAGCAGAGCTGTGAGAGTTTACATTAGCTGGCAATTTGCTCCATGAAACGTGCAATTAACTCAGGAGGCTTTAAATATAGTTCTCATGATTTATAGGCCTTCAAAAAGATGCCGAAATTGTGAAATTTAGAAAGAACCCTGATGAACTGTTACCTAAATATGGGTAAGACAGAAAAAAGGAAAATGAGGGACAGAGGAATGAAACTGACTGGAAGAGGCATCCAAAAGGATGGGACAATTTTTAAGAAATTGTTTAACTACTGAATCACGGCTTTCATTAAGCTCTGTGCAGAATGGCCACCTCCCAAGAAAAGCCACAGAAAGGAAGTATCATTAGAAAGCTTATGACTTTGTGAGCCCACCCTCGCATTCAAGGCAGCAAACTGTTGCGCTGTATTGTTGAGCAGGATGTAAAGAGCCTGCCAAGCACAGCCCACAGACCCGCTAATTAACTGAACTGATTGTGTTTGTTTTGGAACCGTTTGCCAACAAAGGAATGTGTCATGCTGATTAGTGAGAGAAGGGTATGTAATATATGTGTATTCAAACCCTGAGGAGTGCATAACCCAGGTATTCACTCTGTTTGCTCAAGGACTGACAAAAATGACTCTCAAGCAAATAACCTGACCAAAGAGAAACTCCAGCCCTCAAGAGGGGCCCTCCTTTTCTCTCAGCTCTATCTATCTAAAGACGACCCATCTTTCATAAATTCCTACTGAAGACTGCTCCAGAAACTGCTGAGAATATTTTGGAGAGAAAGGACCTAAGAGACCACAAAGACGGAAAGGTAACAGCCAGCTGAGAACGACCATGAAATTGTAACGGCTCCTCTGACAGCTGTCACTCTTCTCTCCAAAGAGTAAGAAAGGTCAGGGAGGTAGCCAGAAAAACGAATGCCATCCCAACACACTCACAGACACACCACACACACACAAACAGACTTCATTTTTCACGCATTCAACAGAGAGGTGAAGTTTCCAAAAGCTGCCGTGCACCCACCTTCAAATACTTCTAACCCAACAGCCCAGTTTGCTGGTAGAATTAGTAGCGTGCTCAGAAGTGAATGAGCAACATCTAAAAGCAAGAAGGAAAAATATGGTTTTCAGAGCTCAGCTGCACTTCCCTCCTTAACTCGGCAGCTACAGCCAGGGTACTTGGCAGCCTAGCATTGACTGCAAAATGTGAACACTACACTGTAGACAGCAATTCCAGAAAGCCAGGATGGAGAAAGGGAATCGTAGTCAATTCTCATTGCACACTGCAGACTCAGAATAGTACAACTAAATCACAAATCTGAGCTAACTGTTTACTCAGAGCTCTGTATGACGCTTAACTAACGGAAAGCTGCACACGTGTCATCAGAAATGTCAGGTATAATTGCAAGTCTTCACATGAACCTTTTGTGACTTGCAGGTTACTCTCTACATTTACCTATTTCTAACTATTCTCCTCACTTTACGCCTGTCATTGCAGTGGTCAGCACACCTGCCTCAGAAATCTCTCTCATCTGTAAGAGATGGAAGCAAACACGAAACCCCTCTGCCTGGCCTTCTCCCTCACTGCTTTGCAGCTGATGGAGCTGCACAGTAAACACACAAGATCCTCTGTTGGCATGACTTTGCCTCCAGCCTGAAGGTGGAAAAGAGCAAAAAAACGGAACTGCAATAATCATCTGGTTAGTTTCACAGAGGTGCATGTGCACACATGAGCAGTAATGAGAAAACTAACTAGGAAGGGAAATAGAAAATGCTGGGGATAAAAGCAAGGTTTAGTGATAAGGAGTACAAAAGGAGTAAGCAGAATGACCTCTGACAAAATAAGAAAGAGAAATATTGGAGAACCTTTCATGCTGATTGTGTTTTAATTAAAATCATTAACAAAGACCGCTGTCTTTGGCATGACATCAACCACAACTTCCCACTTGTGAAACATGAACAAAAGTCCTTTCTGGCTTCTAATTCACATAAAAATGGGAGCTAGAGCAGCTTCTTTTGGCTTTCACTGAACTGCTGATAAATACTATTTGATTCCAGAAGGTTTTAAACTCTGTAATTGCAAGGTACGTCTGATCTCAGCTAAAGGGCGGGGGAAAAATACACACTCAACTATTTTTTTTGTGACCAAAAATCCCCCAGACAAATCAAATGCACAGACATTTCAAGTAAATCTGTCTTCCCAGATGTTCTTACACGTTCTCATCAATCTTTCGTGAATATCTTCAATCGCCTTTTATACAGTTCCAATAGACATCTTATGTTTTATGTCATCTTAGGCTCTCTCTTTTTAACTCAGCCTATCCCACCGTGCACCCTAGATACATTCTTTCTTGAAAACCGTTTACAGAGCTCAGCTGCACCCCTTATTTAGCTTACATCCACTGCTTTGTCAATGCATTTTTTAGAATAAGAGTCTAGAAAAAGAATGTGCAAACAGTCTTTGAAACTCAGGTCAGGCTGAAAATCCCCGAAGAGTAGTTCTTGGTTACTTGTAATTTAACATCTTTGTGCACGCAGGGGAACCAGATTCATAATGAAGCCCTTTTAACAGGCTGGTTGTTTCCAAAGGTGGCTCTTCAATTTTTTTTCTTTTTCCCTTCAGTGAAACACTTTGGAGAACAAATTAAAATGACTGTATTTAAAACAGCCAGAAAAGTACTCATCTATGGAGGAATGCTGTGCTGTCAGATATACTGTCTTTCTGTTGAGTTTAAAAAAAAATAAAAATCTCCTTTCTTGAAAATCCAAGACATTTTTGAAAAAGAGTAGTAACACTGCTGCGTTGCCAAGTCTACTCTGGTTTCCTCCATTTTGCTTCTAGGTTTTCCACGCAACTCCTGTCCCTGATCTGGCATCCAGTACTCCATATAATGTGAAATAAAGGTTCTTTTGTTTGGCTTAGGACTGGCATACGCTTATATTTATTTTGTAACCACCTGAGAATAGCAATGTCATTAAAAAAAAAAAAGTCTCGCATACGTAGACACGGAGGAGCATGCACACAGAAAGCAGAGAATTAGCCATAACATTTAATGGGAATAACACTTCAAAATAGATGGTTATGGTTTTATGATGGACAATCCCAGTACATCATGGGCCCAGTGACATCAGATACCAGAGAGATGCCTGTCATCACTCCAGAGAACCCACTTGGCTTTTCAGGACATTTTGCAAACTCAGAAGAGCTGTGGATAAATCACACTGTGTGGTGCTACGGGGGACTCTTCCCTTTTTGAACAGCTGTTCTGAGACTTACAGGGCTTTGGAAAGTAGCTCTTCCCGTCTATTTCCAAGTCTACTCATGGTGGCCTCCCTGGACCAGTAATCTAGTGTAGATGCCCAGAAACGTGCATTAGTGGGATCCAGCCCCTAGTTATTTAAATAAGAGGTCACAAGGCTGAGAATTTTCAAGGATACGATACACGAGTCAAATGTATGACTGACATTACAGTACCTGCTTGTAGAAATGTCCTCAAAGGGGTAAAGGATTTCTCCGTTGTTGCAAATCTCACAGATGAAACCCTTCTGACTGCAAAGGCTGCAGCTGTACACATGAGAGGTGGCAAACTTGATCACCTTCCCCAAGAAAGGAGCCAGCTTTCCTTCAATAACCTGAAATGAGGAGAAGACAATACTGAAGGAACCCCCCCAAAAATGACCAGAACTACCTGAAGGACTGAGACAATATTTATTAATACAGAAATGCAGGTAAGTGCTGCTGGTTAAAACAACAGGAAAGTTACTTCCCAACAATTATAGCTCCATGAAATCACCAGTGACAACAGTAGCCAATGAACTAGCAATGATCCAAAAGTAAAACCGAAGTTACTATCTCTCTGTAAGTCTATATGGCAGTAACACAAGATTAACAGCCATTTTAAGTACAACAATTCATATACTAAGGCACAAAAAAGTAGATAGGAAAAGAGTTTAAGGCTTCCATGTTACCATCTAACTGACAGCTACAGATACTGCCTTACATTTATGATTTTAGTTTCTTGCAATTTTTATGTACAAATTGCAGTTTTGTCTTTGTTCCTCTTCCTCCAAAGCACAATTTTTTTTTGCATGTTTTTGTGAACAGAACCCTGGCTTTCCTTCTTTAGTAAGGTTGAGTTGTCCATTGAAAACCATTAAAATACAATACTCCCCTCATTGCCAAAATGAATAAATTCTCAGATAAACTCTTGAATAGGAACTGTGTTTTTTTCCTTCAGTGTCCAGCTCTCAAATCAAGAAGTCCCTCACTGCCAGACAATCCTGCTAGACCATTAGAAGTGATTAGCACTCCCTGTGCTGGTGTGAAAAAAGGGCCATGCAGTATAGATTAAACTGCTAGCCACAACACTCATCTAAATTTGTGACTCAGTGACAATGCCTCAATAAGGGGTGCTACTCAGGCAAAATACTTTCCATTCAGATCAAACTTCCAGAGACTTTAAGGAATTCTGCTGGTGTAGGCAATAATGAAGATGGAATAAGGCCCTAAGTGTATATTCTTCTCTCCTGGGCTTCCTGTGGTCTGAATGGCAGCCTGCCAGATTAGCGATAGAAATGTGTCACGGGGTTTGATAGTGAACTCCTATAAAAAGGAAAAAGAATGCAATAATTGCTGACTGAAGGCTTGCACCGGGCTGTGTCCTGAAACCTAAAAGTGGGGAGATTTACACTTAAATGTGTGCCAGATTCAGTTCAGGCACCCATTCCCTAAATATGGTAACACACCACTTGTAATTTGGGTTTAGTGTAAATGAATCTAGAGAAAGCGATGGTCAAGGCAGAGAAGAACAACAGAGACTTTGGAAACATACCTTCCCTAAAGTAGAAAGGAAAAAAATTTGTGTTCCAGGGCAACTTCCTGCCCGCTAGCCAAGATAGCCACTATTAAAGAGTACACGTGGAAAAGACAGTGCACAGGTAGCACTGATGTTGATGGCACTGAATGATAGGGGCTGAGATGTGCCCCCTCTTCGCTCTCAGCTCTCGCCTGCTAACAACATCTGCAACAACAGGAAGCAGCAATGTTATTGCTAGTACTGCAGATAGGACATCTGCTCATGTTAGAGGAAAAATGACGTTCCTATTGCATCCTGGTATAGGAAGATCCCCTTCAACCAGAATATAAACAATGCAGAGAAGCTGCTGCATGAAATACAAAAATGAAGCCATAGTTCAAGGTACTGAGATTACTAACCTTCTAACAGATGGTCAGAAGTTAGCTTAGCTCCCCTAGGCTGGGTTTTGTTTTTCATTTTAAAGGAAGAATTTTTTTGCTTGCAGACTCCAGAGCTACAGAGGGTCTAAAAGCCAAAAAGGTAGGAAGTAGAGGGAAGACAGGGAAGCTGATAGTGTTCAACACACAGGAGGGGAGAAACAGTGAAGCCACCCAGCTAGTGACATGGCTACAATCACCCTCCAAAAAGCCATCATCACTAATGGGCCTACAAAGACAATAAATAAACCACAACACATACATATTTTCCAAAGCATTTTCATGCTACAGCAACCACCTCTCTCAGGCCACAAGAGCTCAGCTTAAAATACCAGGCTGAAGACAGAGCTGCAAACAAACTCTCTAAGGCTGTACTAATGTCACTGTCAGCCAGGGCTTAAATCTCTGAATTAAAAATCACATTTTATATAATGTCATAAACAAAATTAACACAATCTATTACCTTCCTAAGCACCAGGGGTGAATTTAAGTCTATAGAAGGCACAAAAGGTTTCCTATGCTGAAGAGCTCGCAACCCAAGCAAGATAGATTGAGAA